>NC_058131.1:310675228-310690228 GCF_016433145.1 Gracilinanus agilis
GTATATGTAGACACACACATACTATATATATATTTTTATAAACCTTAAAATAGATGTTAACTATTATTAGTATTTCTCTGGAATTTGTGAAATATCTTCAGAACTCAAATTTCCTGATTTTTTAGGCTGAGAGAAGACTTCTGACTACCCATGGAATGTTGGATGAAGAAGCTTGCTGGAAGAACTGCCACGGATTTTTCTGTTTCCTTTGTCAGTGGAGAGTTTCTTTTTCAAAGCTGGCTCTTTTTTCCCCCTGTCAATTTCTCTACACTATTTATTCAGAAAACAATCAATGTTCAGGCACTGTAGACAAAGGCCCATGTTAGACATGACTCTCATATAGAAAGAGAAGGAAAGGACAGCCTTGATCTCGGTAACCTTACATTCTGCCTCGTGAAGCAACTCCACAAATATAAACTGACATTGTAAAAAGTGAATCTTTCCAGTCTGAATCATTGCCTGTTTTCTAAAAGAGGATACAGATATCCAGAGGCATAGTATTTAGGTAAAGGATAAATTTTCCTGAAATAGAAACACATATCTCCAGAGTTCTACATAACCCTGGAACCCTTCCATATCCCAGGTTCACTCTGTATGTACTGGTGTAGTGATTGCTATGCAAATATAGATCAAGTCTCCATTCAGTGTATTCTGGATCAATAGGATAAGCAGGAACTGTAAATCAAATAGTAAAGCTTTTAACAAAGACAGAATATCAAAGTAAATAAGAAAAATTACATAATAGAATTACATAATAGAATTCCTGATCCCTCCCCCCAAAAAACACCAACCCAAACCCCAAAGTACTATAGATTTCTGTGGTGGTGGGAGATGGGACATTTCGTGCTCCCAGGGTGGTATCATGACCCGAACACATTTCTTGGGTCTATCTTTCAGCAACTGACTGTGCCTCACTGATATGCCTTGTAGTCAAATAAAAACTGCTGTTCTTCTCTGCCTTTAAAACTGCTCTTTTTTGCTGTTGCTTCTTTACTAAATTGTTGCTATCTGCTAAAGTGGTCATTTGCTGTTGGTAATTCTCTACTGTCTGCTTCTAGGGCTTCCTTAAAGGAAATGTTTTGGATCTTTTTTTTTTTTTTTTTTGCCCAAGCCAACCTACTTTGGGGGTTTGTCAATGTTCATTTCAGCACTTTACTAGTGAGACCCACAACTAGTACATCCAGAGAAAACACACAGAACGAACCAACCAGCATCATCCCGGACCTTTTTGTCCCACCTTGCTTCATTTCAAAAAGAGATACTCACTAGGACTAGGCAAAAATGAATGAATTCCTTTCAACTTCCATCATGACCCTGGCAGTTGTTCTGGCACCATATATGTGGAGAAAGAATGATAGAGAGAAAAGAATACTGACCATAGAGTCAGAGGACTCTCTGGCTTCAATATTGTATCTGACACTACGTGATTGACCTCAGACAAATCCCTTAACTTTCACGGCTCTCATTTTCATCATATGTAGAAAGAAGGCACTTAACGAAATAACCCTTTTGGTCTCTTCTGGCTTTGTAGCGATAATCTATGATCCAAACAGACATCGTTGTATTTGATCCTAGAGACAATGGGGAGTCCCTGGAGATTTTTTCAGTAGGGGAATGATAGGGTCAGACCTGGGCTCTGTGCACTTTGACAACTCTGTGTAGTATAGATTAAAAGAGGGCCAGATTGGAGTCAAGAAGGCTAATTAGGAAGCTATTTTTTTCATAGTTCAGAAAGAGATGATATAAGCCTGAATTCCTATCTTGGTTACGTTAGAGAGAAAGAGAGAAATTTGGGAAAGCCATTGAGGTAGAATGGATATTGGGGGTGAGGGAGAGTGAATAAGGATTACTCTTGTGTTTGAGAACTTGAGTGATTAGAAAGATGATGATAACTTAGAAATAGAGAAGTAAAAAGGAAGGGTGGGTTTTAGGGGGAAGCTAATAAATTTTGTATTGGACATGCTGAATTTGAAATGCTTAAGGGCATCCAGCTGGAAATTTTATTTTTTCTTAAATTTTTTTTTTTACTAATTACATATAGAAACAATTTTTGACAATTGTTATCTGACATTTTGTGATTCAGATTCTCTCCCTCTCTCCTTCCCCTCCTCCCCACCCCAAGGTAGTAAATAATCTGATATAGGTTATAATATCAGGGCTTTCATGCAATACATATTTCCATATTCCTGATGCAGTGAAAGACATATCACAATTCAATTTTTAAAAAAAATCCATAAAGGAAATAAAGTGAAAAATGTCATATTTTGATCTGTGATCAGATTCCAGTTGGAAATTTTCAGTAGGCAGTGGGTGATAATAGGACTAGAACTCAGGAAGGAGACTGAGGCTGGACTATCTGGGAATCTCCTGTAGAAAGATGATAAATGGACCTATGAGAGCCAATGAAATTGCTAATAGAGACTGTGGGAAAAAGAAGAGAGACAAGGACAGGGACTTGAGGCATATACTCATATTTAGGAAGTGAAACATAAATGATGAGTAAGGGAGAGTGATTCTGCCCTGTCAGTCAAGTAAAGGGAAAAACAAGGGAGAGTGGTGTTATGAAAACTCAGAGAATATCCAGAAGTATAGTAAACAGTCATCAGTGTGGTAGAGAGCTCAGGAAGGAGGAGGACTAACCATTGGGTTAAGCAAGTAGGAGATCATTTGATATGAACAAGCTTGAGCCCAGATAAGAGTCAAAAAGGTGCACTTCTTTTTGAGGATGATAAATATGGAATATTGCATATGCTATCAAACACGGTTGGTGTGTTGATTGGTCTTGTTGAACTGCTTTTTTTTCCTCTTTCTTTTTTATCTTTTGTTGCAAAAGCTAGCTCACTGGGTAAATGAATTGCAGTTTGGATAGGATAGATCAAAAAGGTACAAATTGTCATGGCGACGGGATGCTTTTTGTCATTTTTTTTTTGACTTATAGGAAGAAGAAATGACATTTGGTTTCTTGAGTATATTCCACTACTTTTGTTCATTTTTGGAAGATTTCAAGATTTGCTTGTGACTTCCTTTTGAGAAAGAGGCAGTTGGGGATAGCAGTGATTTCCAAACCTTATGAAGTGATGATCTTTAAAAATGTTCTGATCCTCCCAAACATTTTCATGAAACAATATATGCAAATTATTTTCTTAACTCACATTTTATCCAGATGAAATAATTTATAATTTTTATAGCAACAGGAATCTTAGACATCACAAAATAATGCAACACAGATTTTTATTCATAAAATCATTTATTATTTTCCTTTCTATAACTATTTAGCAGTTATTTCCCTTCTTAAATGTTTCAGTTTTTAAAAACCAACTTTTTATATTAAACTTACCAAAATGAATGAATGACCCATTAAGTAATATAACATACTGTGGTGCTTTTAACTTCCACACTTTAAATATCAATTAACTTTCAGATTTTATGCTTATACTGAAATGCAGTAAGCAACAGGAAGACACAACTCAGCTGGGCCAAGACCCTCTCCCAATGTAAAGTAAAGGTGACAGATCAAGCTTCATGAGATTTGACATTCTCCATCTCAATTTTGACCTTGGTTGACCAATTAAAGGTCTTTGCTTAGCATTCACTATCAGTTGGAGTGATTGAATTATGTTAGTTTACTTTTTGTTGACTTTTATTTGAATTAAGTTTAATTTGAAAAAAGTGGATGTATCTATTTGTGTTGAAGTCGTACTAGAAAATATAAAATAGTTTTAGCCATTGACTCATTCTTTTCCTTCCTCTTGTATCCCAAGCCTCTGTCATTCTGTGTATGATGCCAACCTTAAAGTCAGTAATATTTCTATTTAAATCTTGTCCCTAATGTTTGGTGACTGTGTGATCATGAGTTAGTCATTTGACTTTTTTTCAGTTTCAGTTTTTTCATTTATAAAAATAGGGATGAGAGCATCTGTAGTAGCTACTATCCAGGGTTGATGTGAATCTTAAATGGAATAATGTTTCTAAAGTACTTAAACAATATGGAAATAGGTATTGCATGATAATACATGTATAAATCAGATCAAATTGCTTACCATAACTAGGAAGATGGAAGGAGGGAGACAATTTAGATCTTATAACTTCAGAAAACTTATGTGGATTGTTATTACATGTAATTGGTATAATAAAATATCTTAAAATAAAAATAAATAAAAATGCTAGACATATAAATATGAGTTGTTACTATTCTTATCTTAATATTTTATACCCACTTAAAATCACAATGAGGACTGAATTAAATTAAACTTTTAATTTTGCCTTCAAAATTAATATTCTATTAGCTATAGAAATAACATTAAATAGATGATTTCAGAATGTAGAGTCTAATGGACTATAGAGAGAAATTTCTAGTTCTTTTTCCACGAGGATAGCTTTACAGTTTTGGTGCCCAGGTCATGTTGCACAAAATATGAGAACTTTGTAAGAGAAGTTGAAACTTAAAAAAACCCAATAACTTAAAAACCCTAATTAAACATCAAAATATAGTTATTGGGGGGCAGCTGGGTGGCTCAGTGTATTGAGAGCCAGAGGGGAGGTCCTACGTTCAAATCTGACCTCAAACACTTCCCGGATGTGTGACCCTGGGCAAGTCACTTAACCCCTATTGTCCAGCCCTTACTGCTCTTCTACCTTGGAACCAATACATAGTATTGATTCCACGATGGAAGATAAGGGTTAAAAAAAATAGAGCTATTGGAAATCAAAGAATAGATTGACAAAATTCCCATTAAATTAATAAATTAAATTTGGAGCTTAAAAAAAGCATAATAATGTTTTTATTTTTAAAAATAAAGTAAATATGAATATAAATGAAATATCAATCTTCACTTAATTTGATTAAAAAACCAGGAAAACTGAATAATAGTATAAAAAAGGAAAAAATGAATTCATAACAAATTTAAAAAATGATCAGAATCCATTTCCCTCTATACATGTCAATAAACTGACAACCTAAGTGAAATAGATGAAAATTTACAAAAATATTAAGTGCCCAGATTAATAGAACAAGAAATTGAATTAACTTATACATGTGCTCCCAAACGGAAAAAATCCAACTGGGCCCAGATGGTGAATTCCTAAAACATTCAATGTACATTTAATTCTGATGTTACAGAAACCATTTCAAAATTAAGAAAAGAAGTTCTACCAGATTCTTTCTATGATACAAATATCATCTTAATACTTAAGCCAAGGAGAGGCAAAATAGAGAAAGAAAACTATATACTAATATCCCTAAATAAGCATTAATTTATAAATTTTAAATAAAGTGTTAACAAGGAGACTACAGCAACATATCAAAAGATTATACACTAGGGGAGCAACTAGGATTGAGAGCCAGGCCTAGAGATGGAAGCTGTGGGTTCAAATCTGTTCTCAGACCCTTCCTACCTGTGTGACCCTGGGCAAGTCACTTAACCCCCATTGCCTACCCCTTACTTCTCTTCTGCTTTGGAATTGATTCTAAGATGGAAGGTAAGGTTTGTTTGTTTGTTTTTTTAAGATTATACACTAAAACAAGGTTGGATTTATACTAGGAATACAGAGTTGATTCATTTTTAGGAAAACTATCAGCATAATAAACCCATTTTAACAACAATAACAAAAGTATATGATTATATTTATATATACAGAAAAAGGTTTTGACAAGATGCAAAACTCATTCCTATTTTAAAACTCTGGAAAACATGGCTATAAATAGACCTTTCCTTAATATGATAAGTAAATGTCTATCTAAAACTAAAATCCACCATTATATATAGTGAGGTAAAATGAAGGTCTTCCCATAAGATAAAGGATAAAACAAGGATGTCTATTATCACCATTATTTAGTTGATACTGTGATGGAAATGCATAGTAAGTGAACTATGCATGCCTTTTGAGCCATTAATGCCATTAGTAGAGCTGTACTCAAAAAGATCAGCAAAAGAGGAAAAGGACCTCCATGTATAAAAAATGCTTTTAGCAGCCCTTTTTTTAGTAGCAAAAAACTGGAATCTAAGAGGATATCCATCAGATGGGGAACAGCTAAAAATTTATGGTGTAGGAATATAATGGAATATTATTGTTCCACAAGAAATATATATTATAAAGTGGATGACTTCAGAGAAAACTGGAAAGACCTATATGAATTGATACAGACCAAATTGAGCAGAACTGGAGAAGAATACAGTAATAATGGCATTATAAAGAAAAAAATAACTTTTAAAGACATGAGAACTCTAGTCAATCTAATGATAAAGGACTCTCCTAGAGGAACAAAGATGAATTGTGTTACCCACTTCCATCAGAGAAGTGATGGACTCAAGATGCATAATGAGGGGGCAGCTGGGTAGCTCAATGGATTGAGAACCAGGCCTAGAGACGGGAGGTCCTAGTTCAAATCTGGCCTCAGACACTTCCCAGCTATGTGACCCTGGGCAAGTCACTTGACCCCCCATTGCCCACTCTTACCACTCTTCTGCCTTGGAGCCAATACACAGTATTGACTCCAAAACGGAAGGTAAGGATTAAAAAAAAAAAAAGATGCATAATGAAACATACTTTTTGATCATGTCTAGGGATTTCTAAAAATTATGCATATTTGT
This sequence comes from Gracilinanus agilis, assembly GCF_016433145.1. Classification (NCBI taxonomy): domain Eukaryota; kingdom Metazoa; phylum Chordata; class Mammalia; order Didelphimorphia; family Didelphidae; genus Gracilinanus; species Gracilinanus agilis. The sequence goes on from NC_058131.1 coordinate 310,681,819, forward strand.
TGCAAGATTTTTGTTTTTGTTTTGTAATGGGAAAGGAGATCAGAGGAAGAGGAAATAGATTTTTGTTAATTGAAAAAATTTAAATTGAATTTTTAAAAGAATAAAAGACTTTTGAGAGGATATGGGGAGAACTGGACAGAATCAGCCTGGGTAGATAGATCTGGAATGGAGAGGAAATGAACCATCTGGTAGTTTCCTATTTTATCAAATTATTCTTATTAGATGCTAAACTAAGTTGTTTTTACATTGTTAAGATTGGAAGTGCTGTCAGTGCCCTGGAATAAAATTCTAATCACCCTGTCTTAGTTATTTCTTTGTAGTAGCTAATTCTCTCTTGTTTGTACAGAATTTTCACTGATAACTGATCTCAGGTGTGTCCTTCAAATCCCTCCAAAATCTCATGACACATAATTTGCTTGAATTGCAATAGATGTTAGGTGCCAGCTTTTCATTGCCTGATTTTGTGGGGCTATTTGAATTTGCAGATCTAGTACCAGATAATTGTATTTTTTTTTTCTTTCAGAAATGGTAGCTGGAAGGAAACCTATAAGCAACCTGGCACTGATGAGTTCAACTGTTGCTCAGAGACAGATTTGTATACTGAATACATAAGATATCCAGTAAATTTAGCTAAGAAGAGTACAATAAGGAACCTTCCATCTATGTGGCACCGAGCTTGCCCTTTTGAAATTGGTTAAGGAATTCTAACTTTGATCTCATTCCTGAGGGCGCTGCTCAACTGTGAACTTGCACTTTATCAGTGACAGGGATGTGGGCGCAGGTGGCATTCTTATCAGATTTAGGGATGATTGGAAGTCAGCGGGGAGAGCCAATATATTGATGGACAGAATCAGAATCAAGAAAGATTTCAATAAACCCAATGGTGATGGATGGGCTGAATAAAGTATGATGAAATTGGGTCAGGATAAATGTGAAATCGTGAGTTTAGCTTCGTAGTGTTCGATGACAAGAGTTGCAGGATGTTCATGTCAGTCAGCCAGGCAACAAGCTACAGGTCAGGCACTGGGCTAAGCGCTGCACTGGTCATACAAAAAGAGACCTGAGGTTTGGGTGGACTTAGTGAATCTCGCTTAGTATGAGTATTTTGATGTGGCAGACAAAGAGAGCTAATTCTTGCATGAGCTTTATTAATAGAAGCCTGGTGTCCAGACTCCTCCATTGAAGACCTATTCTGATGCTTGATCTGGGTGTGGAGGTGACCCCAAGTTCTTGGTGGGGGGCCGTTGTACACTGGAGGAGCCCTAAATAAGCTAGAAAGACGTTGACTATAAACCTTGTGATGGGTTTTAGATGGGGTCTCTGAGGACCAGCCTGGCAAAGTCTGGAAAGGCTGATGATCAGGTTAGTGTGAGGGTTGTGATATCTTTTGACCACAGTGACTCTTAAAGATCATTTATTATACACAGAGACTGACACACTGTGGTATAATCGAACATAACAGACTTCTCTACTAGCAGCAATGTAAGGATCCAGAGCAAGGCTGGGGACTTATGAGAAAGAAAACTAGCCACATACAGAGGAAGAACTGTGGGAGGAGAAACACAGAGGAAAAACAACTGCTTGAACACATGGGCTGATGGGGATATTATTGGGAATGTAGACACTAAACAATGACTCTAGTCCAACTATCAATAATATGGAATTAGGTCTTGATCAGTGATACGTGTGGGATTGTGCATCAGCTAAGTAGGGTTAGGGAGGGTTGGGGGAGAGGGAAAGAACATGAAATATGTAACTAGGAGAAAATATTCAAAATAAAAAAATTATTTTAAAAAGATCATTTATTATTACAAAAGGGAGGGATTGTGATTTATGCTGACAGAGGGAGAATTCACAGTTGACTTGAAGTTGGGGTTCAAATCTTTCAGTTACTTATTACATGTATAACCCTGGGAAGGGAGGGAGGGAAAAAGCATTTATAGATGCTTACTAGATGCCAGGCACTTTTACAAATATTATGTTATTTGATCCTCACAACAGCTCTGGGGAGGTAGGTGCTACTATTATCCCCAATATATAGATGAGGGAACTGAGACTAAGTGATTTGTCCAGGGTCAGACAGACCTCATGTTCTGAGGCTAGGGTTGACTCCAGGTCCAGTGCTCTGTCATGGGAAGTTTATTTGGAATTTACCATGAATACTAATGTCTTCCCTCTGAAATGGACTCCAATGTATCCTGCATAGTTATTTGCCCTTTGTCTCCCTTGTTAGACTGTAAGCGTCTTGAAGGCAAGAATGGTATTTGCCTTTCTATCCACAGCAATTAGCAGTGTCTGGCACATAGTGGGTGCTTATGAAGTGTTTGTTGACTTGATTTGACTTTCTCTAAGTTTCCATTTCTTCATTTGTAAAATGGGGATAATAACAGCATCTATTTCACAGGGTTGTTATGGGGCTCAAATTTCATAATGTGTTAAGGCATTTTGCAAATCTTAAAGATCTACATAAATGCGAGTGATTCTTATTAGAAAACTCAGCTGAATTTAGGAACAGAGATTTCATGGGCTGAAGCAGGATTACACAGAGGAATTTTCATCTGGTTTGAGCAACAAAATAGTGCATGGGAAAATTAAATGGAGGATAAAAGAAATCTTAGCCAGATCACTTTAGACATGCCTCTGCAGAATTTCTCATCTCTGTCTCTTTCTGAGTGAAAAAAATTTTTTTTAGTAAGAAACATATGGATGCAAAGGAATAACAATATTCCTTTTGGGTCAATATCTCTAGATACTTCAGCAAAGGCCTAGAACAATGGCTTTTAATGCGGGAGTATGGATAGATTGCAGAAAGTTTGTGAACCAAGATGGGGAGAAAATCCCATCTTTATTTTCACTAACTCCTAACTGAAATTTAGCATTTCCTTCAATTATGAGTTTTAAAAGCATATATTATCTTAAGAAAGGGCACAGAGCACCAAATAACACAGAAAAGGTTAAGAATTCCTAACCTAGAGGACAGATCCTTTATTTCTCCTCCATTAGTAGTTTTAAAACTTTTGAAGGAAAGCAGCCATTCATGAGTAGTTAACTCCTTCAGACACTCATCCATTCGTTAACACACATTTGCTGAAAGCATAGTATGAGCCAAGCTTGGTGTTTGGTACTGATGAGAAAACAAAGATGAATAGGACCCAATCTTTGCTTTCAAGGTTGCATTCCTTTAAGAGTAATGAATATATTAATGGTTAAGGGGGATTGGGCAGGGGAGTTCTATGATCAATTTGATGAGCTCATTGGGAAGTGAATCACTCCATGTAGCCACACTCAATGACATCTTATTAGAAAACGGAAGTTAAGTTCTGATTAAGTCTTAGAAACTGACATTGCCCTATGGTGAATGGGTTGGTTTGGATCTGTCTCTCGATGCCACCTAACAGAAGAATTTCAGTGACCAGGTGTACCCTCAGGCTGGTTGATTTAGATTCTTGAGAAGATAAGACTCTTTTAGGAGGAACAATCCTTTGTTCTGATCCATAAAAATTAATTGGCAGTTCTATTTAATCCTTTTTGGATTTATTTTTATTTTTTCCCTTCCACCTTTCTTCTGGCGAGATCACAGGAGTTTATGTGAGTTGCCCCCAAAACCATAATACCAAGAAGAGCATATTTAAGAGTATGGGAGGTACAAAGGGCTATGAGGCACCACATTTTGTGGTATCAAAGAACTAGAAATGACGTAGAGGACCATTGATTGGGCAAGGGCTGGACAAATCGTGGTACATGAATGTAATGGAATAGAACTGTGCTGTAAGAAATGATGAATATGAAAAATTCAGAGGGTCATGGGAAGACTTATATGGACCAACGTAGAGTGAACTAAGCAGATCCAGGAAAACACTAAGCACAATGTGTACAAAAATGGTAACAATGACAACAATAATAACAATAACCTGAACACTGTGTGATTATAATGACCAGATTAGGCACTGAAGGGGAGTTGAAAAAATGTGTCAGCTTCCCTTTATTGCAAAGCTGGAGGATTATGGATATGGAATATTACATGCTGATTGTTGGTTAGTCCCACTGAACTGCTTTTTAAATTCTTTGTAACAAAGGATAGTTCTTTGGTAAGGGAAAGGGGAAGGATATATTTGGAAACGAATGTGATATGACAAAAAAAAAAGTCTTCAATAACAAAACAAAGCAATGAGCTATGAGAGTTAAGAGGAAGAACCCTAGTACCCCGACATAACATAGTTTTGTTGCTATGTTGAAAAGAGTGTAAGCATTGCCCCATTAAGAATTTTCTCTCCGTCTTCCTCCTTTTCTTCCTCCTCTTCTATTTTCTTCCTCTTGTCCTCTGAACTTTTGACTTTTATTTCTTCATCTCACTTTCAGTCCTGAAGATTATAGCCTCTAAGGCCTTGAAGAAGGATGTTTCATTTTCAAGTTCCATGAAAATCTACTGAGTTTGGATATAATAGAGCATCTGCTCCTGGCCCCAACATTCTTTCTATTCCCATCCTATAAAATCCCATGGAAAAGATGTACAATTTCTAAAAAGAATTGGGATTTGTAGTCCCAAGGCTTCTTTACTTCATGAGTGGAAATCTTTAATTTCATTACCCTTGATTTTTGTGTGCCACACCTGTACTGTTGCAGAATCTATGATCTCGCCATCTGCTCCTCTAGCATCAGGCACTAAAGAATGATGTTCATATATTTACTTATAAAGAGATTTGTGGCTATGTTTTGTTTAATAATTTTGTAATCTGGACTGATTCTCTTAAAATCAATTGACAAATAAGGATTATTTCAGTTCTTATATATTTTATTGTCTCTTGCTTTGGTAAAGTGATGGGAAGATTTTTTTGAACCAAAATGGGAGATGTGCTCATTGCCCGGTAATTACCTTAAAAGGGTTAATGTAGTCTGTAGAGGTGACCTATCACATATCTTTTTAGTACCATAATAGCCTTGTAGAGGGGTGGTATTTTTATCACATATTCCATTATTGCTGTTCTAGGCCTATAATTTAAAGATTACAGCTCAAAACCTAAAGGAAAATGATTTTATAGCTATTGGTCCATTAACATTTTAAGAACTAGCTAGTTACATTAAGAAAAATATGTCTGCTTTGAAATGCATTGTCATTTACTGAAAAAAAAATTTTTTTTAAACCTCACAGATGAATCAATGTTTTAAAAAACAACAAGGCTCACTGCCAGGCCCATGTGATTCCAACAAGGCTCTTTGCTTAAGACTTCCTTTTATCTCAGGGCCTCTTTTGGACTTTTTATGAAATGAAGTACCTTTTATAACTGGTAGTTAATGCTATTCTTTTTTCTAGCTCTGTCTTACTCTTTTCTCCAAACTGAATCTAGAAATTCTGTTTGTTCAGACTAGTTTCAGGAGGACTTTCTATACATAGGAAGAGGGAGAGATACTTGTATTGTTGACATTAAGAAGTTTCATTAAACTGTTGTGCTACAAGAAATGATGAAGATGGTTTTGGAGAAACATAGGAAGTCTTATACAAACCGAACCAGGAAAAAAATCTATTCAATAACAGCAATATTTTAAAGACAACTAGCTTTGAAAGATTTATGAACTCTGATTCTCATAATGGCCAATCACAATTCCAGAGGACTTAGATGAAAAGGCTACCCCTTTCCTGGTAGGGGAGTGATGATTTCAGATTATGGTTTGAGATATATTATTTTTTGGATGTGGGCAATGTGGAAATTTGTTGTAATAGGGCTTTTGTTTTCTTGCTTTTTTAATTGGAGATGAGAGTGAAAAGGTGGATAGAGATAATGCAGAACTGAAAAATAAAATTAAAATCTAATTTTAAAAAGAAGCTTCTTAATTTTGGTGGGGGTACAAATGAATATGTTTCCTGGGAGAGAGGTAATGTGGGGGGTTATTATACAATACTGGGGAGACTAACTTTTATTGAGAAAGAGAAATGAGGAAAATGAGGAACCAAAATAGTTTAGAGTCAGCTGACTTTTTGTTACTCCTTTCCGCCAACTCCTTTCTTGAAAGGTAAAATAAAATAAAACCTTAATTGTGCAGCCAAATTCTAGTGTGCATTAAAAAAAAAAAAATGCTACATGACCAGGATAAAGTGAGAACCTATGGGGAAATGAAAAAGGAAGGAGCTGACCAGCACCTTCAGCATGAAGCCCCGTCTGGGAACTCTTTGGGTGGACAAAATTTTTCTAAGCATGATTGGTTGGAAGAACTGGGGATGTTTAGCTTGGAAAAGATAAGATATGGGGGAGGAGAGTAACAACGTAGCTCTAGTCAAGTATTTGAAGGGCTGCCCCATGGAAGAGGGGATTATATTCTTGTTTTGCACCAGAAAGCAGAATCACGGGCAATGTAGGCTTAATGGCAATGTTGGAATGTATGTGTGTATGTATGTGTTGACTGTGTGTGCTACCCATATAGATTATGTGTATGTCCCCACAGATCTGTTTGATTAGGCTCACAGAGAGTCTTTGATAGATAGCACCGAATCTTGGTCATCCCTCTCCCAAAGGAGACTTGTTTCTTCCTGGAAGTGATCAGGAGAAGGGGCTACAAAGAGTAATTGCTCTGTTCCAGGAGGGGAGTACTAAATTGGAATTATCTGCTCCCCTAAATATTGCTAAATATCAGAAAAATGATTTTTTTTGGGAGCAAGACACTTTCCTGATCACTATCCCCAAAAAGGAAAGGAGCACCAAGCTTAGATCCCCAGGCTTGGTTCCTTCCCACCAAGTGTTAGGTACATACAAAGGCTGTTGAGTAGTGACTAGCAACAACCCAAGCTATAATACCAAAAAAACCTCAACAGAAATCAGAGAAGTTATACTGTAAAGAATATGACAGAAAATAAAGAAGGCACGAACTCTTACACTGGGGAGGAGATAGTTGTGCTTCACTCCCTGATTATACCCAAGGGGAATATTCCCTTAAGTCTTTATGAAGGCTTGTTGGAAATCAATGACATGTTGAGGCACCAGCTCCTCTATATGCCTGCCATTTCCCAAAGTTTTATCTCTCTCTCCCTCCAGATGTCTCCTGGGAGATTTCTTCCCACTTGTTTTCTCTTTCAAGGCAGAAAAGAAGGTCTTTCCGCTCTCAAGCACTCCTTTTAACACTTCCTCATGCTGATGGTTCACTGTCATTCTCCTCACCAGTTAGCAGAGTCTTATGGAATCCAGAGTTATATCAAGATAAACTTCCTAACAATTAGAGTTCTCCATTAGTAAGATGGGCTGCTAGGGAAGGTAATAGTACACCTCTCCCTGGAGGACTTTAAGCAAAAAAAAAAAAACACCTTCATGATTATTGACCATTTAGTGAGTATGTTGTAGTAGATACCACTTTTGGGGTATGGGCTGAACTAGAGAGCCACCAAAATCCCATGTAGTTTTTTTTTTTTTTTTTGTAAGCCTTTACCTTCCGTCTTAGAATCAATACTGTGTTTTGGTTCCAAGGCAGAGGAGTGGTAAGGGTAGGCAATGGGGGTCAAGTGACTTGCTCAGGGTCACATAACTAGGAAGTGTCTGAGGCCAGATTTAAACCTACAATCTCCCACTCAAGGCCTGGTTCTCAATCCACTGAGCCACCTTGCTGCCTCTCCCAACACTTCCCCCATATAATTTTAAAATATATGATTCCCTGAGTGCCATAATTGTGCTTGTTTGTACTCCTGGGTTTTGTCTTGCTTGGTGAATTAAGATGTGTAGCTGCTTGGTCTGGGAAATAGCTATAGGTATCTATCACATACCCAATGTTTTGGTATAGCTGAGTTTATTTTTTTCCCCTGTATACAATTATACCATTCTCTTGTGAGTAAATTAAAAAAAAATCTTTTACCTTCTGTCTTAGAATCAATACTAAGTATCAGTTCCAAGGCAGAAGAACAGTAAGGACTGAGTAATTGGAATTAAGTGACTTGCCCAGGGTCACATAGCTAGGAAGTATTTGAGATAAAATTTGAACCCAGGACTTCCCATCTCCAGGTCTGTCTTTCAATCCACTGAGCCACCTAGCAACCCCTGAGGAACTCAGTTTCTTCTTTTTCCTCCTCCTCCTCCTCCTCCTTTTATTGAAGCACAATAGAAATGAAAAGAAAGGTAGAGTTTTTATATTGGGTTGGGGACTGAGACATCAGAAGTTTGGCTGACACACTTTAAACTCCTAGAGTTACATGAAGGGATAGGTGTCGCCACCTCAAAAAGAGGCAGAGCTAGGGGAAGATAGTTACCCAGATTTCTTAGAGCCAGCTAGAACTCAGCATTACCCCCAAGCCTTTCTGATACTGAGTGGAGGGCATAATTATTTATGGATAAGCATGTGATCCCCAGTACTTGGCCCTTTTTATGGAACAGGATCAGGTAAGTAAATAGTCAGAAGTTGGTAATTAAAATTATGATAGACAAATAATGACATA
>NC_058131.1:310692728-310701202 GCF_016433145.1 Gracilinanus agilis
GATTAGAAACTTGGAATGGAGGCCTGATTTTGGCAACTGTTCTCTCTAAGGCTACCAGTGATCTTTGAGAAAAGCTGTTTACCTGTTCCCTCTCTTCTCTCTTATTCCTTAGCCTTTTTGCAGTCTGGCTTCTGACCTCCCCACTCAATTGAAACTGCTTTCTCCAAAAATACCAATGATTTCTTAATTTTCAAATATGAAGATGTTTTTGGACCTCATCCTTTTTGACTTCTCTGCATCTGACACTATGGACCACCTCCTCCTGCATTTCTCCTTTGTTGTTCTCCTACCTTGTCTGATTGCTCCTTCTCAGTATTCTTTCTTGGTTTAGTATTCATTTTACTCTCTCTAACTGTAGCTATCTCACCAAAGCTCTCTTATGGGCTCTCTTCTCTTCTATCTTAATATTCTTTCTCTAGATGACCTCATGAGCTCTCATGGGTTTAATTATAATTCCTATGCAAATGACTCACAGATTCATGTAGCCAGCCCTAGTCTCTCTCCTGACTGTAAGTCTTGTATCACCAACTCCTTACTCGATGTTTCAAGCTGGAGGGCTCAGCTATATCTTAAATTCATGCTCCCTAACTATTGGGATTCCTTCGAGAACTCTGTCCTGGGTCCCTTTCTTTTCCCTCTCTCCATACTCTCTCTCTCAATGATCTTATTAGCTTCCATGGATTCAATGATTATGCCCATGAAGGTGATACCCCTATTTCAATATTCAGTCTTAGTCTTTCTCACATCACCAGGAGCCTTTAAGACATCTCCAACTGTATGTCCTTTAGGGATCTAAAAAAAGAACTTATTATCTTTCTTCTCCCAAACCAGCCCTCTTCCTAACTTTTTTTGGACAGTTACTCAACATTTATTAACCACCTAAATGTGCCAGGAATTGTCCTAAGCACTGACATTAGAAAGAAAGACCAGACAGTCTCCCCTCTCAAGTTGCTCTTAGTCTGATGGGGGGGAAACATATAAACAACTATGTAGCAACAAGATAGATACAGGATCAATATGTATTATTTACAAACCATGTATAAACAAGCTATATGTAGGATACACTACCCTATTTACATCTGGGACCCCAACAACCTTCTGATTATCCAATTCCTAATCATAGAATCAGACTTGTCTCTTCACTCTCTCTTAGCTCCCCTCTTTCTCAATCCCATATTAAGTCCTGTCCCATTCCTCTTCTCTTCCTTCATGTCACATGATTATTACCTTCTTTTGAATCCTGCACAATTGCAGAACCTCAAGTCAGTAGCCTCTGACTTGATTTCCCTGATTTCAATTTCTCTCCCTCTTACATTGATTTTCTGCACAGCTGCCAAATTAATATTATTTTTTAAAAGCATATAAATGAAACTTTTATTCCCAGCTCTTCACTTTTTTTCCCCTGGGAAAAACAAACTTTCATTCCTTGTCCAAGGACTCCAAGAGTGACAAGAGGTTGACAAAATTGGTGGTAACACTCTTCAGCAAATTAGTAGTCTTAAAACCCAGATCTGATCATGTCACTCTTGAATCAAGAAGTTTAAGTGGCCCCCTATTGCCTCTAGGATAAAATATAAACTCCTCATTTTGTCCTGTCAAACCCTTCATTATCTAACTCAGGCTAATCTCTATAGACAGACTATACATTATACATGCTACATGCTATTCAAACTGAACCACTTGCTGTCACCCACATAGTAGATCTTCATCTCTCTGCCTCTGTATGAACTGGCTCCATGCCTGGAATGTTCTCCTTCCTTACCCAGATCTGCATCTTGGATAGAGCTCCCTTCAAGGCTCAGCTCAAGCTCTCACAGAAGACTATCCCTTATTCCCTCAGTTATTGTCTTTCCTTTTGTATTTATTTGTAATTTACTCATATGTACATAGATAATTTCCTCCCTAGAATGCAAGTTTCTTTTTTCCCCTTCAGCAATGTTTTGTTCTTCTCCCCTCCCCCATTACATGTAAACAGAATTTGGCATTCATTTTCTAACATTTTGAGTTCTATATTCTTTCCCCTCCCACCCACCCCCAAGACAGTAAGCAGTTTTGCTATTGGTTATACATATGTTATCATACAAAATATATATTTAGGTCCATCATTTTGTGGAAGAAAACAATAAAAAAAAACCAACAAACTATAAAGAAAATAAAGTGAAGAATGGCCTTCTTTGATCTGCATTCAGGCTCTATCAGTTCTGTCTCTGAAGATGGATAACATTTTTCATCATAAGCCCTTTGGGATTGTCTTGGATCATTGTATTGCTGAGAATAGTTAAGTCCTTCACAGTTGTTCATCATGCATCAGTATAATATCCTCCTGGTTCTGCTCACTTCATTCTGCATCAATTCATGTAAGTCTTTCCAGGTTTTTCTGAAATCTTCCTGCTTCTCCTTTTTAATAGCACAATAACATTCCATTACAATCATAATACAGTTTGTTCAGCCATTCCCCAATTGATGGGCATCCTCTCAGAGAATGCAAACTTCTGGAGGGCAGGTACGGTTTTATATTTATCTTTATACCCTCAGTGTCAATCACGGTATCTGACACATCGTAAGTACTTAATAAATGCTTGTTGAATGAATGCATGAATAAATGAATGCAAGAACCAGGACTCTTAGTTTTGCTTTAATATTTCATCTTATTTCTCATGCTTTGACATTGAGAAAAAACTGCATTTTTTTACCTGGGCCATTCTTATTGGGAATGTGTGCTCCTTCTTTGTATCTAATATTTAAGATGGGTGTGAGGTTCATCATACCTGCAATGGGAAAGTAATAACATCACTGCAAGAGATGGTTTTATTTTTGCATTGCTTCTAGTAGTAATTTAATGGAAGTCATGGCATTGATATTATAGACAAATGCAGCAAAGCAGTCAGGAATGTTGTTAACAAATGGCTATGAATGTTCTGAGTGACAACTTCTATATCCACCCTCCTTCACATAATAATGGAATCTTAGAGTTAGAAAGGGTTCCAGAGACTAACTACCCCTACCTGACTTTGCTTGAAGATCTCTAATCACGGGTCAACATAGGTCATTCCATTTCTAAATAGTTCTAAATATTAGGGCATTTCTCCCTTACATTATGCTTAAATTCGGCTCTTTATAAATAATGACACCTTGCTTCTAGTTCTTTCTTTCTGGGAGCAAGTAGAACAAGTTAGTCAATAAACATTTATTAAGTGCCTGCTAAGGGCCAGGCATTGTGCTAGGTCCTGGGGTTATAAAAAGAGGCAAGAGTTTTTAGTCTGTTAACCCCCTAGAATTTTTTTCCCAGATGAACTGTTGTCTAGTCATGTCTCTTCCATCTTATTTATAAAGTTGATTTTTGAACCCATGTTAGATTTTGCATTTCTCTCTAATATATCTAATTTGATTCAGCTCAACATTCTAGTCTGACATTTTATCCTTTATCCAAATTATTGCTAAGTTAAACATCACATGATCAAAGATAGATGAATGAACTAATTATTGAATGAAAATCATTTATTAAATGATTACTTTGTGCACAGCACTATGTTCAGTGCTGAAGATATAAACAGAAAATTAAGGCAATTCATGATTTCTAGAAGTTTACATTCTTAAGGGGGAGACAACACATGTAGCATGTTTCAGCTTTGAGTCATTTGGTAGTTCCTAGGATGCAATGGCAAAGTATAAGGTAATGCTTTTAAAAAATTGTTTCCATTAAGAAAGTTATATCTTTTTTTTTATGTTGAACAGTTAGACAATGCCTGACTTATAATGGTGAAAACTTTCTTTTTCTGGTCTTCATTAGCTGTGGCTGCTGAGGCAGTAGGGGCTGTAGCACTTCAGAAACATTTCTCAGATTGCATATTCACAAAGGCTGCTCACCTAGATGATGCCTCTAGGGACCAGGCTTAAAGCAGAATTAAGTAGTTGAAGTGTAGGGGACAAATACTATATTCTCTGGGCTCTTGGGAATAGATCTAGAGACCTATTAGAGACCTCATGTTTCCTTGTGGGTCTAGCTATTCATGGAAAGGGGCAGGTGAAAGGGTATGGTTTTATTTTGTGTCTTTGTGACCTTTTTTCTTTAAAAAATTAAAATTCAATTTTAAGTACTGAATTCTCTCTCTGCCCTCCTCCCATTCATTAAGAAACAAGAAAAACCAAAACCCATTAAAATATGTTTAGTCATGCCAAACAAAAAAATAAGTCATATTACCCCCCAAAATAAAAAGAGAGAAAGAGAAAGGAAAAGAAATTATGCTTCAATTTGCACTCTGATTCCATCAGTTCTTATCTGAAAGTAGATGGCATGTTTCATCCTGAGTCTTTTGGAGTTGTGGCTGGACTTGTGTTAATCAGAGATCTTAAGTCTTTCAAAATTGTTTATTTTTACAATATTTCTGTTGTATACATTGTTCTCCTGATTCTGCTTATTTTACTCTGCATCAGTTCATACAATCCTTCTCAGATTTTTCTGAAACCATATACCCTTTCCTTTTTTCCATGCTGGTTTTCAGGAATTCCTTATACAGCTATTGTGATATTCTCCGTGTTCCTCTGATAACTAAATTTTACCACATGGTACTCTGAGGATAGGATCTCTAGACAAATTTTAGCATTCTGGTTGGAAAGATAGATCTATAAGCCCATTTCTTAGAGTCTTACGCCTGTGGTAGCTTAGAAAGTGGTCTCTAAAACTTCTTGACTCAGGCAGATCTGGGGCTTTTGAGAAACTGGAGTAGAACAAAAGGTTGAAGCAGGATGTTATAAAGCAGTTAGGTGAGCAAATTTTGGCAAGTATATCCCTGGATAGCATTCAGCAGATGGGGCCAGGGAGCAAAGAAGCTAGGGAGGTGACTTGTATGCCTTAGAGGGTTTGGCAGAGAGGCTCTCTGGCAGCTAGCTCAGTCACGAAGCTAAGGTAGCAGTATAGTTGAGTATTATTTGAGTGTCCAGCCTCTGGCATATCCCTGGTAGGATGGCCTGCCAAATGGCCTGCCATGAATCTGAGCCTGGCCAGCTCACTGTCCAGGTGCACAGTGAGTAAAGAGTAATGTTAAAATATCCATGATGGCTAGTGTTCTTACAATGGTATGTGGATTCAGTTCTTAGGGATACTAGTCCTCCTAAAGTTTCTTGTGAATTGCAGGCCTTTATTGTAGAATATAGATTACGCTCTACACATGAAATCAATCTACTTTCTTGCCATAATCATGAATTGTAAGTAACAAAGAGTAACCTTTGAAGATAGGAGATTTGAGGATGTGAAGAGTTAAAATATTCCTAGATTCTTGTAACCAACCTGCTACTTCATTGATTCTTAACCGAAGATGAGCCAAATCTATGGAGGAGCAACCTTGCCTATGGAAAACCAAAATACAAGCAACCAACTCAGCTGCAGGAAATATAAAAGGGAGAATGTGCCTCCTGGGTTTCCTATCTGCCTCAGATCTGAGGCTTCTTTCTGAGTTCTTCAGCTGGTTGTTATTACCATTATACCTGGCCATTAGAGGCAGTTGACTCTGTCATTATCAATTGGTGTGTGGGAAAATAAATCAGAGAATCATAGGTCTAGAGCTGGAAGGGATCTCAGAGATTATCTAGTCCAACTTCCTCATTTGACAAACGAGGAAACCCAGATTTTTTCCCCCTTGGCTTCTTTGTAAAACTCCTACTATATCTCAGAGGAAAACAATATAGTTCAACATACTTGTTTTGAAGTAACAAAAGTAAAAACTATGAAAATCTAGAAATATGAATGTATAGAATATAATCTTCTAATCTCAACCAACAGCTTCCACAAGTTGGCTGTTGTATTTTACAATGCACTGAATGTCTCCATTTCTTTTCTCTTGCCTCAATCCTGTTTGGTTAGTAGCCATATTACTGGCTTATTAGGTGCCATATTTAGCAGAAATCATTTCAGATTAGCATCAGATATATGGATTTCCTATTCCAAAACCTAACCCCACTTTGGGTTGCATTCTAAGTTCCTATTTTTGATTTAACAAGAATCTTCTAATTTTCAATTCATTTTCTGGGCCAAGTGAATGGTGAAACCTTTTCTGTCTCAGGTTATTAGCTCTGTCCCCTTCCCAATGTTGCTATGATGACTCACTCATCTCTCAGGTGCCACAGAAAAAGAGCTGATTTACAGAATTCCATCAATATAATCTTACAAAGGAAAAATGGAGTATTCTATAATAGGCAAATAGCAGTAAGTGATTGGACTATTAGGGAGTACCAGGGAGCAGCAGGAAAAAAATAGAAAAAGAGTGAGGAGTAGTATTTTTGGTGGTGGTGGTGGTGGTGGTGGTGGTGGTGGTGTGTGTGTGTGTGTGTGTGTGTGTGTTTAGAGGGATGTATTGAAGTTTTCTCAGATTACCCCAGCTTCAGGTGAAAGCACATTAGGGTCGATGGACAGAAGCTTTCGCCTTTAAATTTCATAACCTAGGATCTTAGAGTTTAAAGCAGGAAGGGATTTCATAGACCAGGGTCACAACTAGTAAAAACTGAGATGCATACACCAGTTTCCTGATTCCAAATTTAGTATTCTTTTGACTGCACCCCATTGTTTCTTAAGCTCCCCATAATGCATTCCCAGTACCTTTCTTCCCTTATCCCTTACTCCTTTACCTTGGACTTGCTGACATTGGGACTCTGAAGACCACAAGGAAACATGAGGTCTCTAATAGGTCTCTGGATCTATTCCCAAGAGCCCAGAGAATAGTATTTGTTCCCTACATCCCAACTACTAATTCTGCTTCAAGCCTGGTCCCTAGAGACTTCATCTAGGTGAGCATCCTTTGTGAATATGCAATCTGAGAAATTAAAATAATTTTATAAAATTATAAATGAAAGTCTGAGAAAGTTGCTTGCAAGGCTTTAGCTTTTGCTTTGCAGTATTCCCTTGCACCCCAATTCACATCCACACCTTTGGACCCTTAAACTTGCAAATGTTTAAACAACATTTTTGGGGGAGCACTTGCTGCTTTACCCACAGGCTCAAACCTGGGTTGCTGAGTGCATATCCCTCAGCAGCCCAAGTCCTTCTTGTTTTATGGAGACCATCATTTTCATGTCATTCAGGACATCTCCATCTTGAAAAGGGTGCTTTTGTTTATTAATATACTAATTTATTTATATTATAGATACCATTTTATTTATGCTTCTCTTCTTTTAGAGAAGCTGGTACATAGGTTTTCTGTGGAGTAGAGATTTTATATATAGCAGACAGACATTTTCCCCATTGTCCTATGGGGAATTAAGTAGCTTCATATTTGAATTGTGAAACCCCCTGCTGGAGAGAAGGTCTGGCAATTGTTGTTCTGAGTGAGAAAATGGGATGCACTGGAGAGATTTCTAATTCTTAGGCAGGGACATCCCTGCTTAAGATTTAGAATTCTTTTAAAGCAGGAGGGTCAGGCCTTAACTACCAAAGTGAAGTAAGCTCGGGAAAGCCATATGCAGCCCTTTCCTTACACCTTGCATTCCCCTCCTCACTAGGGGTCCCAGTATCACCACCCTCCCCAAGGGCAAAGGCTTTTTCTCTCTTAAAAGAATTCTGATTGGAGGTAGGAGTAGTGCTTTTACAGAATAAAATTGCTTGTGTTCTTAACTGGTCTCCCCTCATTTCAGAAACTAAGGCCTGGCCTCCTGCTATATGTGAATATTAAATCTTATAAAAGGAAGGGCTCAGCGCATCCCATTCTCCCGTCTAGAACAATAAGAATCAGACCCCATACTACTGATTTAAGTCTTTGAAAATGACTCTCATGACATAGTCACAGACAGCAGGGGTCTTGGAAAATGAGAAGTGGTGGGCGTATAGGTAGGCCTCTTTATGGGATCTTAGAGATAAGGCCAGACAGGACGTTCTGAAAGGTCTGGGTCGCGCAGCCAGTACTCAGGTAGCTACCTACCCCGCCTCTCCTAATGGAGCAGAGGCGACTATTCTTTCTTTGCAGTGCCCCGTGGGGCAAGCGGGCGGGCTGGCATACTGTTTGCAGGGGAGCTGTCCAGCAGGGGCCTGGGCCCGGGGGCGGGCTGCGCTCTAGCTGTGGACCCCTCCTCCCGGAGAGGCCCGCCCAGCCAATGGGCTCCCCAGGCCCGGCCGTTGCCTAGCCCACGGGGCCGTCACGTGTCTGGCGTCTGGCTCCGCCGGGCTCGGTGCTCGTCACCTTGCTGGTGCTGGGGAAGCAGGCTCCCGGGTTGCCATCTGCGGGCGCGGAGTCGGAGCCCCGGCCTGCCGGGAATGGATGCGCTCGGTTTCCTCCGGCGCCACCGCCTCGAGCCGCGGCTCTGGGGGCCAGCAGAGAGCGAACAGAGGCTGGCCGAGCCGGGGACGCAGGGTGCCTCCTCCAGGGCAACGGCTCCTCCAGCTCCTTCCCCTTCTTCCCCGTAGCAGCAGCTACAGCAGCAGCGGCAGTAGCAGCAGCAGCGTCGGCGGCGACGGCGGTGGCAGCAGCGGCAACAGCGGCGGCGGCGGC
>NC_058131.1:310705862-310763875 GCF_016433145.1 Gracilinanus agilis
CGAGCCGCGGCTCTGGGGGCCAGCAGAGAGCGGACAGAGGCTGGCCGAGCCGGGGACGCAGGGTGCCTCCTCCAGGGCAACGGCTCCTCCAGCTCCTTCCCCTTCTTCCCCGTAGCAGCAGCTACAGCAGCAGCGGCAGTAGCAGCAGCAGCGTCGGCGGCGACGGCGGTGGCAGCAGCGGCAACAGCGGCGGCGGCGGCAGCGGCAGCGGCAGCAGCAGCAGCAGCAGCAGCGTCGTCCTTGAAGCCGCCAGTTGCAAGCCAGCCCGGGCCCGGCGCGGCCGCCGCGGATGTGGCCCCCCGGCGCCCCCGGGCCTCTGCACAAAGAAGCCTCCGCAGTTGCAGGAAGCGGCTGTCCAGCCTTTGCCCCAACTCCAGCATGGAGAAGTCACCCGCTGCCGGACTGGAGGGGGGCCCCAGCGCCCGGGCGCAGTTCGCTGTGGTCTGCTTGGGTGAGTCCAGCTCGGGTGGGGCGTGGGGTTGTGTGTGGAAGAGGGAGACCCAGGGCTCTAGAACGTGTGTGTGCGTGTATGTGCATATGCGTGTGTATGTGGGGGAGCAGATTCTCAAAAGACTTGAATTGCTCCCCTCTTTCTCCCGCACCCCACCCCGATTCTCCTAGCACACCTGCCCCGTGGCTCCTCCTCCCCTGGTCCCCGGAAGTTGGAGACTCGCTTGAGGTTGCCCCCCATCTACTGTACCCCCTACCCCATTTGCTCTGGGCACCTAGGTTATTGCTATTTGGAGTGTAGAGCTTTCTTAGGCTAGAGATGGGGGCGGGGTTGGTGTGGGGAGAAGGGGAGAAGATGAGGAAATCTAAAGCCTAGACTGCTTGCTGTTCCTCCGACAGGAATGCAACCCGGCCTGGGTGAAAGGGTAAAAACCCATTAAATTCCCAGCTCTTAGGAACTGCTTCCCTCTAGGTAGTGGTGCCACTTGAACTGAGCCCGAGGTTCATCCCAGAAGGTTGAAGCTAGGGGCCTGGGTTTGCCCTGGCACTCATCTTTCACCAACCCTGTCGGCTTTTCCCGAGGGTAGGAGGTCACAGATAAGACTTTTTAGGTTTCAAGGCAACCCAAGCTGGAGACTTTGCCATAATCTAAAGAGGGTTTGGGGTCTGTAGCAAATCCCACAGCCTCATTGAACAACCATCAATACTCTAGATCTCAGACCCTGTAGAGATTCCATACACTGGCTTCCAGCTGCTAAAACCTGAGGCTTCATAGCTCTCAGACCCAGCATTCATTAGAACGCAAGGAAGAGGGGCTCACTGAAAGCCGGTTGTGTATAGGGGGTGGGGGAGGGGCAGCTGCTGCTGAGGGATTATTGCATGGGACAGGACTGGAAGAAAGTACTGGGAGTCCTAGAAGCAGGAATTGGTGAGAACTACAGACTCAGCTATGTGTGGGTTTTGTTTCAGCCTCCTTTGTCAGTCAGTCCCTTTCCTTAATTTCCCTTAAAATTGAGCTGCTGGTGATCTCCCAGATAAAGTAAAATTGTTCCCTGGGGAGGGAGGTCTCTTGCAGGTTGGCCTAGTTAAAACTGGCCCCATTTTGTGCCACCTGCCTTTAAATAGGGTCTCTGATTTAAGTGGGTTGCCCTGCATCGAGCTGGACTTCTAAGACTTCCACATGATGAACAGAATGAAGAGTATTTCAGACTGATAACTTTTTGTACTAAAATGACCTCAAATGACCTGTTCTCCATTTGTCTCCAGGCACATTTGGCAAAGAAGCTTGTACTAAGAGATCTGACTGTCAGAGAGTGTGTAGGAGTGGTGATGGGTCCTGCAGTAGGTTTGGAGGGCTTTCTCAGTTGGAGACAGGAAGGGAATCTGAGAGTTCTTTCTAGGTATCTTTTTGCTGGGATTATATTTTCCCCTATGGTCACTTCATCCCCTGCCCTCTTCCCCCTCCAAATCATTGTTTGGATTTTGAAAACTCAAAATTCATGTTAAATTCTTTAAAAAATGTGCTTCCAACTACCAAAATTTAAGAACCCCAAAGCCTCGCCTTTTCCTACAGTCTTCACCTTCTCAGGGTGGTGGGAAACATCTCAACCAAACTCCCTATAAGCAAATTGAATTCTGACTTTAGAAACTGCCCTGAAGCTGTCAAGTCCAGACTTTGGGAGCTGACTCATCTTACCTAAGGAGAGTAAAGCTCTCTGGGCAATTGAAGGAGCCCTCTTGTGGTGTGTGTGGTACCTGGCATTGCTGACATCATCCACTCAGATCAGACCCCTTGGGGGTACTGCCAGGCCTGCATCTTGCTGCTCTTCCTCCTTGTTGCCTGGGTCTGGAAGCTGCTTGCTGCTATACTGCCCTGCCCCTTCTATAGCTCTGATTGGGATTTTTCTTTGCTTTCTTAAAAACAGGACAGGAAAAAGATGATAATTACATTTCTTTCAGTCTTTCTCTTTAGGCTCATATTGAAGTGATTCTTTTACCCTTAACAAAGCTCTTCCTACCCTTTAGGACTGGGGAGAGAACTGTTTCTGTTTCAGGTCTCTTGGATGTCTATTAAGCACCCACTGTATGCTAGTACTCCCTACAGGGGATACCAAGATTAAAAAATAAATACCTATTGGCTGCCCCCATGCCCCACTCTTGTTCCTTTCTACTCTGGGCCATTTAGTCTTTTGTCCTTCCCTTTGGTTTCCTTTCTCTTGCTTTGTTTTGTTACTCTGACTTTGTTTCTATAAACTGAGAATGGTATTATTATTAGAAACCCAGGAAGAGGGTTGACACTCCAGGTCAATAGGTATAGTAAGAATACCCTGTACTTGGTGGTCGAGTGGAGAATAGAGGTCAGAGTCATGGCCAGTCTTCCTGGGGATGTAGCTCTGTTAGATGGTGGCTGTTGAATTAGACAATCAGTGCCATTTACAGGGATAGGACTTAAGTTCTCCTTTTCTCTATCTCTACTTCTGCACAGGGAGTTCCTGTCTGATACTTCTAAATAAGTATTCTAAAGCTTCTAAATACAGAAACAGGTTGAATAGTTATCAGAGCTAGAGTGAGGACAAGGAGAGCTCAAAGCTCTCTCTGGGACCTAGATGGAAAAGGTCTTTGTAGGGAAGAGAAGGGGAAATGGCCTGGAGTTTTATGAATAATTGGAGTTGGAGAATGGCAGAATCAGACAAATTGGACACCCCCAGGTTGGAGCCATTGGGTTAAGAGAATGATTGTTCCCTTCTGTAACTGGAAAAACACACAAAACTGCCTTAACTTTAAGGTAGGGTTTGTACAAACATGTTATTTTGGTTTTGGGAGGATTGTACAAAAATGTTATTTTGGTTTTGGGAGGATTGCCTCTTTAGGTCCTCAGAAAAAATTTTACATTGATTTAGACTCAAGCCTAGTATGAGCTGAATCTGCAGGTTCAAGGGTTGATCAGATTGCCCTTTCTACCTTGGTCTGATTCTCCTCATGACTACCCACACCCTGTACCAATTCTATATTTGGGGTAATCAAAAAAATTTCAGTTGTATGTGAATTTAAAAAAATGCATTCCCATTGGTGATAGTAACCTAATTAATTTAACTAATAAGTGATTTGGGGTAACCTTCTAAAAGCCTGACAATGACCACAGAAAGGTAGGATCATAGAAAAGACAAATGAGATCTATTCACAGTACTCAATTGAGCAATCTTATACTGACCCTTAGGAACTCTGCGAGTGACAATTTTTTGAGGGGAGGGGTGAATGGGAATATCATAAAGGAATAGAGACGTTTCCAGCCTACAGCTGATCTTGGTCATCTCTGGATCACTGTGTAACTAGACTATCTTAGAAGTTAAATACCACTCAGTCAGATTGGAAATTTTTCTTTTATATGTAATCTTAGTTATTCCACTTCAGCATATTCTTTCTGAATTTATATGTATTCTCTTTTGCTTTATAATTCAGTTCAGTAAATATTTATTGTGGGTCTAATGTATACAAGGAACTGAGTTGAGTCAGTGCTGGATAGAGAATGATGAAAAATGACAGAATCCCTGTTCTAAAGTTGTTTATAATCTTAACCCTAGAAAATGTATTGTTGTCTGGAGGGATGGGATGGGGAAAGGAAGAAGGGAAACAGGTGCCAGGAGTCAGACACTCAATTCTATGATTTATCAGATCTCTGAACCTAAAGAGCCAAGAAGGCTTAAAGGTCTATCTAAAAGCTCAGTCCTTTGGGTTCAGCTTCTGAAACCAGTAGGGATAAAGAAAAGAAAGAAAGAAAAGAGAAAAACAAGAAAAACAAGAGAAAACAAAAGCATTGCAGTCAAGGGCAAGGTCTCCAGGATCAGTTCCAAAGAGGATATGAACTCCCTGGAAAGTTGAGGGAGAAGCAGGGAGGCCCAATCAAAGTCTAAGGCTGGACTCTTTAGCACTTAGTAAGTATTTGTTAGCTCATCCCTAGCATCATGCTGCCCACTGAGACAAGATAGGGCTTGCCTTCTAGGAATTTCCAGCCTGGTGCTGGGGATTAGACAACTAACTATAATACAAGGTAGAGTATTGAAAGTGCTTAGGAAAAGAAAAGAAGAGCTGGGGGTGGGGTGGGAGGTGCTTAGAGGAGGGAGAAATCAATTCTAATTCTTATTCTCATCTTGTCCTGTGCTTTTCTCTAATTGTTTTACAGGTTTGAGACTTGCCTCCCCCAGGCAGACTGTGAACACTTACCTGGGTGTATTCCATACCACCAAAGCCTCCTAACTGGGCAGGAAGTGTGTTTGGGGAGGGGTAATAGCAGGAGAAAGCTAGATATCTTCAATTAGTCACTTAGGGGCTTAGGAAGATGAAAGAGGTTCTGTGGGGGCAGGCTGGGGTATAGCTGCTGGGAACCAGCTGTCTTGTAGAAGAGAGGAACCTTCATGTTGCTGCAAGAATTTGGGAGAAGGGGGGTGGATTGTGCTGGGAGCCTTTCCTGGGTCAGCTGATTTTTTTTCACATACCAAATGGTAGCAGCACTTTGTAACTGGTTTTGACCACCACCAATTAATTGACCTTTGTAATAGAAAACCCTTGAAAGAGCAGCTTTGGGAAGTAGAGTCCTCTCCATGGAACTAGAGAAATTAACAGGTATTTGGATTTGGGAGTTTGTGTGTGAAGGTGAAGGTGAAGAAAGGGGGAGCCTTCCATTAACCCTGCTGGATAGTAGAAAGAGCATTGGATTTTCTTCATCAGGAAACTTAGGAAACTTGGGTTTATAGGGGCTAGTTTTGCAAAAACCTTGGGTCAGAACATTCTTCCAGTTGGGCCTCAATGTCCTTGTCCTTGTTGTTGCTCAACTCCTCAACCATTTGGATGTTCTTGGCAAAGATACTCCAATGGTTTGCCATTTCCTTCTCCAGCTCATTTTACAGATGAGGAAACTGAGGCAAACAGGGTTAAATGACTTGCCCAGGGTTATACAACTAGTAAGTATCTGAGGCTGAATTTGAACTCAAGACTCCAGGCCTGGCACTCCATCCCACCTAGCTATAGTGTGCTCAGTAACCTATGAAATGAGAAGAAGAAGAATGTATAAACAGGGGTGGTGGGATGGTGAGGGGCATTAAAAGGGAATTTGGCATAATGAAGAGAGAGCTGACTAGAGTCAAGAAGATCTGAGATCACATCCTCCTTCTGGCAAATATTGGCTGTGAGAACCTGATCAAATCACTCTGCCTCAAAATGTCTCAGGCTACTCTCTAAAGCTATAAATGGCAGTGCAGGTGCCCATTTGCATCGAGGGAACTCCTCATCAGGAGCTCCCTCGACTGAGGAAATCAGAGGTCTGTTTGGGTGTGAATGTGCACACTTGCACACATGCACACATGCTAGTGAAGCTCTCGGTGAAGACCTCCCCCTTTCAATGCAGCCGGGCACCTGTGCTGCCATTTATAGCCTTATAAATATACATATGCATATATACATACCTATTTATATATACACGCTGCCTACTTCACAGTGATGTTGTGAGGGTGAGAGAAGAAGTAGTTATATATATATATATGATATAATGTGTATATATGATATATATATAAATGTGTATATAAATATATAGGTTATATTGTATGTATGTGTATATTTGACATATTTTCTCTGTGTGTGTATATACATGGATAGATGTATAGATACTATATTATATGTATATGTGATCTATTGGATGTGTGTATATAGGCTGTATTACGTGAATATGTGATATTGTGTGTGTGTATATAGGCTGTATTCTGTGTATATGCTATATATTTTGTGTTTGTGCATATATGTATGTATAAATGCTATCAGTTTATGATAGATTGTCTATATGCATACATATGTGTCTATACGCTATATTGTGTGTGCCTCTATGTGTGGAGATGACATATTGTATATGTGGATATATATTCTGTGGGGATGTGTATATGTGTGTATATAAATATAAAAGCTAGATTTTGTGGCTATATTCTATAGTCTATAAATGTGTGTGTGTGTGCGTGCATTTCACACACACATACATATGCGGTACATGCGCACACTCACATGCTAATTTTAAAGCAGGATTTTAAGAAGCAAAGCACATGGTCCTAGTTAGACCAGGGCGTACCTCATTAGTCCTGCTGTCTGTGGCCTTTGGGGAATAAGATAAGGCTGGTAACATCCTATTTTTGTGTCTCTTGCAGTGAATCTCTTCTTAACTGGGAGGCTCAGCAGTGCAGTTCCTTCCTTAGGTAAGATTCTCTTCTCATTTCCTCCAGGGGATTGAGCTTCCTACTTCCTCTGCTGCTGATGTTGCTCTTTTATCCCCCATTAGGTGATTTCCTGAGTCTGAGCAGAACAGAATCTGACTCGGAATGTATTTTCCCGTCTGTCCCTGTTCAGCACTGATAATACTGAGAAATTGAAGTCTTCTTTTTTTTCTTTTTAAATGAAAGCTTTGTATCTGTAACCCCTAAGGCATCTGCACAGTCAAATGTGTATATAAGTAATTACCTATCCCCAAGTCAGAATCAGCCAATCACAAGTGGCAGTTAGTTGTGGAGTATTTCTTGTGAGCTTGGCACTGGGCAAGATTTTGTAGCACAGGGAGGCCTGTCAAAAGAGGGGAAGGAGGAATAGCAGAAGCTGGTGTAGGCTGGTTATTTTCCACTTCTCTCCACCCGACTCACTTCCTGATTTGCCAAATTCTGATTTCAGTGTGTCCACATTGATTTGAGGAGGCTCTTAGAGAGCAGGATTTTTCAGGAGCCCAAAATCTGATTAAGAGATCAATTATCATGAACTATTTTCTTTTGAGAGAAGCTCAGAGAAGTTTCTCTGGGACTCTGGGCTTCACAACAGATATAGGGGGCCCATGAATTATGTGTGAGCTTTTCCACTCTCCTCTTTTTGAACTGCAGGTGTTTTAGTACTTTTATTTTGTAGACTATGTCTGGGGCTGCTTATTTTAAATTGATTTTGAAGAAGTAGGCAAATCTTCATTTCAAAAATGTCTCCACTGAGCAGAAACAGAAGAAAAACATTTGCTTGATCACATGGTTTGATGGGGATATGATTAGGAATGTAGGCTCTAAACGATCATTCTAGTGCAAATATTAATAATATGGAAATGGGTCTTGATCAATGACACATGTAAAACCCAGTGGAACTGCTCGTTGGCTTTTGGAGGAGGTTGGGAGGAAGGGAGGGAAAAGAATATGAATTATGGAACCAAGGCAAAACATTCTAAATAAATAAATAAATAAACTTACTTAAAAAAGTGTCTCCACTAAAGGATATTCTATATCTCATTTTAAGGCAAAATAGGGTCCACTAACTCTAGCTATAATTATTTTTTTTTCCCTGATTCTCTTTAGTATCTAACTCAAATTCCCTTACTTTGATAATGTTTTTTGACACTTATGAAAATGAAGAATAGCATGCGTCACATCCCTCTCAATCTAAACCTTAGGTCAGAAGCTTTTTTAGGTTCTACCTATTTGATAGTCTGGTGAAGCCTAGGAAATTCTTTCCATAATTAAAAAAAATTTTTTTAAACCGTTACTTTCTGTCTTAGTAACATCTCTAACACAGAAGGGCAAGGGCTAAGCAAATGGAGTTAATGACTTGCTCAGGGTCATATAGCTAAGAAGTATCTGAGGCCAAATTTGAACACAGGTCCTCTGGACTCCAGGCCTAGTACTCTATCTACTGAGCCACCTAGCTGCCTCCAGAAAAACATTTTTAAATAATTGAAGGAAATGCTAAATTTCAGTTAGAGGTTAATGAATATGTGATTTTTTTCCCCATCTAAATTTGTGACATCTAACCATAGAAACCAAGTTAAGAGCCCTTGCTCTTGAAGCTACTTCCCCTTTCCAATTTTAGTGGCCATGTTTTTGTGGTTTCTCTGTTTTACAGTTGTATCAAATCTTTATAATATTTTCATGTAGGCTTTTTGAACAATTTGACCACTGTCTCTCTCTCTCTTTTTTTTTAAACCTTTACCTTCTATCTTAGAATCAATACTGTGTATTGGTTCCAAGGGAGAAGAACAGTAAGGGCTAGACAATGGGGGTTAAGTGACTTGCCCAGGGTCACACAGTTGGGAAGTGTCTGAGGCCAGATTTGAACCTAGGACCTCCCATCTCTAGGCCTGGCTCTCAATCCACTGAGCCATCCAGCTGCCCCTGACCACTGTCTCTTGAGAGCATCTTTTTGATAAATTATTTTAGGAACTTAAAAAAATCAACAGTGACTAACTAATCTCCTGTAAATGTTCCATTTGACAAACTCTTCGGCTCTTTCTGGAGTGAGCTGAGACTCTCTCCATCAGTTAGTCTGTGGGTAAGGTCCTCAGCCAACATCTCCAGAGTCAACTAGTCTGCTTTACCCTTGCTCCAGGAAGCACTGGGTGTTTTGGAGAGTTGCAGAGACATCTGGGACTTCAGCATTTATCTGCCAGTGCATCCTTGTGGTGGAGGATCATTGAATTTAGAAACACCAGGGAATTGTGGGTCACAAATAGGGCTCTTGGTCAGAAAGGTGTGAACACACTTGCAGGAAGGAATAGTCTTGTGTCTGATGGCCTGAAGCACTTTTCATGGGCTTCTAAGCCCTTTTCTTCACTCCTGTGAGTTCCTGTGAATGATCAGGTTTCTGGAGGTGTATGAGTGAGCCCCTCACTTTGGCGGAGACAAGATAAATATGTCTGGAAAATCTCCTAGCAAAGGCAAACCCCTTGGAGAAGGTGTTGAAGTTTTCTTACCTGCATGCTGCTGTCTCAGTCAAGAGTTAGAACCGAAGGCTGAGGGCTCAAATATTGATCCTCCTCTTTGAAAATCATTTCAGCCAATTGTGTGTGATCAGGGCTTTCAGTTAAGTATTTTTAGAGATAGGAAATGGGAACTTGTGTTGCTTCAGTGTTTCTTTGGCCCAGGAAATAAAGGAAAGGAGTGACTTCAATGTTGAACTCTGCCCTGATGGACTTGCCAAGCACTTGACTTGTATAACTCACGGAAGTGAGGATTTTGTGTCGGGCTTGAGTAGAGCCAGTGAAGTTGTCCCCTGGCTTCCCCAATCTCCCTTACCCTTTGGATTTGGATTGGACCTGGTTTGGACCTAGATTTGATACCTGGTTAAACTGTTTGCAATTTGTGTTAACTTGGGCAAGTCATTTTTACCCAATTTGAGTTTGTTTCCACAAATGTAAAATGAGAGAGATAGAGATCACCTCTAAGGTCCTTTCCAGCTCTTAATCTTTGACTTTTTAACAGAAACCTACATGTACATATGCTTTTCCTTTTTGCCTGAGACACCGTTGGGGCAAAAGTGGCCATTATTTCAGAATTTTCAGGTTTAAAGGGTTCTTAAATTCCATTAAAAAAAAAAAAAACAAGCCCTTGCCTTTCATTTAGACTTAATATTGTGTATTGGAACCAGGAGGGAAGAAGGGTAAGGGCTAGGCAATGGGAGTTAAATGACTTGCCCAGGGTCACATAACCAGGAAGTATCTGAGGCCAGATTTGAACCCAGGATCTCCCTTCTCTAGCTCTGGCTCTCAATCCACTGAGCCATCTGCTGCCTCAAAACTGCTTTTACAAATTGCATTATAAACAGGTCTGACTTGTTCTTTATCTTCCCTAGCAGTATTCTCTCACCTTTTACACTTTTTCTAATCTTTGAATGCTGTTCAGTACCAAAAGCCCCATTATGTATCTGGGGTTCTTGAGTCCAGAGAAAAGCAAGGCCTTGCACCAAGTCCGACTGCATGGGCTCCAGGATACAGGGTCCCTAAGATGCTCCCTGCCCCTCCCTTACCTGTTTTTCTTTCTGAGGGCTCAGCATCTCAGCTTTTCTGGCCAGAATGATTCCTTGGGATGTGTTAAGTTGAAGAAACTTATTAAAAATCGTGTGGTGTGTGTGTGTGTATATATATATATTTATTTATTTATTTATTTGTGCTTTGGCCAACCAAAATGAGCAGCTGGGGGACCCTTGACTGTCTGTCTTAAATGAAGTTTGGTCAGACTGATAGTCTGGAAGGATCAGTGGCTAATTTATACTTCTTATAACTTAAGACTTGGGACCATGGTGACTGAAGGAGATTAGGGATCCGGTGGCCTCTTCCTGAGGCCTTGCATATCCTAAAGCATCTTGCTGTCCCACGTCCCCTTCTTACCCTTTGAAACAAAGGGGACAGAAAACTGAGGCTCAGAGGTGAAAGGTCTTGCCAATGGTCACAGGAGTAGCAAGTGCCAGAAGGGAGTTTTGAACTTTTTGGTCATCCTGGATCCATGTCTATTGAGTTACTTTCTATATTGTGCTACAAAAACAGTGTTGCTGATTCTGAAGCTTGTTTCTTCTGGGCTTGGCAGGCTTTGTCTCAGTAGAAGGAGCCTGTTCAGTGAGGGGAAGAGCAAGCTTGGGACATAGTTGGTTACCCACTTGAGGTTTCCAGAATGCTCTCTCTCCCTTCCTATCTCTGTCCTGGTCTCTCTCTGTCTCTCTCTGTTTTAGTCTGTCTCCCTCCCCCCATCTCCCTCTTCCACCTTCCCTCCCTTTCTTCCTCCCCCACTCTGACTGTCTCCCTTCTTCCCTCTCTCACTCCACCAGTTCTGTCTCTGATTCTGTCTCCCTTCCTTCCTCTTTTTCTCTCCCTCCTCTCTTTCTCCCTCTTTATCTCTTCTCAGGGGTGTTCTTCTCTTCTTGTTTTCCCCGCTCTTCATGTCCCTCTCTTGCACCTCGTAAGTGGAGATGAGCCCACACCTGCAGCCTCTGTGATGGTTGAGGATCAAAATGTTCTCCTGGAGAATTAAAGTGGAGAGTAGAAATTCAGGGGGCTTCATTGTAACCCTTTAAAATCAGTGTCTGGGTTTACAAAGGAAACTGTAATCTGTGTGGCATCTGATTTTTCTCTCAGTGTTGAGAAACTTGGCCACTGGAGATGTTCTAAAATATTCTGGCCAGATCAGCAAATATGTGAAACTTCACAACTCTTCCTTGGATCTCCTGATCATGACATGCTGATT
Source organism: Gracilinanus agilis (assembly GCF_016433145.1). Taxonomy (NCBI): domain Eukaryota; kingdom Metazoa; phylum Chordata; class Mammalia; order Didelphimorphia; family Didelphidae; genus Gracilinanus; species Gracilinanus agilis. The sequence continues at coordinate 310,717,325 of NC_058131.1, forward strand.
ACTTTCTTTTATAATTAACTTTAGAGAATTTTTCCCCAGGATCATAATTGTAGAACTCAAAATGACCTTAGAGGATATCTAGGCCATTCCTTTCATTTTATAGATGAGGGAAAAGATTAATAACATTTTCTATTTCTGGGCATGTGTCCTCGAAGGTCTTTTCCCTAGATATAGTCTTGGGCTTTTAATATGGTGGACACTATGTGTTCCAGCATCTTTTCTGCCAGATTGAATATGATTTCTATTAACTGGTACTTCCAAGCTTTAATTGCAGTCATCTTTCATAGTCATACATCATTTTTAGCTTTCTAAGATATTTCTTCATGCATTATTATAATAAATAGGATAATAAAATAAATAGTAGATAGAGTGATGGATTGGACCTGAGTTCAAATCCTTCCTTAGTCATTTGCTAGCTTCAAGATCCTTACTAGAAAGCCACTTTACCTCAAACTATCAATTTTCTTATCTGTAAAATGGGCATAATGATAGTAACTGCCTAACAGGGTTGTTGTGAGGATCAAATAAGATACTATATGGAGAACCCTCTGCAATCCTTAAAATACTATCTAAATATTAGCTATTTCACTAGAGCCTTATAATATCCCCTTGAGGTAGGTAGGTCATGTAATGGTGTCCCCATTTTATGGAGGAGAGAACTGATCTAGAGACTCAATAGCTGTGTGATCTTAGACCTCTCTGGGTCTCAGTTTATTCACCTGTAGAATGAGGGAGTTGGACTACATGACCTCTAGGAGCCCTTCCAGTACACAGTATGGAACAAGTACCTAAAAAGGCTCAAGATTCCAAGGCAAAGTGATTCTCCCAAGGTAAGTGAGTGTGAGAGTCAACACTAATAATGATGTTACCTGCACACAGAGAGGACTATGAAGTTCTCTAAGTACTTTTATGAGAACACTGTGTGATCTAGGAAGGAACTGAGGAAGCTGAAGTTCAGACAGATTAAGGGACTTTTGGAAAGCTACACGAGTTGCAGGTGATAGAACCAGGAATAAGAAGTCTTCTGACTCCTGTCCAGTGTGCCTTGGGGCAGCTAGGGTGGTGCAGTGGATAGAGTACCAGCTCCAGAGTCAGGAAGACCTGAGTTCAAGTCTGGTATCAGATACTTACTAGCTGTGTGACTCTGGCCAAGTCACTTATCTAACCCTGTTAGATAAAAAACAAAACAAAACAAAAAACCCTGTTTGCCTCAGTTTCCTCATCTGTAAAATGAACTGGAGAAGATGTATATTTGCCAAGAAAACTACAAATGGGGTCAGGAAGAGTTGAATAGGACTGAACAACAATAGCACTATGCCTTATTAGCTTTGGTGTTAGGAAAGAAGGATTCAAATTGATCCAGTCTAGTTTTAATGTTCATTATACATTGTTAAGTATATTGATATATTTAGTGACAGTTAAGTGGCATAGTGGATAGAGTACTGGGCTTGGAGTCAGGAAAACCTGAGTTCAAGTCTATTACTCAGACCCTTAGTAGCTGTGTAACCCTGGGCAAATTACTTAACCTCTGTCTGTCTCAGTTTCCTCATCTGTAAACTGGGGATAGCATTGGCACCTACCACTGTGAAGACCAAATGAAATAATATTTTTATTTCTTTTTTTTTAAACCCTTAACTTTCATCTTAGAATTAATACAGTTGGAAAAGTGGTAAGGGATAGGCAGTGGGGGGCAAGTGACTTGCTCAGGATCACACAGCTAGGAAGTATCTGAGGCCAAATTTTTTTTTAATTTGAAAAATTGTATTTAATTACTTAATTTAGAATATTTTTCCATGGTACATGATTCATATTCTTTCCCTCCCCTCCCCCAACCCCCTCCTGTAGCCAATGAGCAATTTCACTGGGTTTTACATGTGTCATTGATCAATACCTATTTCCATGTTATTAATATTTGCCTTAGGGTGATTGCTTAGAGTTTACATTCCCAATCATATCCCCATTTTGAACCATGTGATCAAACAGTTGTTTTTCTTCTGTGTTTCTGCTCCCACAGTTCTTTCTTTGGATGTGGATAATGTTCTTTCTCATAAGTCCCTCAGAATTGTCCTGGGTCATTGCATTGCTGCTAGTAGAGAAGTCAATTACCTTCGATTGTACCACAGTGTATCCATCTTTGTGTACAATGTTCTCCTGGATCTGCTCCTTTCACTCTGCATCAATTCCTGGAGGTCATTCCAGTTCACATGGAATTCCTCCAGTTCATTATTCCTTTGAGCACAATAGTATTCCATCACCAACAGATACCCACAATTTGTTCAGCCCTTCCCCAATCGAAGGGCACCCCCTCATTTTCCAATTTTTTGCCACCACAAAGAGCACGGCTATGAATATTTTTGTACAAGTCTTTTTCTTTATGATCTCTTTAAGGTATAAATCCAGCAGTGGTATGGCTGGATCAAAGGAAGACAGACTTTTAAAGCCTCTGAGGCCAAATTTGAACCTAGGACCCGCCCCCCCCCCCATCTCTAGGCCTGACTCTCAAGCTACTGAGCCACCCAGCTGCCCCCTAAGATAATATTTCTAAGAGCCTTTGCAAATCTTAAAGTGCTATATAAATGCTATTATCATTTTGTAAATTTGTAGTCTTTGTATATAATTTCCATATAGACTATTAATATCTTCTCAAGGGGACAAAACTGGTGTCTTACTTTTTTATAATCAGTTTAGTCTATCATTAGTTTGTCTTCTCTGACCTTTGTTTCATATGTATGAGTTGTATCTCTTCAGCCAGATTGAGTTGTGCCTTTTTGTCTCTAAAGTGAAGTTATGTCTGGTAGTAGGCATGTGGGAGGAGGTAGGAATCAAGGCAGGAACGGGAAGTAATTAAATGTTGGTACCCATGGTCAGTGCTCCTCCAGTTCCTGAATTTTGAGTCCTGAGCCTCTTGGCTGTTGCTTCGCTCATCTGGTATTATTTGCAAAGCAAACCTTTCCTGTGGTGGGAAGGAAATAGGCTGGATTTAGCCATGTGAAGAGACAGATTCCACTGTTTACAGGCAGCTTTGGTATGGGACCTCCTGGGTCTGGGCCCTGTGCAAGTGCAGGGTGGTAGTCTGAGACCTTCTGTCTTACACATCATCTCTCACTCCTTGGCCTGAAGCTACAGTCCATTTTGTGTGAGTCTGAGATTTAGTAGGAATGGCCCTAGAATTCCTGACTCCATCTCTGAGCCACCCCAGCTCATTTGCTTTCTCTGCTTTGTTCCATCAGCTGCCTGCAGCGGGAAGCTGGAACAGCACACAGAGCGGCGTGGAGTCATCTACAGTCCATCCTGGCCCCTCAACTATCCACCAGGCACCAACTGCAGCTGGTACATCCAGGGGGACCATGGGGACATGATCACCATCAGGTATGGAGGGGGACCCTGAGGCTGGAGAAAGGCTGCGGGATCTAGTTAATCAATCATCAAACATTTATTAATTGCTTACTGTGTTCCAAGCACTGGCTTGGCCTTGGTAATACAAAGAGGAAAGCAAGCCAGTTTCTGCTTTTAAGGCCTTAAATTCCATCTCTAAGTCTTGGAAGAGAGAGCCTGTTCAAGGATCAGTGGAAGCCACCTTGGAAAGTGTAGAACCTGGAACATCTTGGGGCTAGCTATAGGTTCTTATGTTTAGATGTTTGCATGGACAATCATATGGTTATAGGTGTAAAACTGGAAGGAATCTTAGAAATTATCTAGTCTAACTCACTCATTTTGAAATCCAGAGAGATTAAGGGATTTATTTACCAAGAGTCACACTAGGGAGTGAAGAGGTGAGTTGAGATTGGAATTCAAGTTTTCTGCCTCTAAATCTAATGTCCTTTCTAGTGGGCCATCCTAACTCATCTGGGCATGAACCTCTACTTATATATGTTGGAAAGGAGGGCCCAACTCAACTGATGGGAATATTCTTATCTAAGGACTTCTTGTATTTCAAAGGCCATTGGACTCAAATGATGGCCATTAAATAGTAACCTTGGCACCTGTTCTGGGTCTTTCCTAAGGCTTAAGAGGTGAGGCTCCCTAGGTTGAGTGAGAGATCCTTTAATCCTTTAAAACCTGCTAAAGTTGGGAGAAGTCCTGAGAGGGAGCAAGACACCCTTTCCCTTCCTTCCTCCCCCATAACACTACTTCAAGGAGAGGTCCAGCCCCTGGAGCCTGGTTTGGGATGTTCCCCCCCCCCCCAGCTCTGTTCTGGCAAATATTCCTGGGCTATCTGCATTTGGGGAAACAGAGGAAACAGAGAAATAACTTTATTTAGAATCGTGTCTGTCTTGTGCTCTTTGGGGGAATAGCTGAAATTTAAGGGGTCTCAGAGGATACCTATCATAGCACTCTGAGCCTCATGCAGGAGTTGTTGGGTGAGGAATGAAAGAAAGCCATCGCTGCTTCTTTCAGAGAAAATTCTTTTTCTATGACAAGGTCTTTTGCTTCATTTGGGGGGGTCAAGAAGCAGCATTTTGCATCAGGCTTGGGATTCTGGATAAACTTCAATTTCCCCAACTATAAAATTGGCAACAAGGGAAGTAGAAGGAGCATGATGGGGAGGGATGGGAGTTCAATATGACCTGACTTTGAGGACTTTCAAATTTGCTTTTTGGGCTGTAGGGATGGGAGTGGAATGGTTGTTCTGGTGTTCTGTGAAGTCTGGATACACAGGGATGGAAATTCTCCAGCAGCTAAGGGGTGGTTGGCATTTGCACACATCCTGGGCTGCTGAGGTTAGGTGCCACCACTGCCCATGGCTGCCAGCAAACACAGCCACCTTCCTGGCAGCGGGTGTGTATAAGGCTGTGACTTATTCTGCTCAGCACCATCTGCTAACTCAACTGCTGCCTGTGTTGGGAAACACAAGCTGCCTCCCTATTTCAAGGAAACCCTCTGTTAGTGGGGGGTCTTCTAAACCTTATAAAAAAGATCAGTCTTAACTGATGTGGATAGGAAGTTGGCCCATACCCTCATATGTCTGCTAAAATCAGCCTTTGGACCTGGAGCTCAGGAACTGGTCATCCAGCTACAGTAGTAGCATTAGGCAATTCCTGCGCCCTGACTGATGGCTGGGTTATGCCATGAACTGGGCAGGAAATGAGTGAATCCTCTTTATAATTTTGCATATGCTGAGAATGATGGTGAAATGAGCTGAGTTGCTAAGGTCCTAGAGCCTCCTTTTGTTTAGATCTTGGTGGGGGCACTTTGGGGAGGAAAGTCTCTACAAAATGGTCAGATAAAATTGAGCGAGGAGAGCTAAGGACACAGACCAGGTGAATGGATCAGGGGAGAGGTGTGGATAATGAAGAATTTAGTGAGTACAGACCTTGGAATCCATTTGGCTACTTGAGGCCTGCAAGGTATCAATCAACTTCAGGGATGTTCTCTAAGGAGACAGTCTAGACTTCTATTTACCAAGGCTCAGGGCTGTGTGGTTTGGGACACTCAAACTAGGGAAGCCCTGACAACGGAGTCCTTATTTCTGTCTATGCACTTAGAGGTCAATAGGACCAGCCTCAGCTAAATTGATAAAGATGGATTTGGACACCAATTAGCTTTTACCGTGTCTCCTAATGACTCGTCATCTGATATGGTATCTCCTGGATAGAAATGTCCGGGGTCAGAGGCACAAAACATAGACCCCAGTGCATACAGCTAACGTTGGTGTTGGCTCCAGAGGACCTATGCTTCTGCCATTTGTGGGCCTGGAAGCATGTGTCTGTATCAAGGGGAGTGGGCTGTGGTTGGCTTAATAAGGGAACTTGCTAGGGGAGAACCTAGGAAAAGGCATGCTGATATTCATGAGTGGTCTGAACCTCATTTCGCCACCTTATGACTGACCCTATAGATGGTGGACTCCCCTTTCTCCGAGTCCAGTGGATCCTTTCACTCCCTTGGTGCCCCCCCTATTTTGTTCAAAGATATTTTATGTTCCCTATTACATATAATGACAATTTTTAACATAGTTTTCTGAAAGTCCAAATTGTCTCCCTCCCTCTATTTTCCTCCCCCCTCTCAGAGCTGGTAAGCCATTTGATCTGGATTATATGTATTTTTTTTACATATTTTTTACATAATTCCATTTAAATTACATATTTCCATATTGGTCATTTTGGGGAATAGACTACTTATATAAAACCAAATCCCCCCAAATAAAAACATCGATAAACTAATGTGCAAAATCGTATGCTTTGACCTGTATCCCGACTCCTACAGTTCTTTCTCCGGAGGTGGGCAGCATTCTTTGTCCTAAGTCCTTCAGAATTGGCCTGGATTATTGTATTGCTAAGAGTAGCTAAGTCTTTCACAGTTAATCATTGTACAATATTCACTTGACTGCTTTTGTAGGAAAGGGGAAGAAAGGAATAAACATTTATTAAGCATTTGCTATGTGGAAGGACACTGTGATAAGCACTTTACAGATATTATTATCTCATTTGATTCTCACAATAACCCTGAGAGGTAGGTGCTATTATGGTCTGTAGTTTATAGTTGAGGGAACTGAGGCAGGCAGAGGTTAAGTGATTTGCCCAGAGTCCTACAGCTATCAAGTGTCTATCAAGAGACTGGATTTCTAGATTCTAGGCCCAGGGCTCCATCCACTGGGTCACCACAGAACAGGGAGTTGGCCAAACAGATCTGTGTGGATCTATATAGGTATGTAAGCCTAAGGTCAAGGAGAAGGAACTTAGAGGTCTCCTGATCCATTTTTTTTGAGGAGGAAATGGAAGCTCATAGAGGTTGAGCAAGGGCTCTCACAAGTAGGAAAAGATCTGGGATTTAAGCCCAAGTCCTTTGACTCCAAATAATGTTCTTTCCTCACTGCAGCACACACTATTTTTGTCAACACGGACACAGATGGAGGCCCACACATGCCCGCGTGTAGGTGTCTGCCATCCCTCCCCCACCTCCCCTCTTCCTCTCACATGAGAGGGCAGCCAGCTGGCCTAGCATTCTCAGTATGGGACACGTGTCTGGAGGCCTTCCTTCTTGGCTCCCTCTGAGGATGTTCAAGGCAGTGCTTTCCAGCTGTTGGCAGCTTTTGTCTTGGATTGGAATGGTGTGGGTCAGGGCCATAGCATAAATGTGTCGTGGATTAGAGTGGGAAGACTGAACTGGGAGAACATGGGGTGTCTGAGATGAGAGAGATCTGGGCAGTGCCTCAAGCCAGGTGGCAAGGAAATCTATGGGCACATGTGCTGGGTCCCTTGGGTGTTGAAGGGTTGCTAAGGAGTTTTGACCTGCCTCCAGCTACGTCATGCTTTGCTGATGTATTTTTTTTTTTAAAGAAATTGCCACTTGAATCCTTGCCTTTCAGTGACACTCTATAGAAAGAGTAAGAGTTGTGAGCCTGGGGAGGGGAGGGAGCATGGGGAGGCCACTGTACTCAAAAAGATCCCCTAGGGGAAGATAAGATTGGTTTAGGTGGGACAGATCCAGCAACTAGGATTTTTCAATTCAGATTTCTTCCCCTCCCCTCCCCTCCCCTTTCCTCTGCTTCCCTTCCCTTTTCTTTTCTTTTTGAAATCCTTATCTTGTAGCTTAGAATCAATACTGAGTATCATTTCCATAGGCTGAAGGGCAGGCAATTGGGATTAAGTGACTTGCCCAGAGTCACACAGCTAGAAAGTGTCTGAAGTTAGATTTGAACCCAGGACCTCCCATCTCGAATTCTAACAGAATTCTAAATCACCCAGATTTTTTCCTAGCTTGGTTTACTTTGAAGAGCATAGATCTTCCCTGTTCTCATGGTCCTCTGTGGGGGACTTCATCTTTGTGGGGTCATGCATTTAACAAACTGTAGGTCTGCTATGTGTTTCTGTGCTGCCTCGAATGGGTAGGGATGGTTTGGAAAGACTTCCTAGAGGGAGGGAATTTTAAGTAGAGTTTGTCAGAGAGAAAGGAGAATCCTAGTATGATAGGTTCGATTGGAATGGACCCTAGAATCCAACAAAGGAAGAACAACAGAGGGTGTCAGTATGTGAGGGCTATCATGGAGAAGAAGGATTTGATGTCCTCCATTTGGTCTCCAGAGGGCAGAACTAACTGTGGCTGGAAGCTATATGAGGCAAATTTGGTTTTAATGTCAGGGAAAATTTCCCAATAGTTCATTATCCCAAAGTGGCATGAGATACTTTGGGAAATAGTGGGTTCTCCACTAGAGATATTCAAGCAAAGATTAGAAGACCCCTTTGGGGTACCTTGTAGAGGTTTGTTTTAGATTAGGTGGTCTCTGAGGTTTTCTTTAACTCTGATTCTGGAACTCAGAGGCAGGACACACAGTACACACATGGGTACATGGCTGTCTCTGCCTGGGAGAGATAAAGTTCCATTTTTCTCCTTAGCATCCTTTAGGCTCCCAGAACTCTAGGCTACTCTAGACTAGGGGCACCAAGTCTTTTATTGGCAGGGAGACCTTGGGCATAGCTATTTTAATTTTTTTATTTATTCTTATTTCATTTATTTATTTAAAACCCTTGCCGTCCATCTTAGACTGATAAGGCAGAAGAGCACTAAGGGCTAGACAATGGGGGTTAAGTGACTTGCCCAGGATCACATAGCTAGCAAGTGTTTGAGGCCAGATTTGAACCCAGGAGCTCTGGTGTTGAGGCCTGGCTTTCTATCCACTGTACCACTTAGCTGCTCCTGCTTTTGAGCTGGGAGGTAGAGAGCATGAGATTGGAGTAGAGAGGTAAAAAGGAAATCTGAGTTCTGTTTTAATTCAGATGTTGACTTCTTCTAACCCTCAAAGTTCAAATTCTTCTCTGGCCCTATGCCTCCCTCTCCTTTCCAGGGATGTGAGTCACCCTATCTGACCCCATGTTCCCTGCCCATGGTTTGCCAGACCTTCTTCACCTGTCTCTCATCTCCCTTGCCCTAGTTTCAGAAACTTTGATGTGGAAGAGTCCCACCAGTGCACCACGGACTGGCTCATGCTGGGCCCATCATCTCGCCGGGATGATTACCGGATCTGTGGTTCGGCCATCCCCCCTGCCTTCATCTCAGCCCGAGACCACGTTTGGATCTTTTTCCACTCAGATGCTTCCAGCTCGGGCCAGGCCCAGGGCTTCCGCCTGTCCTACATCCGAGGTAGTTATGGGCTTGCCCACAGAGAAAAGCATGGCATGGCCAGGGTATCTGTCTACGACTGGAGATGGGTGGGGGAAAAAGGAATGGGTTGAGGTGTCCCCTTCCCAACCCTAACCATTCTCACTTGGCTTCCGTAGAACTTAGCTCTATGGTTTCCCACCTCCCCAACATGTGCCACCCTAAAATGCTATCTCTGATGGGCAGACGGTGGTAACCTTTCCTCAGGCCCTCCAGCACCCCAAATTTTCCTTAATGACCTAATCCCTGAAGGGCAAGTCCCTCTAGTGATGTTGCCAGTTCACACTGGCACCCACTGCTTCCTTTAATCCTCAGAATGGTTCTGTGAGGTAGATAATGTGATTTTTGTCTCCATCTTATAGATGAGAAAAATGAGGTTCTGAGAAGCTAAATGACTTATCCAGGGTAACATAGCTAGTAAGTGGCATAACCCAAACTGATACTTCCCTCTTTCTTTCCTTCATGTCCTGTCCCCTGCAGGAAAGCTGGGCCAGGCAGCTTGCCAACCAGATGAATTTCTCTGTGGCAATGGCAAATGCCTCCCGGGCCCTTGGCACTGCAATGCCATGGACGAATGTGGAGACGGGTCAGATGAGAAGAACTGCTCAAGTTTACCCACAGAGTTCCCCCGTAGCCTGTGCCCCCCTGGCACATTCCCCTGCAGCGGTGCCCGTTCCACGCGTTGCCTGCCCACCGAGCGTCGCTGTGACGGGACTCAGGACTGTGGTGACAATTCAGACGAAGCCTACTGCCCTGACCTTTCATGCGGCAGGCGACTGGGCAACTTCTATGGCTCGTTTGCCTCACCTGACCTTTTTGGGGCTGACCGTGGCTCTGACGACCTGCAGTGCACGTGGCTTGTGGACACTCAGGACGCCCGGCGTGTCCTCCTGCAGCTGGAGCTGCAGCTGGGCTACGATGACTATGTGCAGGTCTACGACGGCCTGGGGGAGCGTGCAGACCGCCTGCTGCAGACCCTGTCTTACCGCAGCAACCACCGCCTGGTCAGCGTGGAAGCCACCGAGGGCCAACTGACAGTGACTTACCACGCCCGAGCCCACAGCGTTGGCCACGGCTTCAATGCCACCTATCAGGTCAAAGGCTACTGCTTGCCTTGGGAGCAGCCATGTGGCAGCGATGAGGGCTGCTTTTCTGAGCTGCAGCGCTGCGATGGCTGGTGGCACTGCCCAGGAGGGAAAGATGAGGAGGGCTGTCCGGCCTGTCAGCAGGACGAGTACCCGTGTGAGGGGGGCAGCGGGCTGTGCTACGCACCTCCTGACCGCTGCAACAACCAGAAGAATTGTCCCGATGGCTCTGATGAGAAGAATTGCTTCTCTTGCCAGCCAGGGACCTTCCACTGTGGCACCAACCTATGTGTCTTCGAGACGTGGCGCTGCGATGGCCAGGAAGATTGCCAAGATGGCAGCGATGAGCGGGACTGTTTGGCAGCCGTGCCTCGAAAGGTCATCACTGCTGCCCTCATTGGCAGCCTGGTCTGTGGGCTCCTTCTTGTCATTGCCCTTGGCTGCGCCTTTAAGCTCTATTCCCTGCGCACGCAGGAGTACAGGTTAGCACCTGGAGGCTGTGGCAGGCAGGGGGCAGCCCTGGGCCCTCTGCTAGAAGTCTGGTCTTTAGGTTGGGGATCTTGAACCCAGAGTCTCCCTATCATCAAGGAGTCAGTGGGTGGTTTTCAGGGAGCTCATGAACTTGAATGGAAACACAATTGCAGGGGGCAGCTAGGTGGCTCAGTGGATTGAGAGTCAAGCCTGGAGATAAGACGTCCTGGGTTCAAATGTGGCCTCATGTTCTTCCTAGCTCTGTGACCCTGGGCACGTCAGTTAATCCCCATTCCCTAGCCTTTATAATATGCTCTTCTGCCTTGGAACTAATACTTGGTATTGATTCTAAGACTTAAGATAAGGGATTAAAAAAAAAAGAAACATAATGCATCTTCATTTTCATCTGCCTCTACCTGAAATTTAGCATTTCAATTCAGTTATTTAAAAACATTAAGGGGGCTCACAGGCTTCACCAGACTGCCAGAGGGGTCCTTGATGCAAAAAAATAAATTAAGCAGCCGCCCTCTCATCTAATTGCTACCTCACTGTCTTCTGTTTCTTCTGACTTCCAACTCCATGGAGCACATCCTAGCCATGTCCTCTCCACTTCTGCCTGTGCACAGCACAGCTAGGCAGGGACAACTCTCTCCACTTTTTTGACTGAGGAAACTGGAATCTAGAAGAGGGGAAGAAAGCAAGCTGCTGCCAGAGCTGCCCTTTTGGCTGGCCACTAGGCGTTTGGATCCAACTGGTGGGATGTACGACCAGAGGCTGGAACTCCCGCGTGTGTTCCTGGGCTTGTCCCTCTCTTGCCTCTCTACCCGTTCCTATGAGATCCTGTGGGGAAACTCTATTTGATCTCCCCACATGCTGGTTTCCCCTTCTTCCGGATAGGTTTGCGTTCCTGGCATCTCTTCCCATCATAGGCATTTGGAGATTTGGAGCCAGGATTAGCCTCTCATTAGTCTGCACTTGGCGTTCCTTCGGGAAGGTCTTGTAGGAAGACGAATGTGTGTGTCTGTGTAATGGGAAGGCAGGCAGGGGAGGTTGTCAGCATTCCTCACCACTGAACCAAAGCATGGCTGAGCCCTTAGGCTAAAGGGGCCACCTAGGTCTCTAGGAGACTGGAGCTCAGAAGCAGAACAGAGTCCTTCATCCAGGAATTTCTGTGGCAATCATCCTGTGGCCTTCCCAAGTCCCTCAGAAGGTTTACATCAAGAGCTGAGAAGTGAATGGCGTTTGGGCTGGCACTAGGAGATGGAGAGGGCTCATAGGGCTAGTGGGTTGGGGACGTGGGAGGAAAGATGTCCATAACAAAGGTTCTGTTACTTTCAGGGCATTTGAGACCCAGATGACTCGACTAGAGGCTGAATTTGTTCGCAGGGAAGCCCCTCCATCCTATGGCCAACTCATTGCGCAGGGCCTCATCCCCCCTGTGGAGGACTTTCCTGTCTACAATGCATCCCAGGTAAGGTAGGGACGCTGGGTCTTAATATTGGACTCCCTTCCCTGATCTATGGGGGGCCGGTGGTAGTGCTGGGCCGTGTGTATACGTATTATGGGATTTTCCAAAGAGAGTTCATTTCAGACCACTTCCATGGGAAAAAAAAAACAACACAGTAAACCCAGGCTGTATGGCTCTAGTAGGGATGGAGATAGCAGTGAATCAGAATATTAATGGGGGCTCAGAACAAAAATGGGGGGATATTTAACCCATTCCCCAGCCCTCTGCCCCTATCTGTGATATTGCGGAGTCAAGTCGGCTTTGGGTCTCAAAGTAAAATGGTGGCTAGACCCACCGGAGGTGGCAGACAGAGGCACGGACCAGGTGGTGCTTTCAGGGATCCTTGAGGAAGTCAGGGAAGCAGTGTACCCCCGGGGGTCAGGGAGGGAGGGAGGCGAGGCCTAGGGCCCCGCTAATTGTGCTGGGCTCCTGTCGTGTTGCAGGCGTCGGTACTGCAGAACATCAGGACGGCCATGAGACGCCAGATGCGACGCCACACTTCTCGCCGGAGCGCCTCCCGCCGCCGCCTGGGCCGCATCTGGAACAGACTGTTCCACCGGCCCCGGGCGCGAGGGCAGATCCCACTGCTGACGCCTTCACGTGCCTCACAGACTGTGCTGGGGGATGGGATCATTCGCCGGGCTGGGGGCGCCTCCTTGAGCCCCCCCGCATCTTCTACGGGGCCTCCCCCCATGCCCCCCGAGACTGTAGGTCAAGTTGTGGGGGAGGGGCCACCAGAGACTTCCAGCTGTGCCCTGGTATCTGAAACAGAACCGTTGGGGTCCCCCACCTCAGGCACTGCAGCTCCCCCTTGTGTAGCACACGGCCTAGGGCCCAGGCACTTGAACAAGGAGCTCAGAGCTGCCGTCCAGGCGGAGCCAAGAAAGGCCTTCAGAGACCCCTTGTCAGAGAGCGTCTCCGAGAGGCTCCAAGCCCAGGGCGATCCTCGAGGCCCCAGCCCTCCCCTGCTGAGCGAGGGGCCAGGCCGGCTGCCCCTCCGGAAGCGGGAACCCGGCTCCTCGGGCGGCTCCCTGTGCCCGCCCCAGACGTGCCAAGAGGAGCCCCTAGGTGTCCACGGGCCACCTCCACCCCACTCCTTGCTTTCTGATGCCAGTGATGACGAGTCCCTCCTGGTGTGCTGATGTGGCCTTTGCTACAGTGGAATGGCGGGAAGGGGCTCCAGTCTGACGGGTTGACCTCATACTACTTGCAGTGACCATTTCCAGGGAGAGGTGACTGGACTAAACTTGGGTGGATGGGGCCCCTGGTGGGCAGATCAGCTGTCACCACCCACACTGGGAGAATGCTCCTGCCCGTCACCCTCTCCCCCAGTCCTCCTTGTCCATGTTTTACAATCAGGGAATACAAGATGATTTTTACCCTTGTTATGATTTTTCTTTCTTTCTTTGTCATGGATTACTCATCGGAGGCCTGGGTGGGTAGCGGGGTTGGATGTGGAGAAGGGCTCCCCTGTGCTTGCCCTACCAGGATAAGTGCCAGCAGTTCCTGGGAGAGCTCAGGGCCCTACTGGAGTGGCACAGATGCCCGAGTGGCCATTCCCAGGATGGGCACTGGGTTTCTCTGCCAGCTCTTTCTGAAAACCTCATTGAATGTTTGAGGTGTCCGGTGAGGAAGATGACACCAAGAGAGGGACAATGGGCCTAGTGCCAGAACAGAATGACCCTAGTTTGGGGGATCCCCAAAGAGGATATGGCTGGGAGAGTCTGAATGAGGTTCCCTGTATAAGGTATGAGTTTGGGACTGTATCCCTTCAGAAGACAGGGTAAGACCGATTTCTTTGGAGAGTGGGAAGGGCACATTGAGGGGGGAAAGGTTAAAAGTGAAGATATTCTTCTGTAGTCTTTAAATCTACTGGCAGAGAAGCAAGATCAGCTTAAGGCTGAGCTTAGTCTCACAGTGGCATTCTCTGTCCAGCTAGCCTAGAGTAACCAGGGCTTTGCTGTAGGGCACCAAATTTAGAGCGACCACACGGAAATGGCTTCTTTTCTTGTAGCACGTCCCCACTACTTCCCCTGGACCCAGTTCATGGTACGGCAATTCCTAGTAACCTCTCTGATACCAGGTACTATTGGATGCAGTAAGCAAAAGGATCTGTGGGGCCAAGATGGGGGCAGGAGATTCAGGAGGAGGTGTCTCCGTTTCATGTGGCCAGTCCGTTCTTTGCTTCTGTATTTTTGTCCCTAACTGGCATAGCTATGGAGATGACTTTGAGCTTTCTTGTTTGTGTAGTCACCAGGCCTCAAACAGAATTGCACCTGTGATTACATAAGTGATCTCATGTTTTTGCTGAAACCTTTTCCTGTCTGGATTTCAGAGTCTCAAGTTTTAATTTGCCATAGACAAGTCCCCTTAAGTTGGTAAAACAGCTGTTGAATAGGCCTGCCTCTCTGTTTTTCAACATGCCCACTTGTGTACACGTGGCCAGCGAAGAAGGTTCAGGAGGTAGGGAGGGGTCGGGAATAAAATATTTTTGGGAAGAAAAGCCGGGGAGTGGGGACCAAGATTTGGGAAGGTTGGATGGTTCCTGCCCCTGTGTTCCTTCTCAAGGTTGGCTAGGTCCCCAAAGCCCCAGACCTCACCATCTTTTCCCTTCTTGAGCGAGCTCACAATATAGAATAAAGGCAAGTTCAAGGAAGATCCATCACCATGTAGGGGTCAGGGCAGTATTGTATCTGGATACAGGTGGAGATGTGACTGCCCATAGCTCCTGAGGCTTCGGAGGTGCTGCTGCCCGGCCAAGGGTTCAGCTGCCCTGCTCTCCATAAAGCCATGAGAAGGGGAAGAGAAACCTCCTGTGACTGGCTCTAGAGTAACAGAAATGACATTCATCAGGGTGACATGCAGGCACCCAGAAATTCAGTGGTTTTTGGATCCCGACTGCTAGGGTTGTGCTCCAGAGTACAGCGGGGAAGGGGCTCCCCCTGGCATGGCACGGATCCTAAGCCTTGGTTCTACACAGTCCATTCCTAACACTGGGACCTGGAAAAAGAGTCCTGGTCATGGTCAGTACCTTTCAATACACAAACCGACCTCGGTTATAACTGTCGTTCTTGGTCATACCTTTATAGAGGAGCCATTGTCATTGATGGAAGGAAGGGGCAGTCCCCCATGTCTTCTCAAATTGATGTCATTGCAGCTATTTTTGTCTCTTAGAGAAGGCTGCTTTGTTAAACCCAGCCCCACTCATGGCAGATTAGAAGAGCTGGAGAATCAGCCCAACCCTCCCTCCAACCCTCGCCTGGTGAGAACTTTGACATCTCTCTCTTTCCTAGCTTCCTCTCTTTCCCCATATCTCCCCTCTCCTGTCTTTTCTTGGCATCAGTTATTTCTTATTCCATGCAAGGGTGACCTGGGGCCAAGAATGAGTGAAAGACAAAGAGATTCCATTTTTTTTTTTTTTTTTGAAAAGGTATATGAGAAAGAAGTGGGATGTCCTTATTCAGACTACAGGATCCTCTCAGGTATGAGTGACTGGTGATTCCTTCATTCTTCAGATTAAGCTAGTGAAATTCTCCTTTCTTTGCATTAAGGTGGCACTCCCTCACACTTGCTTACTGACCATATGGCCTCCACCAACGCTGCTACCTAGGGCATGGGCCAGGGGGCCATGATTACGTGGAATTACAAATCCAGCAGATGGGCCCATATTGGTTCTGCTCTCTGAGATAAGGCAGAGGTGTGAGTGTGGCCCCAAATTCCCAGTTTGGCTGGTCCTTTAGGACGTGAGCAGCTCACCTGGCCTCTGTGCATTGTGCTTCTAAATTAACCTCACTGATGGACTGAACCAAGTGTCGGAATTAGCCAATCGGATCCTTGTTTTATTTATAGACTTCTTGCTGTTTGCATAGCTAAGATGGGCTGATCTGGGGTGGGGGCTGCTGTTGGGGGGTGGGGCTTTGCTATGAAAAGTATCTAAGAAACATTTTTTTTCCCCAAGAAAACTTTTTCAAAAACAAAAACAAAACTTGTAAACAAAAAAAATCTACTTGACTCTTGATAAGCATCTCATTGTGTCTTCAAAGTCTTTTCACTTCCAGGAAGGGTGGGGTGAGGGCAGGGACCGTTTTCCTCTTCGGGGGCATCGCTCTGAGGGTATACCACGAAGCACAACTTCTGGCCCCAGCATGTAATGGACTCTGAGGGCAGACGGAAGCCGTTAGGCAAGGGCTAATGCCAATCATTGAGTGGTTTGCAGATAACTGAGAAATAACCCACCAGGATTTCCAGAGGAAACCTGTCCAGTTCTATCTACCCCTCAATAAGCACAACCCCAAAGCTACTTCTTCTTCAGTCTGTCCCTCGGAAAACCACCCCCATACCCATACCTGCTGGTCTCTGAGGTCACAGACTGTCAGAGCTGGGAGGGACCTTAAAGAGCATCTCATTCAACCCCCTCACTTTACATGTGGTGAAGAAGGCCCAGAGAAGGGAAGGGACTTGCTGAAAGTCACATAGGAAGTTAGTGGCAAGGGCAGGACTGGCATCCAGCTCTCCTGACTCC
Organism: Gracilinanus agilis; assembly: GCF_016433145.1. Lineage (NCBI taxonomy): Eukaryota > Metazoa > Chordata > Mammalia > Didelphimorphia > Didelphidae > Gracilinanus > Gracilinanus agilis. Next base: position 310,734,006 of record NC_058131.1, read on the forward strand.
TGGCCCAGAGCTTCTCCTCCTGCCTCACAGGATGGGATTCTCTAGTGATCCTGCATGCTACCTCCCTGCCTTTCTCCTTTCCTTCCTCTCTTCCTTCCTTCTTTCTCTTTCTCTTTTCTGGAGGGCCATAATGTTGAAAGAGCTTTAACATCAAAGTCCTCGAGTCAAAAATTATTTGGACATGTGACTGAAAAAGAAAAAGTGTCCTTATAGTCAGCATAATGAGTAGCTCAGAGCTTCGGGGCCCTGAAATGTCTTTCAAAGATTAACTTTCCAGGGCCTGGAGGACTCTCCTCTCCGGTGGAATCCCACTTAGCCTTTAATTGAGCTTTTCCTGGTCCATCAAGGCCCTTTTCCCCTTGGGCCCCTACAGGCCAGCTTAGTAGGGTGGCACAGTGGAAAGAGGACCTGTTCTGGAGTCAGAGGACCTGGGTTCAAATCTTGCCTCAAACATTTTACTACCTCTGTGACATTGGGCAAGTCACTTGACCTCCCTGGGCCTCAGTTTCCTCATTTGTAAAAAGAGGAGGTTGGACTCCATGGTCTCTGAGGTCCCCTCCAGCTCCTGACGGAAGCTCCTAGGAGCCCAGCCCGCCTCCCAGCCGTTGTTCTGCCCCATCCCGTCACTCACCAACGAGCCTGTGCACACACTTTGGTTTGTTTTTCCAGGACACGCCCAGGAAGAACACAGGGACACCTGTGAGAATGATGATGAGGCCAATGCCACAGACCACCGGCTCTGAGTAAAAGCTGAAGATCAGCAGAAATGCCCAAAAGGTCAAGTATGTGATTGGGATGAGAATGTTTACCTGGAGAAGGAGAAAGAACAACAAGGGCCAATGGGGCCACATTCTTCCAGGAGTTAGATGCTCGGGCAACAAGCATTTATGAAGTGCCTCCTGTATACCGTGCCAGGCACTGGGGATGCGAAGACAAATATGAGACCGGGACAACCCTATTCCCTGCCCAGCAGTCTCCTAGAACCCCTTGCCCTTCCTGCCTTCGTCTCCCCTCTCCCAACAGTCATTAGGGAAGGTTATTGGGTGAATCAGCGAAAAACCCTTTATGAATGGCTCTGGGCCAAGTGCCCTACGAAATCCAGGGAATACAAATAGAAAAAGACAGTCCACGCACAAGGAACTCATGCTTTAATTATGGGGACAATGTAGATAAGGAAATTCGCTGCAGAGCCCACGGAAAGCTTGAAAAGCCTAAGAGTGGAGCACTTAGGAGGATGACAAGGAGAGAACTAGGAGCAAATCTGTGACAGGTAGGGGGTCAAATCTGACCTCAGGCACTATCTCTGTGATCCTGGGCCAGTCATTTCACCTCTATTCATCTCCTTGTCCTCATCTGTAAAATGGGGGTGCTAATAACAACATCCACCTCCCAGGGATGGGAGGAGCGAATGCCATTAAGAATTGTAAAGCGTGTGGGACAGCTGGGTAGCTCAGTGGAGTGAGTCAGGCCTAGAGACAGGAGGTCCTGGGTTCAAACTCGGCCTCAGCCACTTCCCAGCTGTGTGACCCTGGGCAGGTCACTTGACCCACATTGCCCACCCTTGCCAATCTTCCACCTATGAGACAGTACACCGAAGTACAAGGGTTTAAAAAAAAAAAAAAAAAGAATTGTAAAGCGCTTAGTACAGTGTCTGACAGAGAACAAATTAGCTGTTATTACTAAGTTGACTCATTGTGCATGGGTGAAAAATAAGGGACAACTTTGAAGTAATGAGGTTTTGTGTGTTTGTTTTCAAGTTGGCTATGAAGGTGATTCACAGAGATGCCAAGAACAGTAGCAATGTTGTGTGATCCCAAATGGGGCTGTTTTGAAGGGATTGTGCATTCCTTTGGATGCACAAATTCTGGCATGTTCCTTAGGCAGGATATTATATTATTTTTCTGGGTGTCCTGTTCAGCCCCTGCTGCTGCTGAGGCCACTAGGTGGTACAGTGGGTAGTGAGCCAGAAGTAGAGGGATTAAGAAGACCTCCTGAGTTCAGATCCTGCCACAGACACTCATTAGCTCTGTGGTGCCGGACAAAGTCATTTAATTACTCTCAGTTTCAGTTTCCTCATTTCTAAAATGGGGATGATAATAGCACCTACCTAAAAAGGTCACGGTGAGGATCTAATAATAATAATCCAATGATAGATTTAATAATAATAATCTAATGATAGCTTTAATAATAATCTGATAGTTATAATAATAATCTAATGATAGTGTTAATAATATTTTAATAGAATGTGTAATTAGAAAATCTTGAACCCTTGGACTTCATCTCCCAGAATCCTTTTCCTTTTGTCCATGTAGTGTCCTTACGTATTGTTTAAGTTTGCTGTAACCCCACCCTCTCGCTCTCTTCTCTCATGACCGAGGCTGGGTTAGCTCCCTATTTACTCTAGCTTTTTATTTTCTTTTACTTCAAGTTACTATTAATAAATCTTATTAAATATAATACTTGGAGAAATTATATACTAATTTTTAAGCTTATAGGTAGCTAATCATATTCTGATAGTGATAATAATAATTGAATGATAGCTATAATAATATTCTGATATCTATGGTAATAATAATCGAATGATATACTTAATAATAATGCAATGATAGATATAATAATAATATGATATCTATAGTAATAATAATCAAATGATAGCTATGATAATAATTGAATGATAGCTATGATAATCTAATGATTTTTCATTATTACTAATAGTAATCTAATGAAAGCTTTAATAATAATCTGAAAGCTATAACAATGATCTAATGATACTATTAATAATAATATAATGGTAGCTATAATAATATGATGATATCTATAGTAATCATGATATATTTAATAATAATAATGCAATGATAGTTATAATAATAATCTGATATCTATGGTAATAATCAAATGGTAGCTATAATAACTGAATGATAACTATAATAAGCTAATGATTACTAATTATTACTAACAATAATCTAATGACAATGTTAATAATCTAATGGTAGCTATAATAGTATTCTGATATCTATAGTAATAATCTAATGATATATTTAATAATAATAATAATGCAATGATAGCTATAATAATAATCTTATATCTATAGTAATAATAATCAAATGATAGCTATAATAATTGAATGATAGCTATCATAATAATAATCTAATAATAGCTCTAATACTGGTAATCTAATGATAGCTAATATTTACATAGCGCTTCAAGGCTTGTGAAGCCCCATATCGATATTGTCTAATTTTACTCTAATAACAATGCTGATATCATCCACTTCTTACAGTTGAAGAAATTGAAGCAATGAAAGATAAAGTGACTTGCCCAGAGTCACACAGCTAGTAAGTGATCTGACCTCATATTGTCCTCAAGTCTTCTTGAGCCCATTTCCAGTGCTATTCAGTGCACCACCTAGCGGCTGAATGAGGTGACAAATGGAAGGCACTTTGCAAACTCGGAGGCACCCATAAATGCTTGTTAGGATTATTACTGTTTTGGTCTCTGGGCCACCTCAGCTAAGGAGGCTTGAGGACCCTCATATCGCATTCAGGCCCGACGTGAGGCTGAGCGAGGCTCACCTTGATGGGTCTGAAGAGCTTGGGTCTCTTCCATCTCAACACAATCAAGCCAATGATGGTCACTCCGTAGCAGAGGTAGTTGATGAAGGACACATAATTAATTAATGTGTATGTGTCTCCCACAAGCATGATCACTGCTGTGACTCCACACTGGAAGAGAAGGGGAATGGACTGTTAATGCATCTGAAAGCCCCCGGCTGCAGCTGCTTTCAGGACCCTCACTCTGATACAGACCCATTTAGGACTCAGTGGTACCTTCTCTACTGCTACTTAAACCTCAAGTTCTTTCCTTGCTGAACTGGATCCAAGGAAAAAAGGGGTTAATTTGCTTGGTAATTTCATCACAGTTGGAGAATCCCCCTGGCCAGAGAAAAGGGGTTAAAGACGTTTGAGGAAGATGCAAGTTTTTTGGGGGGGGGGTTAGGGTGTGGGGTGCCTTAGAGGAAGATCCAGGGGCAGGTGAGAGTTTTGTGTTGGAGGGCAGACTAGGTACTATCCAGGGAATTTAAGGGATAAGAGTAAGAAGTTAACACTGGTAAAAGAAGGGAGGACATAAAAGGGTGGGAGTTGAAGACAACCTTCACAATTTCTCAGAATTCCTCTCAGGATGAATAAGCAAGGCATGACCATCTCTCTGTATTATGGCAGATATTTGTGTCCTAGCTGGGAGCCACAGGGAGCAGGAGCTGGCCTTTATCACAATGGGAATGAGATCCTTCCACTGCCAGGCTCACAGCTCAGGGAGTGTTTAGGAGTGCCTAAAAGGTGCTACAGGTACAAGAGATGGTTAATGCTCAGGATGGAGGTGGGAGAATGGGATAGGAAAAGGAAGGGGAGGGGAATAGAGGTTCTTATACCCATTAGGTCTGGCTCTGTAGCATTGGGGAAAGGGTTTTCTAGGGGATCTTCCTTTTTCAGACCCCATCTAATCAGAGTGGGATTAAGTAAGCCTAGGATGCAGAAAAGTCATTCTTTTATCCAATCCTGCATGCAGTGCTTTATGCGAGGCTGAGTGAGTTCTACTTTTTTGGTTTTATTTATTTCTGAAGTCTGACTTAACTCTCCTGTTCTTGCCACCTTTACTTTGCATGTCTATTTTTTAGGAAAGTCCCATTTCTCATAACTGCCCAACAAGAACACTTAGACTATATCACCCCCTTCCAAATTGCTATAGTTGCTTCTTGGTCTGTGATGGTGACTCTTCCATCAGCGCCTGGTCTCATATGATGAGCGCAGACCAAGCTTAGGAGGCTGTGTGTGTGAATGTGTTTCTCATATATGGCACTTAAATTTCAATTCCAGAAACTCAACCCAGATCACCTTTGAGGTGGAGGTCACTTGGATTGGTGACATTATTAGGGGATTAGTGTGGGATGAGGAAGGTACATAAGGGTACATATTTTCTCTTGCCTCTGAGAGGTTGGGGCCAACCCAAGGAAGAACACTAGAGTCCTACGAAAAAAACAAAAACAAAAAACTGGAGTGACTGTTAAACTGGGAAAGAGGTTTTGATAACCCCACCACCTAGGTTGTCAACTTTGGTCAATATATGTTTCATATCCAGGTGTATACTGGCAAAGAAAACTGAGATTAGTTATTCAGGTAATTCAAGCAAGTTGATTTTCATTGCTCAGGAGGTTCTACTAAAGGCACTGATGTTGTGTTTATAGAAAGCTAGCAGGGCCCAGTCCAGCCCCAGAATCTCCTGAAACAGGGGGTCAGGTACAATCAGGGATAGCTAGACTTACACAGACGAGAAGTGCAGGAATGGGGGTGCAGTGTTGGACATGAATCATGGCCAGCAGACTGGGAAGGTGGCCTTCACGGGCTCCAGAAAAGCATAATCTGGAAGGAAGAAATACCAGTCTGGAGCCTGGATAAGCTCTATATTTAATGCATCAGACAATGAGGAATAGATGGTAGCAGTACAGAACCTAGAACTGAGCCCTAGATTTCTCCCTTCCTGGTGCCTGGTGCATCCAAGACACTGGCTTGGTTAGCCTGTGACTAATGGTTAAGCCATCCCTCCATCTCCCCAATTCTCTCTGTCTCACTGAGGAAAACCCTTCTGACCCTCCCCTTAGCTAGGGTTCAGTAGCCCATGTGGGCATGAAATTTTTCCCTTTCCTGATTCCCTCTTGTGTTGTTTTTAGAGGAACTGGGAATTTTCCTCAGGAGATTCAATGTTAATGCTAAAGGAGGACTCATCCTCAGCTCTTTCTCACTCCTCTTGAAGTCCTTAGCCCCTCTCAGACTCTCTGACATCACCCTTTCTTGACAGAGATCTAGGTTGCTTACCTGGAGGAGGTGAAAAGATATCCATTGATCCCTCCAAAAGTAGAAAGGGCGACGGAGACAGGCATGATCCAAGAGAAATAGCCCAGTAGCTTCTCTCCAAATGTCTAGAGCAATGGAAGGCAGAGGGATTGAAGCGACTAGCCTGCTTGGGGGTGGTCGGTGAAGAAGAGGGAGCATGGCAGGTCTTAGGTTAGGGTAGGCTGTGGTACTTACCACAGCGACTGCGTTGGAAGACAAGAGCTCGTGTGGGGACATAGCCGTGAAGTACGCCACATTGGTGAAGGTGTACACGAATGTCACCAGTGGAATGGAGATGAAGATGGCTCGAGGTAGGTTCCTGTTGGGAGAACAATAGGGATTCATCAGTATTGATACTTGGGAGAAGGAAAGGACAGACCCACAGGTGGTGAGGCATAGCTGTGGGGGCATCTGATGCCCCCTGGCTAGCAACATGCTATACATGCGACCTTTGATTGATTGTGGTCCCTCACAAAGTATGTTGGGTAAGAGAATGGGATAGAAGAAGATTAAAGAGGGCAGAGGGCAGAGCTAAAGGCAATGGGTATGCAATAACAATGCCAGGAATCAGGAAGACCTGAGTTAAAATCCTGTCTCAGATACTCACTAGCTGTGTGGTCCTGGCCAAGTCTTTTAACTTTCTTCTGCCTCAGTTTCCTCTTTTGTAAGGGATAATAATAGCACCTACCTTCCAGGGTAGTTGCAAGGATTAAATGAGAACAAATAAACAGTATTTTGCAAACCTTAAAAAAAATGCTAGCTATTGTTATTTTTGTTGTTGTTGTTGTTGTTATCTAGACTAGAAATAAAGATAAACTTCCTAATGATCACAGCTATCAAGAAAAGGAAATAGGCTGCCTTTGTAGGCAGTGTTCTTTCTTACTTGAGGTCTTAAAGCCCAGGCTAGCTAGACATTTGCTTATTAGAGATTTTAGAGGGGATTTCTAGTCTGGTATGATTGGGACCAAATGACCTCTGGGAAACTGGTGGCACTGGAATCCAGGAAAATCAATAAACTCCCATCTCACCAACATTGAGTTCTGAGACACCCCACGGACTGGCATGGCTTACAGGGAGCCACAGATCTGGTTTTTCCCCCTCTTTCCCTCCCCCCCCCTTTTTTTAAATGAGGGGAAGTTTGCTACCTAATAAGACAATTTATTCCATTGCCAGGCAACTCCATCTTTTTTCCCCTTTCCTTCTCTTGCTCTTGGTAGTAGAGGCCTGGAGGCCTGAATAATTCACATTTTGGATCTTCAGATCCCAAATAATGTGGAAGTGGTTGTCCTCTGCCTGGTAGCCTATGGTAAACCCTCTGATACTGAGAGATTTAGGACTCAGAAGGGCTGCTGAGTAAGAGGGATTGGGTTTGACCCGTCCTCCTCCTTTTTGGTTAGTTAATCTCAGGATCTATCTTCATTTCCTTTTGGGATGACAATGCAATGGTTTAGGTTTAATTTTGTTTTGTTTTGTCTTGCATCTGACATCTCTTCACTCTGTACATCCAGTAGGAGCCAACATGAAGCCCACTCATGCGTCAGCTGATTAACAAGGAATCAGAATTCCCCATATTTGGAGCCACATGGGGCTGGGAAGGGTGCTCTGGGGTCTCACAGCTGCATGGGACTTTCTACTTTCCAGGGCATGTTAAATTGTGATCTGGTTTGAGCCTCAGAGCAGCTTTGGCTCTGCCCCTAACTCACTGTGTGAACCCAGCAAATATTTAACCTCTCCTGGCCTTAGTTCCAACATCTGAAGAGAAAAGGGACTGGATGAGATGGCTTATGAGGTCCTTCCAGCTCTAATGTGCTTTGATTCTAAGTCCTGTGAGATAGTCAGGGCAGACATTCACAGAATCTCAGAACAGGAAAGGGTCTTAGAGGTTGTCTAGTCCAGCCTCCTGCACCATGCCAGAATCCAGACACTGACTACTTAAAAAAAAAATATGGGGAAGTTTGCTACCTGATAAGACAACTTATTCCATTGTCAGATATCATTTTTTTTTCCTCATACTATGCTAAAATGAACCTCTCTGTGGCTTCCCTCCATTAATCCTAGTTCTGCCCCCTGGGGCCAAGAAAGAAAAAAAGTATAAAGATTCTTTTACTTGACAGTCCTTTATCTAGGGGAAGATAGCTCTCAGGTGCCCCCTGGTTAAACATCCAAATTCTCCAGGTTAAACAAGCCCAGTTCTTTCATTGGATTCTCATATTATCTCCATTTTACTGATGAGGAAACTTAGTCTAAAACTTAGATTATTTGTCCAAAGGCACCGGGCAAAGTAATTATTATTAGTCCTTCTGGAGTTTAAGAGACAAGAATACAGGCTTCCTAACTCCAAGTTCCAGAATCTTTTTACTAACATGCAGGAGCTTATGGTATGTTGACAAAGGTCACAGGCCATTTAACATGACCTCTAAGGAGTGGTCATTCTTTCTTAGAGAGAAGCAGGCTCTATTAATCTGTTCTTTGGAAAATCCATTCTTGTCTCTTGTCAACCCCTCAGATGAGAAAGTCCCTGAGAGTAGGGCTCTTTTTCCCCCCTTCAAGGTCTATACACAGAGAAGATGCTTGTTATCAGCCTCCTTTCCTACTTAAGGAAAAAGAATGATAATAATAGCTAACATAATTTACATACAGTGTGCCCCAAAAGTCTTAGGGTGGCTTCTAGCTTTAAAGAGATTAAGTGGTTTTATTTTAATATTAATATTTACTTTTATTTATTTGAATCACCTTAAAGCAATTATTTATTATAGCCTTATTTATTTTAACATTTATATTTACTTTTATTTATTTGAATTTTTAAAGTGATTAAATATCTTTCAAAATTCAAAACTTTAATATTTAGATTTATGCTTATTTTACTTATTTCAATATTATTTATTTTAACCACAAAGAAGTATCATTTTTATTTCTGGAATCTTATTTTAATCTCCTCTTTGCTACGAAGGATATCAAAAGGTTGCCACAATTAGTATACCAGATGTGATAAACTACAGTGCTCTTATGTCTGGGACTGAGCTTGATTGAGAGGAGCTCTCAGCAACTTGTAGGAAAAATATAGGCCCCTTGGTAGAAACATTTGAAGTATTGTTCCAAAGGTGGATCTCAGAGCTCCTCATTTTTCTACTTTCCATAGGGCAGGTTACTGTGCAGGATTCAAATTAAAGCTATCAAAGCTTGCAGCCTCATTAGGACTTTTGGGACACCCTGCATATTTCCTCATTTGATCCTTACAATAACCTTTTATGGTGAATAATTCCATTGGAATTATTAACTCCTATTTTTCAGGTCAGGAAACTGAGGCTTTAAAAGAGTCAAGGAACTTGTCCATGGTCACACAGTAAAGGTTGACTTTGAGATTCAAACTCTGGTCTCTTGAGTCCAAGTCCAGGGTACTAGTTCTCATTGTCAGCTGGGGCAGAGGCATCAAAGATACAGCCTTCTGTTTCCCTCAGGAAAGTAGCTATTGAAAACCCATCCCTCATCCAGGTGAACCACTTTTGGGCTTCCTGTGTCAGGATCTGTGCCTCTGTTTCCCCCTCCCATTTCCCCATTCATATTTTGCATCATTCCTCCATCAAGGCTGCAGGGAGCACCAGCACTTTCTTGTCTCCCAGAGCCTTGGATTTCATGGGCCCCCATATCCCACTGATGCTCACTCACTTGCGGGGCTCAACCAGTTCTTCTGTCACATAGTTGAGAAAATTCCAGCCGCTGAACGCAAAGGATGCCTGCAGGAAGGCGAGGGCCAGGTGCCCCACGTTCGGCGTCATCCAGAAGCTGAATGCATTGTCAGGCTTCAGCTCCTCATAGTTGCCTGTGGAGGCCAGATGGAGTATTGGGGGAAAGAGGCCAACGGGTGTCTCCAACCCCGAAGACCCATTCATGGTAGAGCGCCTTCCCTGGGGCCCAGGAGCCAGGCAACCCACCCACCCACCCCACTTTCAATACCCCGGAAGATCTGGACGAAGCCAACGCTGATGATGAGGGCAAGTGCCAGCAACTTCCCTCCTGTGAAGATGTCCTGGATCCGTGTGGCCCACCGGACACTGGAGCCATTCACAAATGTGAGGAACACTGGGTAGGAGGAAAGGGGTGTTACTGGAACAGACTACGGGACCACCATGTCCTGGAGATATGGCCACAAACTCAGGAGACAGAATTTCTCCCCAGATCCCTCTTGGTTATCTGTAATGATGAACACTGGGTACATTTGGATAAACCTAAACAACAAAACTCATTCCTGAAGAAGTGAGCAAAAACTAATTTTATTTTAATGGCTCAGGGGTGAGGATTGGAATGGATTTAAGGAATTCTGATAGGCAAGTTGCTTTTTAGGTCAGTTTACTGGGACATGGATGGCCAGATATTTTAGGGAGTAGGGAGTGGAAAGAAAAGAGGGTGGTCTTGAGCCTTTGGTCCATTTACCATATTCTATGAATATTCCCACAATTTCATGATGAAGTCTGAAAGAGAAGGCTAAGCAAGTGTCTGGGAATGGGGCTCCCAAATTTGGAAGGGTGACAGCTTATGTGTAGGTAAGCAACTTGTCAGAATTTGACTACCTCTACTAAGCTCCTGAGGCCATGTTTAGACTATCACAGGCGGGCTCCCCTACCACCACCCCTACCTCTACACCAGGGTCCAAAGAAGCATTTCAATGGCTTCTTTGTTCCTGAGGTGAGATGACAGAGTTGAAGAAGGATAGAGAGAGATATTTGAACTATACAGATGAAGAGGGGAAGAGACTGGGCAAGAGGTCCATCCACCTTGTGGGAGATGTGGGTGGGTGGAGAAAAAGGGGGATCTGAAGCCTTTCCCTACAAACATGCAGGGGGTTCCCCAGGCACTACAGGGAGGAGAGAAAGATGGGTGGCACCTACATAGGCAGGCCATGGAGAGTACTCTGGAAGCTGTGTAGGGCGGGATGCAATTGGGAAACACAGGCTGGAGGACATAGTTGGAGAAGGTCAGTGAGATGACGGCCAGGCTGGTGGGGTACATGATGAGTACTGAACTCCAAAGCAGCAGGAAGCTGGAATTAGAGGAAAGAGAGGGTTTAGGGTCACCTGCCTAGAGAGCAGGGACTGCTGGGAACAAGGAACCCCAAGTCTAAAGACTAGGTTAGCACCAAGAGGTTAAAGCCCATTGCTCAGGGTCCAGCCTTGACCCTAGAGTCCAGAACCCAGAGCCTAGAGGCTAGACCTGTATTTTTATAAAGCTCATAGGACCATCAATTTAGAGTTCAAAGAGACCTTCAAGGTTATAAACCCAACCCTTTAATTTTACAGATGAGAAAACTAAAAATCTCAAGTGAGAAGTTAAATGACTGGCCAAGGTTCAGGCAGCCAACCATTTCCTAGTTTGAGACAGGGTTTCCTGTCTCCAAATCCAGCGCTCTAGCTACGAGGCTGCCTCTTGCTCAGGCATTGGTCCAAGCTGTTTGGGAAGGCTGGTGGGCCTCCCATTTTCATTTATCATGAGATAAACTTGCCTTGGCTTAAGATATGATCATCCCCCTAGAGTCATTTTCTCCCCACTCAGGGAGCTATTAAAGGAGCTACATTGAGGGCCTCCAGAGTAGTGGAAATGATTGGGCAACCTAGGAATTAGTTCTAAGTCTGCCTCTAAAAGTGTATGACCCTGGGCAAGTTGCTTGTTGTTGTTCATCCTACTGGAAGAGGACCAAAATGACATCACCATGTTGGAGTCAAGGTACCTCTGTTTGACTGTGGCTGATCAGAGCTTGGAAGGCTCTACCACAGGTAGGACACAAATATGAACATCTGAGATGGAAATGCCTCTGAATTTGTGCATCTCATTTCTTTTAAACTACTGTAATCTGTTTTGCCTAATCTCTCAATCTATTCCACATTTTTAGAATACCCTGCATCTTTTCGAAGGCTCGGTGGATTTTGAGTGAGGACCAGGCTCTTATAGTCTGTTTTCTTCTCAAAAATAAAATGATATTGATCAATAGTGTTTTCTTCATAAAGCAGAAACATTTATCAAAAAATAAATTAAAGGGGCAGCTAGGTGGTTCAGTGCATTGAGAGCCAAGCCTAGAAACGGGACCTGTGTTCAAATTTGGCCTCAGATACTTCCTAGCTGTGTTACTCTGGACAAGTCACTTAACCCCCATTGCCTAGTCCTTACCACTCTTCTGCCTTGGAACCAATACACAGTATTGACTCTAAGGCAGAAAGTAAGGGTTTAAAGAAATTAAAGATTAATAATCATTTATTATCTGTAGAAGAAATAATTATGTGAATGAATGAATTCTACCCTTTGCATTTCAATTCATGGGCTTATTATATATATATAACTGTCAGGGAGAGTTTTGTATTTTCTGCTGTATATTATTTTTGATTATTGATGATATGATTATGCAATTCTCTAAGTTCCTCTCTCCCTGCAGCCCTGCCCTTTTGTTGCCAATTCTACTACAAAGCTTCTGGAACTCATTTGTCTAGAAACTCTCTTCTTCGTGAACTTACTGGGTGGGCTGAATTGCTGTGGGTTACTCAGACGATTGTAAGGAATTAAATTCTATATGTTTTAAAGAAGTGTTTCTAATGTACTCTAGATGCTGAATGGAACATCAAAGCTTTTCCTTTTTCTTGATATGAGAGAGATAGCCTTAGCTCAACAGTGAGTTGTTTGTATCAATCATATTAAGATAGCACTGCTATTTTAAATTTTAGTTTATTATTTTTATTTTTCAAATATCAAATAAAAAATAATCTATTCCTCTCACTACTCCTCCCTCATGGAATAAACTAAAAAGCAAAATACATAAACAACCCCAAATCAAATCCCCTGATACATTCTTTCACCGTTTAGCAAAACAAAATCCCAAATTAGTATGGCTTTTTCTTCATTTTAAGAGGAGGTAAGTGGCACAGTTCATCATTATTCTTTCTGAACTTTTATTTTATCATTGTGTTGGTTAGAGTTCTAAAGTCTTTCAAAGTTGTTTTTCTCTATAATGTTCCTAGCATTGTATAGATTGTCCTGGTTTTGCTCATTTTGCTCTGTATCTGTTCATAAAATTCTTCCTAGTTTCCTCTGAAATGGTCCATTTCATAATTTCTCACAGCACGATAATGTCCCACTATAATCATATACCATAATTTGTTTGTCGTTCTCCAATAGGAAGATATCCCCTAGTCTCCAATTTTTGCTTCTCATAAAAAGAGCTCTTATACATATTTTCGTGCATATAGATCATCTTCCTCTTTGCTATCTTTGGAGTATAGGCTCAGTAGTGGTATGCACAAAAGGATATGCACAATTTGGTAACTTTTGGGACATGGTGAGTAGAGTGATGACTTTCAAAGAGCTTTGGGAAATGTAAGGTCTTGTGATACTGTCATTGTTTCAAATGAAGGTTGAGGTTTCACAGTAAGTCCATAAAATATATAAAATGCTAGTTCTTAGAGACCATGATACCATAGCCACTATTTCACAGATAAGGAAATTGAGAGTTTCAGAGGGCCCAAGTCACATAGCAAGTTAGTCCCATCCCAGAGAGGGGACTTATTCATTCTATTCCAGTACTATGCTTCAGTTCTGGTAGCTGCCTCCACATAATTAGTGGTAGCTAATTAGGGTGGTGTGGGCACAACAGTTAGCCTATTCAGGTATTGAGACCATTCCAAAGGAGGCAAGATAGATCATTCAGGATTTGCACAAGCTCTTTACTCACTGTAGCAAAGTGGATCAAGAAAAGAGCTGGAATATTGTAAGGATGATCAACTGTGAAAAACCTGGTGGCTGTGATCAAGCCAATTCCAAAGGATCCAGGAGGAAAAGGGCTATCTACTGCCAGAGAGAACTGATGAACTCTTGAATACGAACAAGCATCTTTTTTTTTTAACTTTATTTCTTTTGGTTTGTTTTCTTTTGCAATGGCAAATATGGAAATATGTTTTGTATGACTGCACATGTATAATCAGTTATCACATTGCTTGCCTTCTCAAGGGATAGGAGATACTAGCGGGAGAGAATCTGGAATTCAAAATTCTAAAAAATGGATGTTAAACATTATTATATGTAATTGGGAAATATTTAATGAAATAAAAATATATTAAAAATAAAAAGATCTGGGTTCAAAGTTAGGATGATCTTGATTCTAGTTTGGTCTCTGACCTATATTGACAGACCCTGGGTAAGTAATTTCATTTCTCAATGCTTTAGGAAACTCCTTAAGGCCCACAATTGAAGAGAAGGCTCTGACCTGTACTTATCAAGGAAGTTTACTCATCCAGGGACTTCCCTTTATGAGTTCTGTCCCCAATCCCTATCATTCCTCACCGCTATCCATGTATTATATCTATACATATATATATGCATGCATATGTATAAAAGTAGTGATAATAGTAATACTAGGTGATGGTTTCTATGTAAAGGTAATAGCTTATTTAGATATGTCTGTTCCCTTCATGGTCTGTTATCGGATCCTGAAATGGTCCAGCTGGATTAAGATAAAATAAAAATTTGAAACTTTTGAGAACATAGTGGGTGCTTTGTCTTTACCTGTCATCGTCCTTCCCCAAGTGCCTTTGGAAAAAGAATTCTTTTGTAATGAGAATTGAATACTTGCTCTAATTTATCCAGATAATTTTTATAATACTGAATTTGCTTTAAGTAATGTCTTTCTGCCTACCCCTCCTCACCAGAAGAGAAGAAAACTCTTCTTCTCACTCAGGATGAGAAAAGATCCTTTATTTACAAAGGAAGCAGAGCAGACATAGCAAATGGCCATCGTTTGTCCTTTAGTGTCTGGAGTTTGTAAGCAAACATGTATAACCAACCTTCAGGCTATATGACACATAACTAAAAGGGGTCACTGGTCCTGTCTTTTCTGATGGGGTGGGAGTTGGGGGTGGGGGTGGGATGATCCCAGAATTCATTCCTTAGTACTCACCCTGCAAGGCCTCCAAAGATTTCAGTCACATAGGAGTAATCACCTCCAGATTTGGGGATGGTCACTCCGAGCTCAGCATAACACAGGGACCCTAGAGCTGCAATTCCTCCACCTAGTACCCAGACCACAAGGGCCAGGCCTACTGAGCCCGTATGTTCCAGCACGCCTTTGGGGGAGATGAATATCCCAGAGCCAATGATGTTACCTGTAAGTGGAAAAGGGAGGAAGAAGAACATGGGAGAAAACAGCAGGAATTCAGGATCCTAATTTCTCCCGGTTACCCCAAACCCAAGTTTGGGGGTCTGGGATCCTCAGGAAAAGGCAATAGCACAGATAAGCTCAAATAACAAACGATACCCAAACCTTCCTCTTCTGCTTTAGAATGTGCAGGGCTTAGTAGACTCAGATACTGAGCTTTCCCTAAGCACACCAAGGCTCTGCCAGCTGGGCCATCAGGGGAGCTGGAGTCCAGCCCAGCTGAGTGGGATTGAGGATTCCCTGTGGCTAATCCTCATAGAACTCCTGGGACCTGAGTACTCTCCAGCCCATCCTCCACACTAAGGAGGCAGTGGAGTCTGGTAGAAACAGCACTGCCTGGGAGTCAGGAGACTCAGATTCTGATCTGAGCTTTACCACTACCCCACTGGGGAGGCCAAGGACAATTACTTCCTCTCTCTGAGCCTTAAGATTATCTGCCTAAGAATAGTAACTACCATAGGGTGACTAAGATCGTGATCCAGGGCTCCGGTATTCAGGGGAGCCATACTTCTCTGCAGCAAGTGTCATTCTTGTACTCCATCTTATTATCTTTTGCTGACCACAACTACCATAAGGTGCAAGCATCACCAGGCTATCCTTAGAGTCCCACTGCCATGGCATACCTTCCCTGTTCCCCCGACTCCTCCTCAAGAGGCAAGGACTGGACTTTTAAGAGAGACTGGCTGCTCTCTTCCAGGGTGACTAGTCTTTGTGCTGTACCCCCAAGTGAATTTGTACCCTGAATAAGAATTCCTAAATAATATTCTGTCACAGAACCTTTCTAGTGAATTAGGCTACCTCTTGAGTCCTTAGGCCAGTTTGTGATTTCATTTGTCTGGCATTCCCTGTCCACCTGTTGTGAGGACCAAATGAGATAGTCGGATTTGGATCTGAAAAGAGTAGCGATCATATGGCTTGTTGGCTTTAGAGCTGGAGAAGACTTGCCCAATCCTTCATTTTATGGAGGAGAAAACTTAAGATTCAGAGAGGGAAACTGAATTGCCCATAATTACTTATGTAAAAAAATAGCAGAATGCAGATTTGAACCCAAGACTTCTACCTTCACATCAAATAACTATTCCAGTCCACCATGCTGCCTCCAATAATGGTTGTGAAAGTCACTTAGCAAACTGTCTAATGTTTTGTAAACAAGGCAGGAACATTATTATTATTTACAGGGGAAGGGTCTGGTTTACTAAAGCTGCCAACTTGCTTGGCAATGCATTGGTTAGCATCTCTGAGCCAAGAAGTCTCCCAGGAGAATGAGTGATGTGTTTGCCCAAGAGCCTGGAATCTGCATAGACCCAAAGGACCACCCTACTGCTCCTCCCTCCCCCCACCCTGCCACCACCATTCCCCATCAGATCCAGCATCTTCCTTGAAGCTGCCTTTGTCGACTGATATGCCAACCCAGCAAAGACTTCTTGTCTACAGCTTGTGAAGCAGATGAAGCCTCTCCTTCTGGAGCTCTTATAGAGGACGCCCCTCTATATGATGGATGATGATGGAGAGGGGTGGAGAGAGCAGAGTTGGGGAATTTAAATTTTCCTTGATCTGACATTGAACTGTTCTTGGCAGCTCACTGATTGGCAGCCAATCAATGTTTTCCAGCTGATGTATCTAGTTTGGGAGAATGGCTTAGAGGGGCAGGCATGGGGAATGTCAGAATGAGGTATGAATATAGAGAAGGGATGGCTACTGTGGGTTCATGTGATGAGGGAAAGTCCCCTAGAAGTGGCATTTGTCTCAGGGCAGCATTGATTTCTCTAAAATCCAGAATGGCTCTGGAATGTTGCGGAGAAAATATGTTATTTTCTGGTCTTGAGGTCATTGTAGCACGGAGGGCATTGGATTTGGGACCAGAGGATCTGGATTTGAATCCTAGCTCTGTTTTGACTACCTATATAGCTTTAGGGCAGTCCATTCCCTTCCCTAGGCTTTGGTTTCCTCATCTGCAAAATGAGGAAATTTTAAGTAGATGATCTCAAAGTTCCTTTCCTGTTTTTAGGTAAAATATCTAAGGGGCCCAAATGGAGAACTCCTTGGTTTTGTGATCTGCACAGGGCTGATTACAACATTTTGAGTTGGAACTCATCTCTCTTCTCTGCCTGCTGAAATCCTGTTCATCCTTCAAGGTCCAATTCCTCTTCCATGAAGCTATTCTGAATGATGTCCAGACCTGTTACATTTCTCACCTTTAGCAGTCAAACAGAAGTGCTACTATGCAAGTAGCAAGTAAACCAAGTTACCTGCAAGCAAGTAACACTAGCCTCAAGTAACTACGGCCTGGTATTGATACATTCTTTCTTGAGTCTGAATTCTGTCTCCTGGCAATTCAATTCAACAAGCATTTAGTTTCTATTATAGGAAAGTTACTTTGCTAGTAAAGAGATAAAAAAAAGGAATCAGTTCTGGTTCTCAATGAGCTTACATTGGTGCAAACCACATGTACAAAGATAGATTAATATAGAATGCAAAATTAAGGAAGGAAATACAAATTAACTTTGTTGGAGAAGACCTCTTAATGTACATGTGTGTACATGTGAGATTGTGTGTATGTGTGTGTGTGAGAGAGAGAGACAGAGAGAGAGGAAGAGAGAAAGAGAGAGAGGAAAAGAGAGAGAGAGGAGAAGAGAGAGAGAGGGAGAGAAAGAGAGACAGATAGACAGACAGAGACAGAGACAGAGACAGAGACCAAGTAGTTGAGGAAACACTTGAGCTGAATTCTGAAGGAAGTTAGGGTTTAGGAAAGGCAGAGGAGAAAAGAAAAAGAGCCTTCTAGGTATGGCAGGTGGGGATGGAGAGGAGTGTTTATGCAAAGTAGGGCTGTGGGAGATGAAATGTCAGGCACAGAGACCAACAAGTAATCTATCTGGCTGGAAGATAGAGTTCATAAAGGTGAATATTATGAAATCAGTCAGAAAAGACAGGCTGGGGACAGATTACGCAGGATTTTAAATGTCAAATGGGAGAATTTATATTTTATGTTAGAGACTAATAGGAAACATCTGAGATTTCTTGAACAAGAAAGAAATGACATGGTCAGGCTTGTGCCTTAAAAATATCTATCTTGCAGTTTTGTAGAGGATGGGTTGGAAAGGGAGACCCAGGAGATACTTATATAGATTAGTAGACTAGTGCAATAATCCAGGTGAAAATAGACAAACACTTGAACTAGGGTGGCAATGAGTAGGGCAAAAAGGAGAAATGTGAGAGATGTTGTGGAGGCTGAATGATAAGTACAAAACTTAGTAGAAAATTAGCTATGGGGTGGGTGAAGGAGAGTGAGGCGTCAGGGATGGCTGAGGTTAAGCTGGGTGACTGGAAGGATCACAGTGCTCCTGACAGAAATAGGGCCTTTTGAAGAGGGATTGTTTTAAGGGGAAAGATAATGAGTTCTATTTTGGACACATTGAGTTTGTGACACCAAATTTTGGATATCAAGTTAGAAATGTCCAATAGGCAGCTGGTGATGTGAGGCTGGAGCTCAGGGGAAAGATGAGGGTTGGATATATAGATTTTGGAATCACCTGCATAGAGATGATAATTGAATCCATGGGAGTTGATAAGATCACTGAGAGTAAATTCATAGACAGTGGGCGGCAGCAGCAGCATGATATAGCAAAAGAGACTGAAGAAGGGTCAGACAGTTAGGAGAAGAAGTAGGAGAGAATAAAACCAAAACAACTGCACTTTAGCCCTTCTCTTCATTTCCCTCTTACTGAAATCTGGACTCTAATCCTGGGACCATGTAATCTGATAGATGAACTTTTGCCACATCTTCTCTGGAATGGGGTCTCCATTATTACTTCCCCATGTTCCTCTCCATGTTACTTCAAAAACCACAAGGCCTCCCAAGCTGCCATTTATGTGTTGTCTTCCTCATCAGAATGTAAGGTCCTTGGAGGAAGGGAGAGACTTGCCTGATTATAATTGTACCCCTAAGAATGAGCACAGTGCCCAATACATTGGAGGCACTTAATAAATACTTTAGTGTCATGAAAGCCCAAGGAAGAAAAAGTAGTTGGGAGGAGGTGGCAGTCAATGTAAAATACTACAGAGATCTAAGAAAGATAAGGATTTAGAAAAGATCTTGGATTTAGCAACTAAGAGATCACTGGTAATCTTGGAAAAAGCAGTTTGATTGGCAAGGTCAGAGCCAGATTTAAAAAGGGCAGGGCTGAGTAAGGCAATGGAGGAAATGAATGTAGAGGGCTTTTCCCGGAAGTTTGACTATTAAAGAAAAGAAAGATATGGGATAATTAATATCTTTAAGAGGTGGCAGGATCAAGTGGAGGTTTTAATTATTTGTTTGGCCTGGAAAGATCTGATTTGACATGTTTCTAGGTATCCAGAAAATAGCTGGGGGATAAAGAAAGACTGAAAGCCACTGAAATGGAGGATTAATGGGGCAAGCTCTAGAGCAGGGGTTGGCAACATATGGCTCTCAAGCCATATCTGGCTCTTTTGAGGGCCAAATATGGCTCTTTCTGCAGGAGCCATGAAGTCAATTTTTTTTCAGGCGCTATTACAGGAGCGCATTCTGTGAGCACTGTACGGCTCTCACGAAATTACATTTTAAAAAATGTGGCGTTTATGGCTTTCATGGCCAAAAAGATTGCTGACCCCTGCTCTAGAGGAAGATCAGAAGAAATGGGATAGAAGTCATAAGCAGAAGGGTTGAACTTGGCATGAATGGCCACCTCTTCTTCTTGGAACAAAGGAAGAGTAAATGAGGAAAGATGCAGAAATGACTTGAGGCAAAGATTTGAACAGTAAAAGGAACTCATACTAAATAGTTGTGAGATCCTAAGAGAGAGCCCAAGTCAGCTCCTTCTGGTCTAATTTCACAATGAAGCCAAGCAGTAGGAGATGAGATCAGAATAGACTCATCTTTCATTCTGCCATCTCTCCATACTTGCTTCTCCAGGTGACAATGGTAAAAATTTATAGGCCTGGTTCCCACTTTGACATATTTGTCCTATTAGATTACTCACCCAGGAGATATATTCTGAGATTAGACTGAAAAATAAGATTTATATATCAGAGAAACATAACCAACAATGGCCCTTACTAAGAAGAGGAGGATTAGAACTAGCATGAGCTTAGAGAGATGAGGCACTTAGCCAGGTGGGTCTACTGAGTAAAAGAGCAGAGATGTATTCGTGTTGTATGTATGCCTGTGTTTTTGTATGTGTGAGAGTATTTGTGTGTGTATTTTTATTTTTTGTTGTGAGAAATATGATGGTGTCACCACCTGCTGGCAGAACTTGGTAACCCATCCTCAACTGTTCTAGCCTTATTGTCTTAAAAAGAGAACATACTCTCTAAGAAAGCAAGATTTGGGGTGCAGAATGAGGAGGGATTATCATAGGATCATACATTTAAAACTGAAAGGGACCCTAGAAGGCATGTAGTCCAATCTCCTTATTTTACAGATAAGAAAACAGAGACTCAGGGAAGTTAAGTGATTTACTTGAGGTTCACAGACAGTAAGGGGCAGGACTAAGATTTGAACCCAAGATTCCTTTGACTCCATAGCTAGCATTTTTTTCTTCTATGGCATGTTTATATTTAGCATAATCTGCCTTTTTAGAATTGTTTCCCTAAAACAATACTATTAGTTTTATTTTCCCCAGGGGATAATCTTTCAAATGATCAGAGATGCCAATAATTCCTCCCTCCCCTCCTCAGCCCAGGCTTTTGGCTAAACGTTCTTGAGTTTCCTAGACTGACTCTCTCCTTTCTTAGGGCTGAGCTGCTGGGGGCCAAGATGAGATAATCCTGCATGGTCACTTGTAATCAAGATCTAGGTTCTAGTCACGCTAGCAAACAATTCCCTTTCAGGGCAGAAATATAATCAGAACCAGAATTCCTTAATTTCTTAATTGTTTTTCCTGCTTCGGGCATTAGCTGCCGAAAAACATTAGCAAAAGTGCACAGAATCTCTGAGGCCAGTAGCAGTGGCAGCAGCAGCGGCAGCAGCATTTTTTCCTATTTATAGAGTCATGTCATAACTGGATAGGACCTTAGTGTGTTAAATGTTAGATCAGATCTGGGAGAGTCCTTAGGACACAGAATGTCAAAACGAGGAGGGACCTCACAACACAGAATGGAGCCCTGAGAAGGGTCTTAGGACAAAAACTCTTAGAACTGGGAGAGTCCTGATAGACCACTGAATCCTAGTCTCCTTAATTATACACGGGGCTATACCTAGGGAGCACAGTGGATAGTGCCTGGAGTTGGGAGAAACCGGGTTCAAGACTGGCCTCAGACATTTGTTTCCTAGTTGGGTGTCCTTGGGCAAATCACTTAACCCTCATTGCCTCTCCCTTACCACACTTCTTCTGCCTTGGAACAAATACCTGTACTTAGTATTGATTTAAAAACAGAAGGTAAAGTTGTTTTGTTTTTAAACCAACAAACCAAATTATAAATGAGAAAAGTGATAGGGAGAGGGGAAAAAGAGGAAAGGATGTTCCCAAGTTTAGATCCAGAATTAGTGGGGTCTCAATACTAGAACCCAAGTTTCCTGACTTGCATTTCTAGGGTTCTTTCCACTGCTCTTCCAGATGAATCTTTCAAACAGCAGAGAGCTCTGATACTTTTCAGGAGGGCTGGGAGGGGAGCACATTAATTTATGGCAATGACTATCTTATGATTACGTGCTCCGTGGTGCTCTTTTGGGTCTATCAGTGGAAATGGGAATGAAGATGAGACATATGCTAGTCTGAATGGTGTACATAAACTTTCATTGCCTGGAAGAGTTGCTTTGGAGTCAAGATCTCCCAGGGACCTCTGTCCTAATATGATCGAAGAGGGATGATGGCTCCTGCTCCCCCCACCTCCCCACTGTGGGAGCAGAGGCAATGAAGAGGGCAGGCACAGAGCAGAACTACGTTCCATCCTTTGCTATGAAGTACAATTAAGGGGAGCTTTGGATGGTCTGGGACCTCAGGGAGAGAAATCCACAGCATGCATTAGCAGGAGGGCACAGGCTGCTAATTAATGGAATAAAATGAACCTTTGGCCTAACTTTAATTTAAACATTTATGTTAAATTCTTAACAAGTAAGAACAAGACCCTTGGCTAGAGCCTCACTGGGGAGTACCAAGTGGATTTGGGGAGGTAAGAATGTGTAATCAGATTAGGTCAGGCCCAGCCCTAAAGATTTTTAAAATTAGTTCCTTTAATTAATATTGACCAAGGGTCATTCTCATAATGAAATTGCCCACCCAGTAGTCAGGAAATTCCTGATTCCTGGAGGGCTGAAGGCTTTGGTTTTGAATCTCATATCCGAAAGACATAGGTTGTGTTCCAGTGAAGTAGGTGGTAGGGCTTGGGCTGGGGGGGGGGGGTCATGTTAAAATGGAAAAATGGGGGAGTTGTGGTTTGGGGATGCCTGAAGGTCAATGACCTTGGGGAGGTCACTCTGAGCTAGACAGGCAGGGATCACTGGAAGCTAAAAGCCTGGGGGTTTGTAACTGAAAGAGCTACCTCTCCCTC
Source organism: Gracilinanus agilis (assembly GCF_016433145.1). Lineage (NCBI taxonomy): Eukaryota > Metazoa > Chordata > Mammalia > Didelphimorphia > Didelphidae > Gracilinanus > Gracilinanus agilis. The sequence goes on from NC_058131.1 coordinate 310,756,590, forward strand.
TACCCACCTACCCATGACGCAAAGAGAGAGATCAATCAGGGTTGGCCAAAGTGAATTAGTGACCTGTTGGATGTAGGAAGGGAGGGAAAGAAGCAGGATGACAACTGAGTAGTAGAATTTAGGAGAGCAAGAAAGAATTCAGTGAGAGTGAAGATGACTAAGCAGTGTTATGTACAATGAGATTAGGGCAAGAGAAATAGGTAGAATTTTATGAATACTCTAACTCTACCTGGGCAGCCAGGTGGTGAATGGATACTGTACTGGGCCTGGAGTCAGAAAGACCTGAGTTCAAATATGATCTCACATACATACTTGTTGTGTGACCCTGGGCAAGTCACTTCACTCTGTTGGCCTCAGTTTCCTCATCTGTCAAATGAGCTGGAGAAGACAAAGCATTACAGTATCTTTTCTAAGAAAATCCCAAATGGAGTCATAAAGAGTTAACCAGAACTGAAATGACTGAATATGCCACTAACTCTACCTAGGATCAATGAGACAAGTCTTGCATAAATTCAGGGAACTGACTAAATTGCCTCCTCAGCATACTGTCAAGTCCTGGGTTCTTAACGTTTTCACATCAACCATCAATCAGCAATCAAGGGTCAAGTGCTTACTTTGTGCCCCTCTCATCTCTAGCTATTCTTTTGTGCAAGGAAGCCTAGTAATGACTGCCTTCATTTCTATAGGGCATTAAGATTTACAAGCACCCTTATTCTATAACTATCCTGTGAAACAAGCCATGCAGATATTATTATTCCCATTTTATAAATGAGTAAACCAAGGTCCAGAGGCTAAATACCTTGCCCAGATTCATACGGTTAGTAAATTTCAGATTTGGAATTTGGACCCACATTTTTTGTCAGTTCCCAGTAGAATGTTCTCGCTACTACACCATCTTCTCCTCAGCTACAACCTGTATAGAGGGTTTTGTGGAAGTCCTGGGGAGCTGGAGAAGGTGCTTTGTGGATGAGGTCACAGCACCCGGCCCCTCTGGCTTTGAGGCTGATGAAGCATGTCTAGGGAGCCCCTCTCTGCGGAGCTTGCCTTGCTACCTGCAGCGACATTGGTGAATCTTTAAAAGCTCAGAGAACTTGAGATTAGGGGTTCTAGAAGCCAAGCATACTGGATGCAGAGATGTTCGTTAACTCCAGAGTCCATGATCCTCCTCATGCAGAGGAAGGACTTCAGAATGCCTATTGCTATAACCAGGGCTTAGTCTAGTGCTTGGCATTATAAGGGCTTAATAAATGCTTGTTGGCTCCCTGATGTCAGGGTGTACGATATCCATTTCCCATCACTGAGATCACTTGGCACCCAAATACAGGGTATCCCCAAAGTCTTAGTGCAGTTTTAAGCTACTAAAAACTTAAAACATACTCTCACAAATCATGCCATCAATAATTTACATATGGCACCCATCAGCTTTCTTATAACTCACATTTCTTTGGCACTCTAAAGCTCGAAAATTACTTTCTTAAAAGTAGCCCTGTGAGGTAGCAGCTACACATATGATTATCCCCAGATTCCCCAAATTTGAAAGGACTGAAGCTTAAAGCTTTAAGTATGTAAAAATGCTTTAAGCTGCCAAAGATTAAAATCACACTAAGACTTTTGGGACACCTGGTATGAAAAAGGATGGAGGAAATAAGTAGGGAAAGTAAAAGTCAGTTGTTCCCCGACTCCTATGGATTTTAATTATATTAGCTAATATTTACATAGTACTTACTTTTGGCCAGTCACTGTGCTAAGTGCTTCATTAATATAATCTCATTTGATCCACAGATCAAATGTACTATTAGGTATGTACTCTTATTATTTTACACTTTAGATATTTTACACTTGAGAAAACTGAGGCAAACAGAAGCTAAATGAATGACTTTTCCAGGGTCATACTAGTAAGTATCTGAAGTTGGAATTGAACACAGGCCCAGGGCTCTATCCGTGGCATCACCTAGCTGCGTAGAATTTTAATTGTTCAATCTCCCTCCCATCCATCCTCTTCCTCTCCATTCCCTCTGCCACAATCCAGGCCAGGCTCTAGCACTTATGGATTATTGCAGTAGTTTCTTAGCTGGTCTTCCTTCTTTTATTATGAGTTTTCCCTAGTCCATTCTGCACAAAAGTATAAGAATAATATTTTAATAACAATGTTAGCTTTTAAATGATACTACATACCAGGCACTATGTAGATCACTTTACAATTTTTATCTCATTTGATCCTCACAACAACCCTGGTAGGTAGGTGCTATTATTATCCCCATTTTGCAGATTCGGGAACTGAGGCAGACAGAGCTTAAGTGACTTGGCTCAGATTTGCATTTTCTTTCTCCCTTTTTATACTTTATTACAAGCAATGACTTTCTGAGGAAGGATGAATATATTAGGAAATAGAGATGATGTAAAAGCAAGAAATATCAATTAAAAATGTCTTAATGCACAGATGCCCCTTTTCCCCCTCATTCGCCAACATTCTTTCCCCTCAATAATCTGCACCGAGTTGGGTCTCCCAGTGATTCCCAAAGTGGGTGCTACCACCCCCTGGTGGGTGCTGCAGCGATCCAGGGGTGCAGTGATGGCCACAGGTGCATTTATCTTTCTTATTAATTGCTATTAAAATTAAAAAAAAATTAATTTCCAGGGGGCTAAGTAATATTTTTTCTGGAAAGGGGGTGGTAGGCCAAAAAAGTTTGGGAACCACTGGTCTATGCAATCATATAATAAACACTTTGCAAGTACAAAATGCAGAGACACAGCTTATCAGCAGGTCATTTGAAATGAATCTGGAGGTTTTAACAAGCTTCTCTATGGGGCGTCACGGTGTTCATTAGTATTTGGTGATCACAATGGTCACTAGGATGGGTCTCAGGCCCATGTCATATGAGGCTCTGCTGGAAGTGAAGCCGATGCCCATTGATTGGGGAATGGTTGAATACATCGTGATTCATAAATGTAATGAAATGTTGATATGCTGTAAGAAATGAAGAATATGAGGAATACAGAGAAGCATGGGAAGATTTGTATAAATTGATACAGAGTGGCGTAAGCAGTTGAGAAAACAATTTTCACAATGACTACCACAATGTCAATGGAAAGAGCAGCAAACACAAAAGAACTGAAACTAAATATTGCAAAAGTATAAAGAACAATCTTGGTCCCAAAGAAGAGCTTTGGAAGATATCTCCTCCTACTTCTTTGTAGAAGTTGGGGTCTATGAATATAACATTTCATAAAACATTAGGGTTTCTTCAATGTGTTGATTGGTTTTATGAGATAATTTTTTTCTTGTTCCTCTTCAAGAAAATCTTTATTACAATGGATGGCTCTTTCAGAAGGGAGAGGAAGAGGGAATGTAGGGGAAATCTAAGGTGAGTGGAAATAAGGAAAGAAGGGAAGGAATTTATGAGATATCGTGGAAGGAGGATGAATAAAATTGGTTAACTCACTAGGTGTGGAGAGAGAGGAGTTAAGAATGACTCTGAGGTTACAAGGAAGGAAACTGAAATGCTATTATGGTGACTGTGACAGAAATAGGGAAACTAGGAAGAGGATTTAGGGTTTAGGGGAAAAATATTAAGTTCTATTTCAGACATGATGAACTTTGAGATATCTATGGGACATCGAGGTGGAAATGTTCAGTAGATATTTGATGATCACAATGGTCACTGGGATGGTCCTCAGGCCCATGTCATATGAGGCTCTGCTGAAGAAAATAGGAATGTTTAACCTGGAGAAGAGAAGACTCAGGGATGACAGGATGTCTGTGTTCAAATATTTAAAGGGTTGTCATGTGGATGAAGGACTAAATGTATTCCACTGGAATGAAGGTTGTAAACTGCAAAGATCAGAATGATCAAAATGATCCCAAAGTGCCATGGGTTGCCTTGAAAGGTTCTGGGTTCCTTCTCTGGAGGTCTTAAGCTAAGGCTGGGTGAACACCTATTAGGTATATTAGAGCGGGGCTCCTTTTCCATTCTGGGCTGGATTAGATGACCACTAAAGACCCTTTCAGCTTTTTAATTTTGTGATTCTGTGGATAATATATACAGCTACTACCTCATTAGGCTACCCCCTTTTTCTAACCCTTACCTTCTGTCTTAGAATCTCAATAAGCATTGGTTCCAAGGCAAAGAGTAGTAAGGGCTAGGTGACTGGGATCAAGTGACTTGCCCAAGGTCATACAGTGAGGAAGTATGAGGCCACTTAGAAGCCCAGACTGTTTGAGCTGACTCCAGGTCTATTCACTGAGCCCTGAACCCCCTCAGGGCAACTTTAAAGAAAGGAATTTGCAAGCTTTATTTAGAGTGCCATAGAAATGTATTTTAAGAGGATTGATACACATCATATATAAATTATTGATGATTTGATATTGTATGTATTACATTATGTTATAGTATATATATACACACACACTTTATATTATATTATGCTATACTATACTATCTAATAAAGTGCATAGATCTCTCCTGAAGAACTTTCTATATCCAAACTGTGAATCTAAAACCAACTTGGCTTTAGAAGCCGGTGGTGCCTCTAATATTACTTATTTGTTTACCCCCTACTTGTCCCAGAGAGGAATAACAAGCCCACTGATTTCCTAGGTGGTACAAGATGTTTTTTTTTTTGGGGGGGGGGGTAAGGGAGGCCATGGCTGAGCCAGGACACCCGGAGCTGGAAGGCGGCAGCTGCCATGCCAGGAGCTGAGCTGGGCTGTGGGTGCCTGGCCAGGCTGAAGTCTGGCAGGGGCAGGACTTAGCATTCAGCTGGCCTCCTTACTCCTGGGGGGCAACTTCCTTTTCTTCCCAAGTCTTGGCCAGGCTATTTCCCTGTACATACCCTGGTGCAGCACCTCGGAAACCCAGCCCAGAATAGTCATGAGGGGCTACAGAAAGATGGGACAGTCTCTAGGAAGTACCAAGGGAGGTTCAGGGTTCTTGGCCTGACAGGCCAGGCTGGGCAGGGCATTTGCCACAATTGGCTTGGGATTAATTGGGACTTTTATGTGGGGAGCCTGCAGAAGGAGGGCCTTCACCTGATGCATTTGTCACAGCCTTGCTTGTGGCCCCAGGGCCCCTCCTGGAAAGGCTGCTGCTAAGTCTTAGTGAGGTCTGTGGGGGCTGGCTACAGTTACAATGGGCACAGTCTTCCAAACCCTTGGCAGGACCTCCCACCCCCCGGCCCGTCCACTACTACAGGGCAAGAAGAAGAAATTGGAAAGCCCGTTCTAGCCGGAAAGCCTGCTGCCCTTAGCCAGCCATCAGTTCTGGAAGGAAATGGTCTTTTCAAACTTTTCTGTAAAGACCCAGGCTGGGCTGTGATTCAGGATTCCTCCCAAAGTTAAACAAAAAAAAAAATAATAATAAAAGGGCTGTGAAGGGTCTGGATTGCCACTCAGGCTACATATCACTTTCCAGAACTCAGGTATGAATGCTTTGTTCAGGGGAAATCCTCAGACATGAAAGAGTTCTGGCCCCTTCTCTGCCTCCAGAGGAGACCATTCTTGGGAGGTGAGGATGGAGAGAGGTCTTCTTCCTTCAGGTCTGACCTCCTAAACTCCCCAGAACAGAGGCCAGGGAAGGGACCATACTAATTATTCTTGTTCTTCTACTCACTTATTGTGATATCTTCAAGCCATTTTTAAGAATTAGAGGACTCAGGGCAGCTAGGTGGCTCAGTGGATCCTGGGTTCAAATCTAGCCACAGATACTTCCTGACTGTGACACTTAACCCCCATTGCCTAGCCCTTACCACTCTTCAGCCTTAGAACCAATACTTTTTTTAAAGTATTACAAAAAAGAGAGTTAAAAAAGGGAATTAGAGGACTTAGAACATAAACACTTCATTGAAAATAAAATAAAAATAACCTTGGGTGCTTTCCTCCATCAAATTATTTTGCATTTGTTGTTCAGTTGTTTCAGCCATGTCTGACTCTTTGTGACCCCATTTGGATACTGGAGTGGTTTGCCATTTCCTTTTCCAGCTCATTTTACAGATGAGGAAACTGAGGCAAGCAGATTAAGTGACACAATTAGTGTCTGAGGTTGCATTTGAACTCAGGTCTTTCAGTCTCTAGGCCCAGCTTTCTATGCACTATGGTACCACCTAGTTGCCTCTTTGTATATATTTTATCCTTACATATATGTCCCTGCCAACCTTCATACACAAAAAACCATATATTCCTTCAGGTGATTATAAGCTCCTGGAGGGCAGGAGCAGTTTGCTTTTGTCTTTGTATCCCTAGTATGATGCTTGGCACAGAATCACCACCTAACAAATCCTTACTGAATTGAATAATGATTGAGTTGAACCTGAATATTTCAGAAAGTATTTTAATTTTTTTCTTCTCTTTTCCCACTATCAAATACTTTCTCGTCCTCTATCTAAAAAAGAAAAAGATTTATAGAATTTTTAGTCACAGAAGGCCATCTCATACCAGCTTGTCATTGGGTAGATTTGGCAACAGAGCCAATGTTACTCGCCTATGGTTGGCACTTAATAAATGATTGACTCTCCTAGATCAAGAGAACAAAAAGTAGCAGCATGACTCCAGGAACAGGGCAATAGACTTGGAGTCAGGAAGCTCTGGGTTCAAGTCTCACCTGAGAAGTTTACCAGATCTATGGTCCTAGGCAACTTGCTTTACTTTTCTGAGTCTCAGTTTCCTTATCTGGTAAAATGGGGATAATAGTAAAACCTACCTACCTATCTTAATGTTAAATGAAATGATACCTAAAAGCATATTGGTTAAGTAGTGATTGTGTGCCTAGCACTGTGCTGGGGATCCAAGGACCAAACCAAACTGTCACTGCCCTAAAAGCACTCCGTAAATATCTACCAGGAGAGATAGAATAGTGAATTGGATAGAACCTGCCCTCTGAGACATAACTGAATGAATGATTATGGGCAGGAGGGGGCTTAAGGTCTTGGTGCTCTAGGAAGCTCCCTAACGTTACAAGTTGTAGAGAGGATGTTCATTTGCTTTGGCAGAGGGAATTTCCTCACCTGGAAGTTGTTTATGCCAAGGAAATCACGTTGAACCTCTCTTCCCAGTCCCCGAAATTATGTATAGTAGGTAGCTGAATTGGATTCAAGCTCAGAGTTTCAGCCTTTAAATCTATATCTTGGCTTGGACTTCCTTTGAATTTCCTGTGAGCTCCCTGAAGGCAAGGTATAGGGTCTCTCTTTCTTGTTAGAAATAAATCAGTTCTTCCTTCCTTCCTTCCTTCCTTCCTTCCTTCCTTCCTTCCTTCCTTCCTTCCTTCCTTCCTTCCTTCCTTCCTTCCTTCCTT
>NC_058131.1:310813783-310873932 GCF_016433145.1 Gracilinanus agilis
GGCAGGGGAGGGCAGAGAAGGGCAAGACATACAGTATAGGGGAGGGCAGGGCATACAGGGTTGGGCAGGGCAGGGCAGGGCAATGTAAGGTAGGACAGGGCATGGCAGGGCACAGAGGGGTAAGGTAGGATATGGGAAGGTAGGGGAGAAGGGCAGGTTAAGGTAGGGGAGGGCAGGGAAGGGTAAGTCAGGGCATAGGAGGGTATGCCAGGGCATGGGAGGGTAGGGAAGGGCAGAGTAAGTCAAGGCAGGGCAGCAGGGGAGGACAGGTTAGGGCAGGTCAGAATAGGAATGGGCAGGGCAGGGCAAGGCAAGGCAGGTCTTCACACCTAGCCTATGCTGTTTCCAGGATACCTTCTCTTATAGCTTCCGTGATACCGGATGCCCTTCCCCGCTGGCTGCAACCCCAGAAGCAATTTCAATGCCAGCATCTTTCCCCTAGTTTCCTGCAAGGACCAGGAGCTGACGCAGATGGCTGGGGTGGTTTCCCAGCTAATCCTGCTCTTCTTGGCTAATTTGGATGTGCCCATTCTGGGCTGGCCCCTCCAGGGCCTGGCCAGGGCCCCCAGACCTGTGTTTCTATGACTTGGAATGTGTCTGACCTCTGGGAACTAGGACTCCTTGTTCTTGTCTGTCCTCTGCTAGGACTCACTTTGTGGAAGGATTCTCACAAAGAGCCTTAGGCTGGGAGTGAGGAGACCTGGGTCTCACCCAGCATCACTGCTGACTAATTCGTACCCTTGAACAGGTCCCTTTCCTTGTAGGAAGTGCAGTTTTCTCTTGTAAAAAGGAGTTAATTTTTGCTCTGTCTCCCTCCTAGCTCAGGGGTAGTAAGGGTCAGATGAGATTGTGGGTGCGAGCAAGCATGGATAAGGGGAAAAAGAGCACTTGGCTTTGGAATCAGAGCACCTGAGTTCAAATCCTACCTCTGTTATTTAGTTACCTAAGTGATCTCAGGCCAGTTATTGAACTTCTCTGGGCCTGGCTTTTCTCAAAATACAAGAAGGAATCAGACAAAATAACTTTAAAAGATATATTTTATTTTCCTCCAATTACATGCAAAAAGCATTTTTAACATCTTAAAAAATGTTTTTTGAGTTCCAAATTCTCTCCTTCCCTTCTCACCCTTTCCTGAGTCAGTAAGTCGTGGGAAATAGATTTCTACATGTGCAATAATGTAAAAACACAGACTAAATGATTGTGGAAGACCCTTCCCTGCCCCAAATCTTTGATCTTCTATATTCAAGGTTATTGTGATGTTAGATGCTCCTCTTAATGTTGGCTTTGTTCTGACATTATTGGAGAAGAGTCCAAATGAGTCCTGGCTGGAGGGCTCCTTTCCTATGACTGGTAACCCTGGCTATGCCTTAGCTCTTCCCCAACCCATTATCCATTGGCCGCCTCCACAGTGACCAGTACCAGAACCCTGAGAGGGACAGAAAGTGACCTTCCCTGGGAGGTGATAAGCAAAGGCTCTAGGAACCCTCAGTGAGGATGTTGTCCAGAGGCAGCATGACCCTCAAAAGGGGAGTCCTTGATTCTAGGTAGCTAGATGACCCTGGATAAAGCCCTAGATTTGGAGTTAGGAAGTCCTGAGTTCGAATCTGTCCTCAGACACTTATTAGCTCTGGGAAACTGGGGAAGTTCTTTCTCCTCTCTGTTCTCCCTAAAACAAGGTGGGTTAGACCAGATGACCTCAGAAGGACCTTCTAGCTCCAAAGTCTAGTTAGTAGTCTCCGACCTTGGAGAGGATGCAGCCTGGAACAGAAATTCCCAAGATGACCAGTAGATGGCACGTGAACCATGCAAGAGTGGGGAGAAGCCCTAGAAGGCGAGGGCTTCTGTCCATCCCAGGGGAAGGTCTTGGCTCTTTTATACCCACTCCTAGATCGGATGCCGCTGGATTCTTCTGGCCCCCCAATTTCTTTTGCACCAATGACTCTCTGCTCCTTCGTTTCAAATCCTCTCCATAAGATCAGAGGGAGTGTGATTTATAGCTGAAATGGATCTGAGATCCTCATTTTACAGATGAGGAAACTGAGGCCCAGAGGTGAAGCAATTTGTCCAAGGTCAAATAACTAGTGGAGGTGGAATCTGAATGTAGGTCCTCTGACTCTCAATCTAGCATGCATCCGTCTGTCCTGTTCCTGGGCTGCTCCTTCCCAGTCGCCTGTTCTAAGGTCTCCTCTGTCTCTGGGCTCCCTTGGTCTCTATTTTTACCCTCTGGGCCCATCTGACTCCTCTAAGAAGCCTTTGGGTCCCCGTATCCACAATCTGTGCCCTTTCCTGTAGTCCTGGGCCTCTCTGCCTGGACTCCCCATCCCCGGGACCTCAGGCTTCCCCATCTATCCTACGGAGCTCATTTGGAGAACTCAGCTGGGGTCTGGCTCTTTAGCTACCGCCCCATGTGCTCCTATGCAAATGTATGCAGAACAGGATGGAAATGAGGATTCTGGGTTTCTTGGAAAACTAGTAGTTTCAAGTCCTAGAACAGCCTGACCTGCAGAGATCTTGGGCTAATTCTGGGCCCCACCAAGGGAGAATGGTTTGGATTGCTTTTGGGAAAGAGGGGAGGATCCATGTAAACTTCCCCCCAATTCCACCCACCCAGTTCTTGGAACAAGCTGGAGGAAGGGTGCTGGAGGTAGTTCTTGCAAGGAGCTGACCTGGAGAGGAGGGTAGGGGTTACTGGGACCTACACCTTCAGACCCCAATAGTCTAGCCTGTGTCTGCCTCTTCCAGTTGTTCTCGCCATATCAGCTAGTCTGATCCCTCTAGTTTTTACACACAGTACTTCTAGCTGTAGTCCTGTGGATTTGTGGATAGAGTATTAGGCTTGAAATCAGGAAGATCTGCCTCAGAAACTCATAAGCTATGTGGCTCTGGGCAAGTAATTTAACTTCTGTTTGCCTCAGTTTCCTCATCTGTAAAATGAGTATAATAATAGCACCTACCTAACTGGGTTGTTGTGAGCATCAAATGAAATACTATGTTTAAAGCACTTTGCAATTCTCAAAGTACTTTATTCTTATTCGAATTTTTCCTGGGGAAGGGTCTCCTCTGGTTTCTCAAATCTTTATAATTCTTCATAGGCCCCCAGTAACTTTCTTTAACTTCTGAGTCAAATTTCAGCCAAGTTTCCTCTTGAGAAAGGATGTATGGACAAGGCTTCTGCCTAGACCCATCTCACTGTACCTGACAGGGGCTGGCCCCATCTCTTGTTGGGGCTCGGGCGGGGACCCCTATATGTGTCCATGGGGGTACAGAGGATGGGGCTGGGGGACTTTGTCAGTTTCTGGAATGATCTCCTGAGCTGGGACTTTTGCTTATACTCTATCAGTCAGAGAGGCGTCACTGAGGGCCTATGGGGGCCAGGGAGAGCGACACGGGGGCCCACCGAGTCTGGGCCTGGGCCTGAGGCCAAGAATGATACATGTGGAGCAGAGTGTCTTGGCTGCTGCTCATCTGGTCCTAATTTATAATTCCAAGCTGGCCGGGTCTTTGAGCTGTAATAAACAGCATCTTCTATCCAACAAATCACTTTTAGTGCCCCTGACTCTGAAAAGGCAAATCTGCATTGTCAGCCTCTCGATGTCTACTTGATAGGGGTGCAGGCCTGGAGAGGCCTCTGGGAGGCCCACGAGAGCCAGAACTGGTTCTGAACAGCCTCATTCATGTCTCTGCTTCTGTGGCTACAAGAAGTGAGAACCAAATTTGGAAGGACTCTTGGAGAAGTTCTAGCTTTTGCCACTACTAAGTCGCCATTTTGGCTCTGCCCCACTGGAGCGAGCTGTAGGGAATGCAAAAATAGAAATTGGTCATCTGATATTGGGTAAACCCAAAACCTGGGTTGTTAAAGCCTCGCTAGAGTGTGGATAGGAAGGACAGATCTCTGTCCAGGTAGAGCAAAGGACAGGCTAGATGGATCACAACTCTGATCACTAACTCCAATCCAGGCATTAAAAACAAATTGGTGTTGTCCACATTGAGGACCCCATCTCCTTCCTCCATAGTTTCTGATAGCCCATTTCCCACTTGGCAATACTCTCCCTCCTTCCTCTGCCTCTTGGATTTCTTAACTTTTTGTGCACAGTTCTGGCTATGTGCCATCTTCTATGAGAAACCTTTCTTGACCCTTCTATAGTCATTTGTGCTTTCTTCTTTCTCCATAAATCATCATGGAAATACTTAGCATGGTGTAGAAGTAGATACTTATTTGATGGCTGAATGAAAGTTCTGCGAGCATAGGAGGTAGTTTTTGGTTTAGTCTTGGTATTGTCCCATTAGAATGTAAAGGGCTAGGGGGCAGCTGGGTGGCTCAGTGGCTAGAGAACCAGGCCTGGAGATGGAAGGCCCTGGGTTCAAATCTACCCTCAGATACTTCCTAGCTGTGTGACCCTGTGTGAACCCCCATTGTCTAGCTCTTACCATTCTTCTGCCTTAGAATTAATATACAGTATTGATTCTAAGATGTAAGGAAAGGAGTTTAAAAAAAAAAGAATGTAAGGACAGTATTAGACTTGGAATCAGGAAGATCAGAGATTCAAACTTAGAAACTTAGCTGTGTGGCTCTGGACAAGTAATTTAACCTCAGTTTGCCTCCATTTCCTCATCTGTAAAAAGGGCATGATAATAGCACCCTACCTAACTGGGTTGTTGTGAGGATCAAATGAGATACTATGTTTAAAGCATTTTGAAATCCTTAAAGTGCTTTGTTATTGTTATTATTATTTTTTTCATCAGAAAAGATATCCTCAATACCTCAAATTAAATTTTCGTCAAGTTCCTTCTTGAGAAAGGATGTATGGACAAGGCCCCTGTCTAGACCCATCTCAGTGTACCTGACAGCTGGGGGCTGGGGTGGGGACTCCATAGGCATCTGTGGGTGTATAATGGGTGGAGTTGGGGTACTTTGTCAATCTCTGGAATAATCTTTGCTGGGACTTTTGCTCATACTCTAACAGTCAGAGGGGTGTCACTGAGGGCCTACAGGAGCCAGGTAGAATGACATGGGGGCCTACTGAGTCTCATTCCCACATAAATCATTAGCATTTCTATGTATCAACAACAAAAATCCTGACAAGAAGAGACAGTAAGAAGTACTTCCTTTAAAATAACCACAGACAATATGAAATACCTGATAATATATATATACACCTGCCAAGAACATAATTGTAAAACAGTTTTAATGCAAATAAAGGCCAATTTTAATAGAAAAATTGTTAATTAATTGTTCGTAGGCAGGTCAAGCTAATATAATAAAAATGACAATTCTACCCAAACTAATCTACTTATTCAGGGCCATCCCCAAACTACCAAAAATTATTTTATTGCTTTAGAAAAAGCAATAACGAAATTCATTTGGAAGAACAAAAGGTCAAGAATATAAAAGGAATTAATAAAAAAACATAAAGGAAGGAGGTCTAGCTGTATCAGATCTTAAATTGTATTATAAGGCAGTAATTAACAAAACTATCTGGTACTGGCTAAGAAATAGAAGAATAGTGGATCAGTGGAATAAAACCCAAAGTAGTCAATTATTATAGTAACCCCTAACCCCCCTTAGCCGACGCACAATTCCACTGGGTTTTACATATATCATTGATTAAGCCCTAATTCCGTATTATTGATATTTGGACTAGAGTTATCATTTAGTGTCTACATCTCCAATAATATCCCCATCAGCCCATGTGTTCAAGCAGTTATTTTTCTCCTGTGTTTCTCCTCCCACAGCTCTTCCTCTGAATGTGGCTAGTTTTCTTTCTCAGAAGACCCTCAGCCTTGCTTTGGATTCTTGCATTGCTGCTAGTAGAGAAATCTGTTATGTTCGATTGTACCACAGTGTATCAGCCTCTTTGTACAATGTTCCCCTGGATCTAAGATCTAGGCTTTTAGGATAAGAAATCACTATTTGGAAAAAAATTACCTGGAAAACTGGAAACCAGTTTGGCAGAAACTAGGAATAGACTACTATCTTATACCATTTACCAAGATCAAGTCAAAATATGGTACATGATCTAGACATAAAGGGAGACATCATAAGTAAGTTAGAAGAGCATATTACTTATCAGATTTATGGACAGGAGAAAAATTTATGAATAAACAAGAGAGAGAGTGTTCTAGGATATAAAATGGATAATTTTGATTACACTAAATTAAAAAGGGTGTAAGAAGCAAGGCTAAGCTACATCCCTAATCTCCTGATCACCCCACTTCCTACAAGGGTTTGCACAAATAAAACCATGGTAGCCAAGATGAGAAGGAAAGCAGAAAGTTAAGAGAAGGGCTGTTAAGGGAGTTCCTCAGATTCAGATCTCACATCGCAAATACATAGAGAACAAAGTCAAATTTATAAGAATACAAGTCATTCTCAATTGATAAATGAACAAAGGATATGAAAGGCAGTTTCAGAAGAACAAATCAAAGCTATCTCAAGGCATATGAATAAATACTCTAAATCAGTTTATTAGAGAAATGTAAATCAAAACAACTTTGAGGTATCATCTCACACATTAAATTGGCTAAAATTATAATAGGAAAAAAATGACAAATGGAGGGGATGTGGAAAAATTGGGACACTAATACACTTTTGGTGGAGCTAATCCAACCATTTTGGAGAGCAATTTGGAATTATGCCCCAAGAATGATAAAACTGTTCATACTCTTTTATCCAGCAATGCCACTATTATGTCTGTTTTCCAAGGTGATTGAGGGGAAAAAAAGAAAAGAATTTATATGTTCTAAAATATTTATAGTAGCTCTCTTTGTGATGGTAAAGAACTGGAAATTGAATGATTGTCCAGCATTTGAGTAATGGCTGAGTAAGTTGTGACATATTATTTGTAATGTAATACTTCTGTAATATAAAAAATCACAAGCAGATGGATTTTAGAAAAGCATAGAAAGACTTACATGAAATAATGCAAAGTGAAACAAGCAGAACCAAGAGAATATTGTATAACAGCGATTTTGGGCTGTAGTGATGTTGTTGGAAGAGTAATTATGAATGACTAAGCTAGTCTACAAAGGACCTATAAAGGAAAATGCTAGCCACCTCCAGGGAAGAACTGGTATATGAAATTTCTATTGTTCCACATAATATATCTATATCAAATTCTGGCCTTCTTTAATGCAGGATTGGGAGGGAGGGAAGGAGACAACTCAGAATTCAAAACATAACCAAAACTTTTTTTTTTATTATAAAAAGTTTTTTAAAAGAAAGTAAGGGCAGGGACAGTACTGTTTGCTTGAATTTGAATTCTTAGCCCTTAGCACAGTGGATGACATATAGTACATGCATAATAAATGTGCTATCTGCCTGCCTGTCTATCCTGTACTTATCTATCACCTATCAATCATCTATAATAAGCCACCTATTTACCTATCAATAAATTGCCTATTGGTCTCTCAATCAATCATCTACTTACTCAATAAACTCTAATGACTCCCTGTTATCTCAAGGATTAACTATAGAATCCTCTGCTTGGCATTCAAAGCCCTTCATAACACGTCTCCTTACTTCCATCTTTCTAGTCTTCTTATACTTTATCCCCTTCCTTTGCCACAGCATACATTTTAGATCCAGTGACACTGGTCTTTTCTTGTTCCTCAAGAAGACTATCTCCCCACTCTAGGAATTTTCACTGGCTGTCCCACATGCATGGAATGCTCTTCTTCCTCTTCACCTGGTTTCCCTGTTTTCCTTTAAGTCTCATGTAAAATCCCATGCTCTATTGGACCCTTTTACTGCTCCCCCTTAGTGCTTCCCTGTAAATGATTATTTCTTCTTTATCTTGTATAAAGCTTGTTTGTACATAGTTATTAGCATGTTGTCTTCCCCATCAAATTGTGAGTTCCTCTAGAGCAGAGGTTATTGTTTGCCTTTTTATTTTATTTTAAATTCCCACCACTTAGCATAGTGCTTGGCACAGAGTAGACACTTAATAAAATGTTTATTGTCTGTCTGTCTGCTATCTATCTATCTATCTATCTATCCATCTATCTCTCTACCTATCTATCGAACTATCTCCATATCTATCTGTCTGTCTGTCTATCTCTATCTATCCATCTGTCTGTCTATCTCTGTTTGTCTGTCTATCCATCTGTCTGTCTATAATCTATCTTTGTCTATATCTATACATCTGTCTATCTATCTATCCATCTGTCTGTCTATATCTGACTGTCTATCCATCTGTCTGTCTATAATCTATCTTTGTCTATTTATCTATACTTCTGTCTACCTATGCATCTGTCTATCTATACATCTGTCTGTCTGTCTGTCTATCCATCTGTCTGTCTATAATCTATCTTTGTCTATTTATCTATACTTCTGTCAACCTATGCATCTGTCTATCTATACATCTGTCTGTCTATCTATCTATCTATCTGTCTGTCTGTCTGCCATTTTTTTAACCTTTTTTTTTAAACCCTTAACTTCTGTGTATTGGCTCCTAGGTGGAAGAGTGGTTAAGGGTGGGCAATGGGGGTCAAGTGACTTGCCCAGGGTCACACAGCTGGGAAGTGTCTGAGGCCGGATTTGAACCTAGGACCTCCTGTCTTTAAGCCTGACTCTCAATCCACTGAGCTACCCAGCTGCACCCCCCCCCTCCCCCCCGCCGTCTGCCATTCTTAATGAATGCTTACTGGATTGGGGCAGTGATTCCTTCAATCCCAATAGAGCTCTTTAGCTGCACATGCAATATTTTCTATTATGTATCTTGATGACAGAAACAGGCTCTTCCTGTTTGTCCGTGCTGGGGGTGTGTGTGAGGGGGTTGGAGCTGGTGACGGTGGGGTGTCTTCAAGGACAGCCAATAATAATTCCAATCACTTATTCTTGTGTTATGCTCATACTTTTTCAAAGTACTTTCACATCCATGACCTCATTGGAAAGAGCCTTGTGAGGGAAGCGGGGCAGAGGTTATCCACCTTATTTTACAGAGGAGGGAATTGCAGTACAGAGGGAGAAGTGCAATACTTAAAGTCAGGCATCAGAGAACACACATACAATTTTTCCCTTAAAAAAAAATTCCAAAAACCCGGTCGGGCATATTAGTAGAAGAGTGCAATAGATAGAATGCTGGACCTAGAGTCAAATCCCCCCTCACATACCAGATGTGTGACCCTGAGCAAGTCACAACTCTCAGCCTTAGTTTCCTTATCTGTAAAATCTGAGTAATAACCTACTTAACAGGATTTTTGTGAGGATTAAAAGAGATATTATTTGTAAAATGCTCGGCAAATCTTAATGTGCTAAATAAATGATAGTTATATGGCTATTTAATTCAACAAATAACATAATTGAACATTGTTATCCTGACCAGGACCAGGTGTGATTATTGGTCTCACACTCTTTGACCTGTGTACACTCTTATCTTCTTGCACTCTACATTTTAAAAGCCAAAATGGCTACTGGTTTCCTGTGGGAAATGCATAGACCCCCCCAAAAGAGGCAATTAAAAAGATTCAAGGAACAGGGGAGTCCAAGTCCAACTTCTTAACTATTAGAAAAAAATCCAGCAAGACTTATGGCTTCTCACTTATTGTCTTTCTGACTAGCTCCTTCACCTCCATTTGTTTTTTCTCCATGACTTTGGGGTAGAGATTAGGGTCATATGATCATAATTTTGAAGCTGAAGGGGACTTTGAAGGTCAGCTAATCCAGTATCCTCATTTTATAGATCAGAAAGCCGAGGACTCTCTAGTCTAGGTAAAGTGACTTGTCTAAGGTCACATAACTAGTAAATGGTAGAAGTAGTATATGAATCTAATTTGTCTGACTCCGAATACAGCAGCACTCTTTCTTCTGTACCACAATAGAGGTTTCAAGTAGGGTCTTTAAAACCTTGGCTGTTTAGGGGGCAACTGGGTAGCTCAGTGGATTGAGAGCTAAGCCTAGAGACAGGAGGTCCTAGGTTCAAATCCGGCCTCAGACACTTCCCAGCTGTGTGACCCTGGGCAAGTCACTTGACTCCCATTGCCCACCCTTACCACTCTTCCACCAAGGAACCAATACACAGAAGTTAAGGGTTAAAAAACAAAAACAAAAACAAAAACCTTGGCTGTTTGGTTGTGTCTAAAGACTTTGTCCATAGGCTCAGGGGCCTTTTGTTTATGACTAAATATTCACGAGGTTCCCTGGTTGAAGGATGAGACATCTCTTTTTCTCTATTGCCATGAATTTGCACATTCATTCAATCATTCATTCATTCACTGAACAAACTGTTATCAAGCTCCTGCAAAAGGCAAGGCACAGTATTCCTTGCTAGGGTTATAAAACTAGAAAGAACAACAAGAAATACTACCTGCCCAAGAGGAGCTTATATTCTTTCTTATGTCCTTTGACACTTTGAAGTGTGTTTGCTTAGGCACATGCAATGCAGGAGGGGGATTGTAATTTTAAAAATATATTAATTTCATATATTAAAGATAAATGTGTGGTTGATAGAGAACTGGCTGTAGAGCAAGAAGGCAGGGTTCAAGTTCAGCCTTGTCTACCTATCGGCTGTGGGAACCATGGCAAATTATTTAGTCTCTTAGTGCCCCAAGCAACTCTCTAAGAGTCTAAGTTTCAGAGAAGGTACTGATTTGCATTGATCCAGGAAGTTCCTCATTGGGACTTCCCAATGCTGATAAACTCACCTTGCCGGGAAAATGAATAAAGAAATTCAATGTTTTTACAAAAATAAAATAAAATGAAATACAGTCTTGCTCAAAAAGACATCTTTGATTGGGTTGAATAGATGAGCTCCAATAAAGTTGGCTGCAAACTGAATCTGATTATTCTGTGGACATATATTATAAACAGTGGATGAGAATCCAAGGGGAAAATTTTTTCCATTGGCCAAGTTGGAAACTTCCTAAAGAAGGGAATTAAGGACACCTTTCATCTTCAAGCATGCTGGACATCGTGTTAGAGCAGGGCTTTGCCTGCTGGGAGTTGTAGCTATAGAGGATCTCTCCAAGGGCTCATAGAACCAAACCTAGGTATACATAAAAGGACGTTCGGGGTGGGGGTGGGGGGCAGATGGCTTTGTGGAATGAGAGTCAGGCCTAGAGAATGGGAGGTCCTAGGCTGAAGTCTGGCCTCAGACACTTCCTAGCTGTGTGACCCTGGGCAAGTCACTTAACCCCCATTGCCTACCCTTACCACTCTTCTGCCTTGGAACCAATATACAGTATTGATTCTAAGATGGAAGGTAAGGGTTTAAAAAGAGAGAGAGAGAGAGAGAGAGAGAGAGAGAACAAACAAAAGGATGTGCAGGGAATGTTAACAGTAGACAGAAGCTTGCTGATTATCTGGTCAAACCTCATCCTATTACATATGAGGAAACTGAGGTAGAGGATAAATGACTTGTCCAACATCATCCTGCTAAAAAAGTATTAGAGTCTTCATAACTCTAGGACCAGCGCTCTGAGGTAGGCAAACTAAAGATTTTTTTTCACAGAAGACCACCCTTGTCTGAAACCCTAAAGTTCACTTTTCCTTCCCAGTTCAATGGGGTGCTAGTTGGGGTGAGGGTGGGGAGAGAGTGTCACCAATTCACAATTCCAGCATTGAGCTCCTTTCCTTCTGGGCTATGACACCTCATTCCTCCAGGAGGTGGCACCATCTCTATGATGTGAACTCTCCTCTGAGTTTGAAAAAAGATTGCAAAAACATTTTTGATGGTTTTCCTATAACTTCCTATAATTTCTCCTATTTCTGTGCAAATGCAAACTAACTGCAAATAATCATAAACATTTTATCATTTTACTTTGAAAGAAAAAAATTATCTATCTAGAGATAATTTCCTTTACCTTGTGGATAAAAAAAATGCACTCTCGATTGATGCTGGTCCTTTGAAGTATTCTTAAATTCCAACTCTTCTAGTTAATGATAATAATAATTATAGCCAGCATTTATAGAGAACTTTTAAGGTTTGTAAAGCCCATCATCTCTATATACCTTCACAACCACCCTGGAAGGTGAGTCCTATTATAATCCCCATTTTACAGATGAAGAAAGAAATTAAGTGACTTTCCCAAGGTCATTTGGCTAGTATCTGAGCCTGGATTTGACCTGGGGTCTTCCTGACTCCAGATCCAATGCTCTATCTACACCAATTATCTAATTTAGAAATAGAGAAAATAGGATGTAGTGAAAAGAGCCCTGGACTTCCAGTCAGAAGACTTAGATAAATGGCCCTATCACTGCTCTCAGAGACCACCCCGCCCCCCCATCAGATTTCACTGGTTCTCCCAGTCCCCTGGCTCGCCAGCCCCTCGTCCCTCAGAAGAGCTGGCCTTCTGGCCCCCAGCCTCACCCTGGCTCCTCAGCTTCCTTGATTTTCTGCTTTGAGTCCTGAATCCCTCAGCCCCTGGCTCTTTGCCCTGTCTCCAACCGACTCTGTGACCATCTGACTTTATATAGCCTCCTTGGTTCTGTGTTTGCCTTAGTTTCCCTGTCCCCACTCGCTTGCCTCTCTTCACTCTCTCGGACCCCCCAAATCTCTCTGATTCTCGACAACCATTCCTAGCTCTGCCTGGCTTCCCAGCCCCCAGCCTCCTCTCAGCCCTCAGTCCCTCAGCTCCCTGCTTCCCCCCTGCTCTCTGCCCTCCTCCCTTATTCCTCTTCCCTCCCCTGCTCCCTGTGCGGGATGTGCAGTTCACCTACCTCAGGGCCCAATCACGAGCGTTCACCAAGGCACCGCCTGCCAAGCCTGGGACCAGGGGACTTGTTATGATTTCGCTTTTATTGGGGCCATGGCCAGGCCAAGTCTTTAGGCGGGACGTGGATGGAGCCTCTCAGCTTAGCCTCTGGCCTGGCTCTTCTACACCCCTGCCCCAGCGGAATCCTCTGCACAGAGGACAGCCTTACCCAACAGTTCATCAGTGGGGAACACACACACACACACACACACACACACACACACACACACACTCAGGCGTGCTCACAAATACACACATGTGCTATATAGGGACCCTGCCCAGGCACACACAGAATTACATACAAATCTTCCCTTCCAGTGTCCCGAAAACACATGCATTTACAGATCCAAATCCCATTCCTGCCCCTTTGGAGCTCTGATCACTCTGTCCTGGCCTTCAGACTTCCCAGCAAGCCTGCAAAGTAGCACAGGGCGGTGGGTAAGGATCCCCCCCTCTGCCCACTCCCCATCACCTCCTCCATGTCATTCCTCACCTGCCCCGGTGCAGCACCGAAGTCTCTTCCCAGGATCCCTCCCTCTCTGGGGACTTCGTTTTTTAACTACAAAATGAAGGGCTTAGCCTGGGCTCAGCCCCTGAGGGCTCCCCTGGCTGGGGATTTGGGGAACTTGTTGCTAGTTTCACCTGCTGTCTTTGGGGAGGGTCACTTTGCTGCTGGGTAACTCTGTTCTGTTTTTTGAGGGATGTGGAGGGCAGGGTAGGGAGGAGTAATCCAAATATGGCAGCCTTATTTCCTGGGGTGGCTCCATTCTACACCCCTGCTCAGGAGTCAGTCAGTGCAAGGAGGACAGCTGGTGCTCAGGGGGTTGGGGGGGTAGGGGTTAGGGCTAGGGAATGTTTTGGGTGGGGGGAGTTGCCTGCAGAGCCTACATCTGCAGGGCTGTTTGTCACCTCTGTGCCTGGGAGGCACCTTTTATCTGAGGCCCCAGTAGAGTTTCTCCTTACTAGAGCACGATGGAAAAAACAGGAGATCTAGAGTCCTGCCTGGATCAGAGCCTGGGTTTTAGGAGAGGCAGATGGGACCTTGCACAGCTGCTCATCTCACCCATGCCACTGAATCTGGGCATGATAGTACATCATCAAACACCTTCGAGATGCCCATGGTTTCTGCCTTAGGGATTCAAGTGCCTTCCTTCAGTCTCGCTGACGGATACATCCCTCCTAAAGTGCCCAGCCCTATGGGCTGAGAATGGCAGAGGTTAGGGATCTAGAGACTGCTGGCCCCAAGTGACTTGGGGTAGAGATGGGGAGGAGCCTTCCTAGGATCTGGCAGCTGGAGAAAGACTGACAAGGTGAGCAGGCTTTCCTGGTCCCTTCAGATAAATGAGGCTTCCTCTCTGGTTCCTGCTCTGTCATTTGGGCACCCCTTGGGAAGGCCAGGCACACCCTTGCATGCTAAGCTGGTTCCCAAACAACACAGAGGAGAGAGATGGGCCTCCTGCCTCAGACCTACTTGGGCCCAGCCCCAGTTCACCCACAGAGACCCAAGCTTCTTTCCTCTCATCCCATTTTAGATGCTTATAGCCATGTGATCATGGGGGAAACCATTTCTCCTTTCAGTGGCTCAATTTCTTCTGGAAAATGAGGGTAATACTATTTGTTCTATCTATGCCACCAGATTCTTGTGAGGAAAGAGCTTCATAAACTTCATGGTGCTTGCTCTAAAGATGTGAGCTAGTATCCTTGCTTCGCCATGGGAGCCAGAGGAGACTGCATCTTAGGTTTTCTGGGACTGCTCCTATCTCCCCCTGGCCCTGGGTGGGATCCACAAACACATTTTTCTGACTGTGAAGTTTTGCAGTGGGTAGGAGCTGGAGCTGATAACTAATGACACATTCCCTGGCCCTCTTCTCATCCCCAACCTTCCTGGCTTCTTCAGATTCTCTCCATCACTCCTGCTGAATTCATAGTGAGATCAGACAGGAGAGAAGGAAAAAGGAATGAGGCTTCTTTGTTCCCTGGGTGCTCTCTGATCTCTGGCCTGATCTTCCCAAAGTCCAGTGCTTACAGCACCTGGTTAGGATTGCCAAGGATAGAGAATTGTGCCATATCTTGTTGATTCCCATCCTTCACAGCCCACAAAAAGTCCTTTCCAACCACTCCATTGATCTCTTTTTTTTTTCTGACCTTCAGTAACTTTTTTCTAGCTAAGCAAATAGATACCACAGTAGATAGAGCATTGGTCCCAGAGTCTGGAAGACTTGAGTTCAAATCTGGTTTCAGACACTTCATAGTTGTATGATGCTGGGCAAATCACTGAACTTCTCTGTGCCTTCATTTCTTCATATGTGAAATGGGGCTGGGGGGGTGGGGTGGGGGTGATAAAAGCACTTAACTTCCAGGATCATTGGAAGGACAAATGAGATAAAATTTGTATTTGTAAATAGGGATTTGCAAAATTGCAAATTTGGATATAATATAGAAGTAAGTGTGTGTGTGTGTGTGTGTGTGCTATCACCCTTTCAGGATATAATTTACAAATTTGCTCTTTGTAAACCTTAACGCATTATATAATATGAGCTATTGGGGCAGCAAGGTAGCACAGTGGCTAGAGCACCAGGCCTGGAGTTGGGAGGCTCTGGGTTCAAATATGACCTTAGATACTTCCTGGCTGTGACTGGGAAAATCACAACCCTGATTGTCTAGGCCTACCTTGCCATTCTTCTGTCTTAGAATTGATACTGAGGGGGAAGCTAGGTGGCTCTGTGGATTGAGAGCCAGGTCCAGAGACTGGAGATGTTGGGTTCAAATCTGGCCTCAGACATTTCCTCACTGTGTGACCCTGGGCAAGTCACTTAACCCCCATTGCCTAATCCTTACCACTCTTCTGTCTTAGAACTAGTACACTGTATTGATTCTAAGATGGAAGATAAGGGTTTAAAAAAAAAAAAAAGGATTGATACCGAGATAGAAAGTAAGGTCTTAAGATAACAAACAAGCAAACAGATAAATATGAACTATTATTCCCAACCCTTTCTCCCACCAATGTTTGCCACTCTATGTACAGCCCAGAAGGTCTCCTGAATTATTGAACTTGTCACAGTTTGCCTTGTGTCTCCTACCAGATTGTAAACTCTCTGAATGTCGGTCCTGGAGGCTCTTCCTTCTATATTTCCTAGCAGAAATGAGGTAGTATAGCTTAATGGGCAGAACTAGATTCAAATCCCACCTCTGGCAACTTTCTTAATTTCTTTTTTGCTCACCCAACTCTCTAGAACTTACCTACTAAGTTGGAGATTGTGAGTTTCTCATGCTGATGAAATCTCAGAGATTTTCTGAGCATCGAAGGAATGCCCAGTCCGGTAGGTTCTCTGAAAACAGGCATGCCGGGAAATGTAGTATTTTCCCTATCAGATATGCCTGCATGTTGTACCACTAAATGCTTGTTGATTAAAAGTGGTTATGATTTTCAGTGCTAACAATTAGAGATAATTGTTGAGTTAATAGGTGAGCCCTAGAGGCCCCTAGGGCGAGCTGTTCTTCTACCATAAATTGAAAAGAAAGGGGAACCGAGATGCCCCAGAAGGAGGCAGAGGAGAGTTAGAGAGAGTGTAAACTGACCTTCTCCCTAGCCACAGAATGATCTCTGACCCTGTCCGGAGAGAGCCAACCCCAGGTTCAGCTAAGCCCAGCTCCGATCACAGACTGATCCCTGACTCCACAGAATGTTTGACAAGGTGGGTCATTGGTCACCAGGGGCCCAGGCGGATGGGTGTCTCGTGTGAAGCTCGGAGCCCCCGTCCTGCTGAGCGTCCTGGGAGCGTCCCTGTCATCCAAGGGAAGCCCATTTGCTTGTGATCGAATGAGGGGTGTGAAGCACAATATCCACACTCCATCCCCCTAGAGCTCAACAGCTGTGTACAAGGAGGTAGGAGTGGGGGGTGGGGGTGGGTTGTGTGTCGGGGTGTGGAGAAGGGCCAGAAAGAAACACTGCCTTTGATGTGGCCTGGCTGGCCTCATCCTCTTGGATGCCCAGGGCAATCAGCAGCTTCCTTTTCATTCTACACTTCAGGACTGGACGGGCCCTGGATGCCTGCCCAAATCTCTGTCAGTTCTGTTAGCTTCAATCCTGTCCTCCTTTCTCCCTCCTTCCTGGACCCCATCGGAGACTTCCCTCAAAGGATCACGGGCGCAAGGAGAGATTATGTCCTGAAAGGGTGAAGGAGCCCCGGACTTATTATATCTGAATATACTGGGCTGGGGCAACAAGTTTGTAATTGTTAAATGCCAGCGTTACCTGGCATAACACGCTCATTCTGCAGATGAGTAAACTGAGGCTCCACTATCACACAACAAGCCAAGTGCTTTTTCTCCTGCCAACGGGAAGGGCCACCCTACTGAACAGATGAGTCAAAGTTGGACCTTTAAGCCAGGAACTTCCTTGGTCTCTGGCTTTAGGATTATCAATGTCTCTCTTTAAGTCGGCTAAGCCACAGGCTTTCCACAATGCCACCTCGCCATCTGGCTGCCCATTGAATGACCACGGCCAGAGGTCTGGTCTCAGTCATGGATGCCTACTGTTACTGCCAGTAGCAGTCAGTGGCCAGATACACTGAGCTGTTCGCCAGATGTTCTCCCGGAGTTGAGCTGGGCTGTGCCTCCCGAGCCCCCAGACGAGGCTTGCCTGCTGCAGCCCCCTCTTGGCCAGGCCAGGAGATGAAGGCAGGATCCTTTCCTTGCTGCGAGGTTTGAAGATGAAGCCTGCCCAGCCAGGCTCAGGGTCTGGGTTTGGGAGGTGAGAGGGTACCGAGACCTAAGGAGAAACAGGACTACAAGTTCTGGCATATGAAACCATCCACCAAAGCCCCATGTGAGGAAATCTTTAATACCCGAAACTGGTTCTCACCCTCCTACTCGAGTGATCTAGTGCTAAGGACAAAGAGGGACAAGAGAGAACTTAACAGGAAGCAAAGGCCCCCCAAATGAACAAATCCAAAAGCCTTACCTCTTGTTCTTTGGTAGAAGCATCTTTCTATTAGGTAGCTAGTCAGTCAGTGGACAAGTTTTGATTAAGTCATGACTAAGGACTATGCAAAATTTAGGGGATGCAAAGGCAGGCAGTCTTCTGCTTTACAGATGGGGAAAGATTAATTGTGATTGTCCTATTGCTCTTGTCTTCAGAATTCAGCAATCCCCAAAGCTTTTTTTCTTTTTCTTTTTCTTTTTTTTTTTTTTTTCTGTAATGGAGGTAGTGTAGACATTTTCGGTATATTTTTCAGACAAGGAAACCGAGGCTCAAGAAGACATGGGACTTGGAACACTTAGGTGGTACAGTGGATAGAGCACCGGGCCTCGAGTTGGGGTAACCTGGTTCCAAATCCCATCTGAGACACTTCCTAGCATGACCCTGGGCAAGTCACTCAACCCCACTTACCTAGCCTTTGCCCTTTTGTCTTAGAACTGATACCAAGACAGAAAGTAAGGGTTTAAAAAAAATATGATCAGACTTGATCAAGGTCCTATAGCTAGTAAATGTTGGAGGCCCAGACCTCCTGTCCCCTGCCTAAGGCTCTTTCCATTTTAACACTCTGCCTCTTGTTTAAGTGACTCACTCAAAATGTCCCGACTTCCAGCTGTTCCAGAGGAAAAAGGGAGAAGCTGCAGAGGGGCAGGGCAGGGAGGGGAGGAGCAGGTGGAGACACCAAATAATTTTTTCTTCCCCCTTTTCTTCAGCTCCTCCAGTCTGTGGGTGTCCCTGCTCCCCGCCCCTCCCCGCCCCCCTGTCCCTCCGCCAGCACGGTCCCCATGAGAATGTCTGGGCTGTG
This sequence comes from Gracilinanus agilis, assembly GCF_016433145.1. NCBI lineage: Eukaryota > Metazoa > Chordata > Mammalia > Didelphimorphia > Didelphidae > Gracilinanus > Gracilinanus agilis. The sequence goes on from NC_058131.1 coordinate 310,832,257, forward strand.
GGCCGGACGAGCAAGACGGGACGGGACGGGATGGGAAGGGGTGGAAAATGCAGATTGTGTCCTACAGATCCCTGCCCCAGATCCCACCCCTTCTCCAGGGAGGGTTGTGGTTCCCAGCCCCTGGTTCTCATTATCATTCCTAGCTAATTGGCTTTTCACAGCAAGTTAGGACTGGCCATCCAGCCCCACGGAGGGCCCCACTGACAGGCTGTGCTCCTCTCCCCCCTCGCCCAGCCTAGGGGGACTAGGAGGTTGGGTAGGCAGGGATGGGGTGGGATGGGGCCAGTCTCCACCAAGCTCTACTGAAACTGCTAATAGACTCGTGGAACTATAGAAAGTCAGAGCTGGGAGGGACCTTCAAGCTCGTCTAGGGCTGCCCCCCTTGTGTGACTGATGGTGTGACAGATGTCAAGGTCCTATTTGGGCTGAGGCTGGGCTGGAGATGGGATGTCTCTGCAGGCACAGAAGTCACCTTCCTTCATTCCCATTCACTTTGGGTGGGAGGGCCAAACTGGTGAGGGATGGATGGATGCACTCCCCTTCCTCTCGTGCTAGGCTCCGACTGGAGATCCTCCAGGTCTGGTTACCTCTGAGAGCAGGCCTTCTTCCAGGCTGGGAATGAGTCCCCTCTGCCTGGGCTCCTGGGCTTCCAACCTTTGGGGTTTTTGCCTCCCAGTCCTAACTCCTAGCCCTCACTGCCCTGAGCTAGGTGGCCCTCTTCCAGTACCAAAGATGGCCAGTAACGACCTATGGTAAAAGATGACAAGGAAGGGATGGAAGCCCTTGGATTCTCCCTCACTGTCTGGGACACGATGGGCCTTGTCTTCCTCTCAGACTGGGGAGAAGGGTCCCCTTGAGTGGAGTCTCTAAATACCTTTAGGTCAGAACAGGATGGGCCCATGAAACAAAGGACCAGAGCAAGGGTTCTTACCTTTTTCTTGCTGAAACCTATGGACCCCTTCTCAGAACCATGTCTTTAAATTCATAAAATATATAAGAATACAAAGGAAACCAATTATATTGAAATACAGCTTTTGTATGTATATACATTACAGGTATGGATGTTGAAGGCTGTCCCCATATGTAGCGAGGGAGTGTCATTGTACAGCTCAGAAGAGACACCCCTTTGGGCTCTTTTGTCCCCCACCCTTCTCTAAGGGAGGCTTGAATTCCTACCGGGAGGTGAAGTGCAAGGTTGAGGCTAGAAGCTTGGCCACTCTGCCCTCCTCAGAGTGAGGGGCTACCAGGGTAGCATTATGTCTTTTTGCTCCATTAAATATTGTTCATCTGAGGTGGTGGTTTTCAGATTCAAGCTAAACTGCTCTCTGTTCATTAATTTGGGAAAGGAAGAGCCAAGCTTTTTATCCAAGGTTTAACTGTCTTTCTCCCCAAATACTAGTTTCACAAAGAACACATGCAAAAAACTGCATCCGTCCTAGATGAACTATATCAAATAGCTCAACATCAGAAACTAATATAATTTTATCAGTGGAAATTAACAGTAAAGAAGATTACTATCTGTTTTGCCATTGTAGCCTAAGAACTATGGTACCTTTCCATATAATTTGCAGCTGTTTTGTTATTTTGTTATATGATTTGTTATCTTCCCTCCCACATTAGTGTGAGTTCCTTGAGATCAATTAATCAATAAATCAGTAAACAATTATTAAGTGTCTACAATGTGTAGGGCACTGTGCTAAGTATTTGGAGATACAAAAGAGGCAAAAAATCAATCCTTGCCCTCAAGAAGCTTACAATCTAATGGGGAGACAACATGGAAACAAATATATGCAATATATCCTAGATGATAGCAAAATAGAACACAGAGAAAGTATACATGGGAGAATATATACCAGATAGTACAGACTGAAGGAGCTCTCCCAAGGAAGTCTGGGTGTGGGGTAGCTACAAAGTTTAGATGAGTGATACTTTCTGCCTTATGGAACCCTTGGTCTAAGAAGCTAGTTATTTATAGAGTCGCAGGTATCATCCATCTCCATCGATGTCCTTCTCCTTCATCTCCCCATCTTCTATTGCTCTTTTCCTCTTCAGGTTCATCCTTTTCACCTCTGCCCTCAAGCCTCAGACTCCTCGAGGCTCTGGGCTAGGGGAGTGTAGCTGTTATTCTTCCTTCCACTCTCCAAACACACTGATACTACTATCCCAAACTTCTCCACGGTATGACTAGGAGAGGTGACCCAGACATTGGGTCCTGAAACTCATCTGAGTGTTAGAAATGAATAGAAGAAAAGTTAAAAGGGGGAAATCAGAGGAAGCTGTAGAGAATGCTAAATTTGGGGTCAGAAGACCAGAGTTCTAATCCCAGCTCTGCCACTAATCAGTAAGATGATGGAGGAGAAGTATACAGACCTCTGGGCTGAAGTCAAATAAATGTCTTTAAACTATGATTTCTAGGATTTTTGTAGCTTTAAACCTATGGAATGGTTATGAGGAGGGGCAAAGAAGTGCTACTTATACCCTGATGTCAGTAGACAAGGGTCCCTTGGAATATGCCCAGCAACGAAATTTTAAAGATGGTAATGGTGGGGTCAGCCCATATTCAAGCCTGTCTGAGATTTATATGAACATGAGCCCAGATCCAGAAAAAAATAGAACAGCTCTTTTTATAAATACCCCTGGGAAGGGAACAGTGTATTACTGTCAGGTACTGGTAGAAGGCAAAGTTTTTTTCAGGGACACAGTGGGTAGAGAACCAGAGTTGGATTCAAATCTGGCCTCAGATACTCCCTAGCTGAGTGACCTTGGGCAAGTCACTTAATCCCGATTATCTAGCCCTTGCCACTCTTCTGAACAGGAATTGCTACAAAGACAGAAGGTAAGGATTTAAAAGAAATTAAAAAACCAAAGGTTTGGGACTCAATGACTGTAATGACCTGAATGACTACAGGAACTACAGTGACCCTAGAATCCTCAATGACCTTAGTAGCCTGATTCATCAGAGTGATGTGAATGACCACAATGAGCAAAGTGACCCCAATGGCTGCCATTGATCTTTGACCCTAGAGACCCCAATGACTATGACATATACGCTTATCAAAGGTACCGCCTGGGAGAGAGAAGGCAGCTGAAACCCCAAAGGAAGCTGGACTCTCTGGGCTGGGCTAGCAGTGATCCCTCAACACTGAGGAGAAAAAAGGGGCTGGCCAGTGGCCGCTCAGACACCTGGGGAACTGGTTGGCCTTTCTTTGGCCTTTGGAGGTAGAGGCTGCTAGGGGTGTCTGGAATCCTGATGACTTCACAGAATAAAGAGAGCAGAGGGAAAGGAAACACTTCCACCCACGGTTCTGTCTATGCTCAGCGAGAGCTTTTTCCTAATCTGTGGGGGATGAGGACAGATTCAGGTTCCCAGGACTTGGAAAGGTCAGATATGGAGTGTGGCCAATGGGATTTTCGATGATAAAGTGAATCTCTGGCCAGGTCCCCCTAGGGCAAAGAGAATGGTTCCACTGGGAGATGGCACCTCCTGGCCTCCCCTGGGTGGGGATCTGAGCCCGACTCAGACTCCAAGACCAGAAGAAGGCAAACCCTATGGACTTTCTGGCCATACTGAAGAAGAAAAAATGCCCATGTCTACATAGGTTGGAAAGCTGGGAGGAATCTTAGAAGTAATCTTGTTCAATCTCCTGTTTGTTCTTCTCTAGACTTTTTTTTTAAAATCATGCCACAGAAACCTCTTCCCTGGGGAAGCTAGGTGACCTGTGGACTTCTCATATTGGAAGTACCCTCTGTTCCTGCATTTTCTCCTTTTTATTGGCTGGTTCCTCCCCCAAACTCCATTTTAAGGAGGGCACTTAGGCCTGCTATGTTTTCATTCCTTTCCTGGTTACATTCTTGACTACCAACTTTTCCTACCATTTCCTTTGATGGGTCATTCCCCTCTATTAGAATGTAAGCTCCTCCAAGGCAGTGACTTTGTTTCTGTTTATATTTGTATTTATATTTATATTTGTATTCTCCTCTCTTAGCACAGTGCCTGGCACACAGTAGGAACTTAATAAATGCTCTTGACTTGATGTCCCTTATTTGGTAGATAATAGATAACATTTGTATAGCACTTTTATGTATGTTGTTCATTTTCATTAAACCCTATGAGGTAGGGGCTATTATTATCCTCATTATATAGATATGGAAATAGAAGCTGGGAGAAGTTAAGTGGGTTATACAACTAGTAAATGTCTGAGACAGGATTTGAACTCAGGTCTTCCATTTCCATTCAGGTCACTATAGTCACTAAGTTCCACTTTTTTTTTTTTTATGTAACCAATATGACACTAAGCAAGTCATATAATCTCTCTGGCTCTCAGTTTCATTATCTGTAAAATGAGTGGGTTGGTCTAGAACCCTTTCAGCTCTAGATCTACGAGGAGAAGTCCACCACTGCATCTAGAACTCTGAGGATCTACGAGGTTTCAGTACTTATCTAAGTTCACACAAGAAACAAATGGCAGACTGAGAATTTGAACTCAGATCTACTGTTCTTTCCACTATGGCCCTTATTCTGTAAGAGGTAACCCAGGGTAGGGAACAAAACCCTGGGCTAGGATTCAAGAGAACTGGATTCTAGATCCGGCTTTCCTGTTCGCTTGCTGAACGACGTTGGACAATTCTTTTCCCATCTTTGGGCTTCAATATTCTCCTTGATAATATTAGGATTAGAATGGCCAGATAGTTTCTAAGGACTCTTCCAGCTCTAACATTCAATGACTTTATGACTATTGTCTTTCCATCTATATCTCTCCCTGCTCCTCCCTTCAAACAGTAGTCTCAGGACCCATTTTTAATGAAGTCAGAATGAGCCATTGACTGACTATGTATATGATTGGTTTCTTTCTGCTGGACATTCTCATACTATAGATACTAAGAAGGCATTGAAGGTCCCAGTTAAAACTAAAATGTTAGAATGATAAATGTGTAACCCAGTGGAATGGCTTGTCAGCTCTGGGAAGGGGGAGGGAAGAGGGAAGGGAAAGAACATGAAACATGGAAAAATATTCTAAATTAATTAATTTTAAAAAATTTAAAATGTTAGCTGGGTATCTCAATGGATTGAGAGCCAGAACTAGAGACGGAAAGTCCTGGGTTTAAATCTGATCTCAGATACTTCCTAGCTGTGTGACCCTGGGCAAGTCACTTGAACCCCAGCGCCTAGCCCTTTCCGCTCTTCTGCCTTAGAACCAATACATAGTATTGATTCCAAGATGGAAGGTAAGGGTTTAAAAATTAAATTAAATTAAAATGTTATCTGGTAAGAGTTAACATCTTAGGCTGCTATCAGAAAATGGAGAGTAGCTGAGGGGTATGCAAAGTCCAGAAAAGAATCAGGAAAACTATGAGACAAGGGAGATGCTATTAATTTGATAACATTCCCAAGTTTGTGAGTTTCCCTGGCTGTTTTTCTTTGCTATAAGAACCCTGAAGAAGATCTCTTCCCATTTCTTCTTCTGTTCTCCATTCCCTTTCTCCATGGTGCTGGGAGAAGGTAGGAGCCAGCCATAGTGAAAAGATGTCTGGGTTTGGAATAAAAGAACAGGGTTTGAATTTCATTTCCATTACTTTTTTACCAATATGACTCTGGGTAAGTCATATAATCTCTCTGGCTCTCAGTTTCCTTGTCTGTAAAATGAGTGGGCTGGCTTAGGTCCCTTTCAGCTCTAGATCTATGAGGAAATGTACTTTGTAAACCTTGATGTCCTATATAAATATTTATAAAATATATCATGGAGGTTCTAGGGAATATTGTCCTTCCACAGAAGCTAGGAAGACAGCTTTAGTAAAACATCAAGGGGACGGCTAGGTGGCTCAGGGAACTGAGAACCAGGCCTATAGACAGGATGTTCTGGTTTCAAATTTGACCTCAAGATACCTCCTAGCTGTGTGGCCCTGGGCAAGTCACTTAACCTCCATTACCTACCTTTTACTGCTCTTCTGCCTTGGAATCAATACACAGAATTGATTCTAAAATGGAAGGAAAGAGTTTAAAAACAAAAAAGCATCAAATGAAGGCAGCTAGAGTGGTCTAGGCTTTGACTATGAGAGAGAGGGAGGTGGCAGGAAGCCCTGTAAGACTTCTTCCTTTAGTCTGGTTCTCAGCTTCCCAGAGAGACCATTCCTCTTGGTGGAAAGTTATTTGCTCTCATTGAATCCACAGCCCAGCCAAGATGACCACGCTGGACTTTGGGAAGACTCCTCCCCAATTCTTTGAAAAATAGGAGCCCTGAAGAAGAAAGCTTTGGAATCCAGAAGGGAAAGACGAATCATGTGCAGCTCCTCAAAACCTCCTTTCCTATCACTGCTTTCATACCACTGCTCACTCCAATCAATTGGTCAACCAATCAACAAGTATTATATTAAATCAAACATCTCCTAGATGTTAGGCTCTGTGCTAGGTCCTACACACACACACACACACACACACACACACACACACACACACACAAATGACAGAGTCCCTATCCTTGAGGATTTGTCAGGGGAGATAATACATACAAATACAAATATGTATAAAGGAAGATCATAAATATAAGCTAATTTTGGGGAGCGAAAGCACTAGCAACAGTACAGATGAGGACAGGTTTCATGTAGAAAATGATCCTTGAAATGACATTTGAAGGAAACTAAGGATTTTCACTAGGACCAGGTGCTATAGTGGACTTGTAGTCAGTAAGATCCAAATTTTAATTTTCACTCTGATACCAGCTGTTACTCCGGCTGGCCAAATCAGGATATTTTTTTTTCTCTAAGCCTTAGTTTCTTCATCTGCCAAATGCAGGTGAAAATAATCCTATTATATTATATATAGATATGTATATAATTTTATTTAATCCTTGTGAGGATCAAACGAGATAATAACTATGATAATATGATATGCTAATAATATAATTTGGTAATAACTAGATAATAACACTTTGCAAATCTTAAGGTGCTTTATAAATGTTAGCTATTAACATTAAGAGCCAGAGGGAGTGTGGGAGTCAAAATGTCATATGTAAGCAATAAGGCCAGTTTGACTGGACCTTAGAGAGTCTGAAGGGAGGAATGAATAATACTGCAGGAAAATGAAGCAGGGACCAGGTTAGAAAGGGCTTTAAGTGTCAAGGGCCACTTTGCTGTTTCTCGGACCAAGCCTCGGAGTGGAACAGCAAACCCTCCCCCCAGCCCAGCCAGGAATCAGGGATCTGCCCTTGATTGCAAAACCATGAGCAGTCAGAGCCCAGCAGGCAGTGCTTCCTGGATCAGCCCCCTGAGCCTAGGGCTCAGCACACCCAGCTTAGAATCCGGCTCATCACCCAGGGGCTTCACGGTGAACACTGGGCGTCTAGGGGAGAAAGAAGGAGCAGGAGGAATCAGGATCCCTGCCTTTTGGGGTTGCAGGAGGAATGGAGGGTGCCAGGTATTGTGTACACAAAGTAAGTGTGGCAGGAGCTCAGAGGGAGAGAGAGGCCATTTTGCCCTGGAACAGAAGTCTAGAAAAACTCCCCGAAGGAGGTGGCATTTGAGATGGGTCTTAAAGGATGGCCAGGATTTAGGAAGATGCTGAAGATGGCAAAAGTCAGAAGGTAACGCTTGAGCAAAGGCCCCGAGGGGTGTGCAGGGGAATATTGACTAGCCTGTCCAGGGAATAGGGGCTGTGCTGAGGCATCAGGAACCTACCAGGAGGAATAGAGCAGTTAAAGCAAGATTTATCTTATCGTTGTGTCTAACTACGGTCTCTAAAACGATGGCCCTTGGAACAAGATGAGCATCAGTGACCTTTGGTATCCACCCACACAAAGGGGCTGCTCAGGGTCAGAAGGCTCCACCCTAGACATGGCCACAACTGCTTTAGCAGCATAGAACTGTAGTAACCCCTAAACCCACACTGGAAACAACCCCCTCCACCCCAGGACCACAGCAAGAAATTCCCTCTCCTCCCCCAGGCCAAGAGAGGAATCATCCTACCCTCTGGGGCCATGTTGGCAATTACTCGACTTCTCCCCCAACCCACTCTGGGTTTTTGGACACCCTGGATGGGTCAAGCCGTCCATTGAGCAGAACTTCAAGGCCTTGGATTGAAGGGTCAGAGAAGTCTAAGGCCTTTTGGTGACCAGATCTCCACTGTCATTGCTGGGGACACGAAGCCTCTATTTTGGTAAAAGAAAAAATAGGAAGTGGCCTCAAATGGTCCAACCGGCCATCAGCCGTTCTTGCTTCCTCTTTTCCCGCTCTGCCCTTGGACAGAGCCTGGAGGGATGAACTTGAAGCCCTGAGTCTACGTAAGCTGGGGGGTGGGGGCAGGGGTGGGAACAGCTCCCGGAATGGTGGCTGAGTCACAAGCCGATGGAGCTGACGGAACTAACGGGAAACCTCAAGACCCTGAGCTTCCAGGAATGGCAGCGCCCACGGCGCTGACCAACAACTGGCCCAATGTCCTTTCCCCCATGATGCTTAGGGGACCTGGGGCAACTTCTGGAGGTTCCTGCCCCCTCCTTCCTTGGACTGCAAGAGCAAGAAGGTCCTCTCTGCCTTCTAACCCCTTCATCTTCTAGGCAAGAAAATGGAGGCCAGGAAGAGCCAAATAAGTCATATTCATTCATGATGGCTGTATTCATGGCCAACAAACAGGGCAAGAGTCTCCTTTGGATCCGAATTTCACCAAGGGATTCTGGAAGTCCCCCAGAGTCCTCCCAAACACATCTCCGAAGGGAGAATTGGAGGCAGGAGGAAGGATCCTCCATAGCAGCTGAGCTGGGATTCAAACACAGGACCTCTAACTCCAGATTCTGGTCTCTTCATTTATATTTCACACTGATCTCTCCTTTTTCTGGTGTACTGTTGGAGTGCAGGACAAGTTGTGTGTGTGTGTGTGTGTGTGTGTGTGTGTGTGTGTGTGTGTGTGTGTGTGTGTGTGTTGCCTCCCACACTAGACTGACTGATTTCTGAGGACAAAAATGGGAATCGTCTTCTTGGCTTCAGGAACAAAGATGGGAGCATAGAGCTGGGCCCAGAAAGGTCACTGAATATTTATGCAGAGCTTGCATTCCCTGTAACATTCCAGCAGAGGGAGCAAGAACATCTATTACTGGGATTCCCATTTTATAGATGAAGAAACTGAGGCTCAAAAAAAAGTGATTCTCCTCCCTTCCCCCCAAAGGTCAATTTAGAAAGTTAGTGGCAAGGTCAGTACAAAGTTCAAGTCTTCCGACTCCTAGATCAGAAACGCCTGGACATTGTCTATGCAGTAGTTCTAGGAAGCATGTGGTTGCTGCCTTGGCCCTCATGGTTCCATATTTTCTCTTCCTCACAAGGCTTCTACTTCTAATACTGAACTCTCCAGAAGCTTCTTTCATTGTTATGTGAGGAAGACTCTGATAGATGAATATAAACTGAAATGGAAATGGCCCAGGAAGAGCAGAGACCAAATTCTACCCTAGAAATAATAGCTATATGGCCCTGGGTAACCTCTATGGGCCTCAGTTCTCTCATTTTTAAAGCAGGTATAAAAGTAACAACACTTCCAGGCTCATGGTAAGGATCTAATTGAGATAACATATATAAATCATTGTAAACCTTGAAGCTCTCTAGAGATATTAGCTATTATGCTTTTATTTCTATTATTTTGATGATGACAATGTGGACAATAATAATAATCAATAACAGCTCCTGTCCCTTTCCTATAAATCTTGAAGCTTTCTAGAGATATTAAGTATTATTTTAAGTATTGATGATGATGATAATAGTAATAGTAGTTGATAATAGCTCCAGTCTCTCTCCTGTAAACCTTGAAGCTTTCTAGAGATATTAGCTATTATTTTTATTATTTTGATGATGACAATGATGATAATAATAGTTGACAACAGCTCCTGTCCCTCTCTTGTAAACCTTACAGTTTCTAGAGATATCAAGTATTATTTTAAGAATTGATGATGATGATAATAATAATAGTTGATAACAGCTCCAGCCTCTCTCCTGTAAATCTTAAAGCTTTCTAGAGATATTAGCTATTATTTTTATTATTTTGATGATGATAACAATATTATTGTTGATAACAACTCTTGTTCCTTTCCTGTAAACCTTAAAGCTTTCTAGAGATATTAAGTATTATTTTAAGTCTCGATGATGATGATGATGATAGTAATAATAGTTGATAACAGCTTCTGACCCTCTCTTGTAAACCTTGATGCTCTTTAGAGATATTAGCTATTATGCTGTTATTTTTGAGGATGATAATAATAGTTGATAACAGCTTTTGTCCCCCTCCTGAGGGAATTTGCATTTTTCAGAGAAAAAAAATCTGGCCTCCGACACCTCCTCAAAAGTCACTTAATCCCCATTGCCTTGCCCTTATAGCTCTTCTGCCTTGGAATCAATACACAGTATGGAGTCCAAAAGGGAAGGTAAGGATTAAAAAAAAAGTGTATTCTGGGAGTTCTTCCAGGGAGCTGTTCCTTCAGTGGGGGGTGAGGTCATGGTGGCCCCGAGGCCTCGGGCTCCGTGTGCCCTCTCTTCCCAGACAGCATAGAGGTTTCTGGGAGGGGGGGTTGTTACCCAGCCCATGCCAGGGGCTTCCCTAATGGGGTCCTGGAGGGAGGCCTGTGGCCTTGGTGTCTTCTGAGAGTTTCAGTCTCCGCTCTCCATGCCTTACCTCCCAACTTGCCCAGTACAATGGCTCACCCCAGCAGGGCCTCAGGAAAGGGGCAAAGGAGCAAATATCCAGCAAATGTGTGTGTGCACATTTACAACACGTGGCATTGCACAAGTATCAGCTGGGGCCCCAGACTGGCCCCAGACTCAACTTGGCCTGAGCCTGGTTACCAGGCATAAATACAAACAGATCTACTCACCAGACACCAAGGCCAGGATTTGCAAAACTCCATTGGGCTCCTCGCCAGCCAGGGATATCACCCCACCCCACCCCCCACCTCTATGGCAAAGCAGGATCTTTATCTGCCAGCGTGCTATGTGATCTACTTTAGGGCCTTCTCTCCTCCCCCAGCCCCAGCTTCTTGAGGTTCCACCAGCAGACTGGAGAGACCCCTGAGAACCCGCATCTTAGCAGCATCTCTGAGGCGCCGCGGATGGAAGGCTCAACCTGGAGTGAAGAATGTCAGAGCTCAAATCCAGCCCAGGCGCTTATTATCTGTGGGATGGTGGGCAAATCACTTACCTGCTCTCTGCCTTAGTTTCCTCATCTATAAAATGGGGATAAAAAAAAACAGCACCTACTTCACAGGGTTATAAAATGAGATAATTTTTGTAGATCTCTTGGTAATTAGTAGGTGCCTATTCTGGGGGCAGTGAGGTGGCTCAGTGGATAGAGAGTCAAGCCTGGAAATGGGAAATCTTGGGTTCAAATCTGTCCTCAGGTACTTCCCTGGGTGAGTCCCTTAGTCCCATTTGCCTAGCCCTTACCACTCTTCTGCCTTAGAACTAATATTGATTTTTAGACAGATGAGGGTTTAAAAAAAGTTTATTCCCTTTCCTTTTCTCTTAGTAGTTAGCTTTCAAATCCTCTACACAGATCATGGCATCACAGATTTAGAATTGGAAGGGCTCTTAGAGGTAACCTAGTGTAGCCTCCTCATTTTACAGTTAAGGAAACTGAGGCCTGAAAAACAAAATAGATTTCTCCAAGTTCACACGGAGAGTAAGTGGCAGTGACAGGATTTGAACCTAGAACCTCTAACTTATAATTTCAGAAGTCTTTTTCTCGTCCTACTCATTCATTGGAAAGTTTTCAAGCTAATGGGACTCAGCCTTAGTTCCTTCCCTACTCTGTGCCATAGATTAACCCCAATAGTGAACAAAGCCAAAGGGATTTCTGGTCGGTGTGGATCTGCCTTATGCGATGGTGCCTTCCTACACTGGGAAGTCCATCCCACTCTTGGTCACACTGTTCTGTGCTGATCTCTCCTTGGGTCCTCCATTAGCAGAGTTGGGTTCTCTCATTGTTCATATCCTAAGAGCAGAGTTTGGGTTGTCTCTTCACTCTCCATCCATTCTGCCACATTCTCCAGCACCATGTACATGGTAGATGCATAATAAATGCTTGCTAAAATGGATTTGCTTTAGCTCTGACTTGGGCATAGGTGGCTCAATGGATAGAGTGCTAGCTTTGGAGTCAGGAGGATTTGCGTCAAAATCTGGCCTTAGACACTTCCTACCTATGTAACCCTAGGCAAGGCACTTAGCCTTGTTTGCCTCAGTTTCCTCATCTGTAAAATGATCTACAGAAGGAAATGGCAAATTGTTCCAGTATCTTTGCCAAGAAAACCCTAAATGGGATCATGAGGAGTTGGACATGACTGAAATGTCTAAATAACAGCAAAATCACCTGATCTGTGCTCCAGAACCATTCTTTCCCTTTATATTCCTGACTCAGTGCCACAGATAAACCCCGACAGCAAACAAACCCAAAGGGATTCCTGGTTGCTGTAGATCTGCCTTATGCGATGGTACCTTCCTAAATTGTGTGCATCGCTTGGGTCCCCAGGGGAGTCCAGAAGGCAGAGACTGAGGCTGATACTCAGGAGGACCCCCAGTGTCCTGGACTGCCCCCTGATCGGTGATTCTATCCAGGTTCCCAGGAAAGCAGCTATTGCTGCCCTGGCACTAATGTGGGCTCAGGCTTTATCAGGGCTGGGGGTGTTGATGTGAGGGAGTGCTGCGTGTTTTCACCATAGAAAGAGGGAGGCTCATTTGAAGTCCTGGCACCCCGGAGAGCTTCCTGCCCAGGCAAGAACTCCCCTTGATGTCAGCAGCATTTCCACATCTGCCTCATGGGGGCTGGAGGCCTCTCCTACAGCAAGTGCTAGGTACCAGAGGCCAGAAAGACCTTTTCCCATGGCCTCTCCAATGCTTCTGTCACTCAAAGCAGGCCAGGCCATCTGGGGTGAGGCTAAAGTGTTTCTGGGCTTCCTCCTTGGAGCCATCCATCCTGGCCACTGTCAGGGGAGAGAGACTATATTACAGCATTACTGCCCATCCAGAAAGGGGAATTCCATCCTTGGGGAAGGAATGAGGCCCAGCAGTGAGAGATGGACACACAGAGAGTTGACTGCTGGCTCAGGGCTGGAACACGTGGGCCAGAAAAGCCTCCCCGCTTCCACACGTACAGAACCCGGAATTCCACCATTAGATCCACATTTCTTTGGGAATAAACATTACCTTTTCTCTGATGGAGGTAGAGGGAAGAGAAATGAGGAGGAGACTAAGAGAGATAAAGTCCCACAATTAAGTCTCCAATCCCTCTGGGTGAGTGGTTTTGTTAGAGGCTTCCCCTAGCCCACTCCAAATAGAAGGGGGCCCAGAAGAGGGGGGGGCTTGGAGGCCAGAATGTAATATTCCCAGCTTGGAACAGGATTAGAAGTTTGGATTTTGTTCTCTGCCCCAGAGTGTGACCTCCACTCTGTATTCCCACTTGTAATGTGAGAAGAATCCTCTGCCCTTCCAAGGAATACTCTGAGGACAAAAGAGATATCTAATCTATATGGCAAAAACCATTACACTGATCACTTATTTTAAGTATTTTATAGTATTACTTATAAGTATTCTATAGATTATTATTTATATATGTATCTATTATTACTTATAAGTATTAACTATATTGTTCATACTTATATATGTTATTACTTATAAATACTATCTATATTATTTCTTATCTATGTATTATATATGTTATTACTTATCAGTGCCTTACATTATTATTTCTATAAGTATGTTATTACTTATAAGTACTATCTATTATTACATATATAAGTATTACATATTATTACTTATAAATACTATCTATATTATTACTTATCTATGTATTATATATGTTATTACTTATCAGTGCTATACATTATTATTTCTATAAGTATGTTATTACTTATAAGTACTATCTATTATTACATATATAAGTATTACATATTATTACTTATAAATACTATCTATATTATTACTTATCTATGTATTATATATGTTATTACTTATCAGTGCTATACATTATTATTTCTATAAGTATGTTATTACTTATAAGTACTATCTATTATTANTGTTGCCTCCCACACTAGACTGACTGATTTCTGAGGACAAAAATGGGAATCGTCTTCTTGGCTTCAGGAACAAAGATGGGAGCATAGAGCTGGGCCCAGAAAGGTCACTGAATATTTATGCAGAGCTTGCATTCCCTGTAACATTCCAGCAGAGGGAGCAAGAACATCTATTACTGGGATTCCCATTTTATAGATGAAGAAACTGAGGCTCAAAAAAAAGTGATTCTCCTCCCTTCCCCCCAAAGGTCAATTTAGAAAGTTAGTGGCAAGGTCAGTACAAAGTTCAAGTCTTCCGACTCCTAGATCAGAAACGCCTGGACATTGTCTATGCAGTAGTTCTAGGAAGCATGTGGTTGCTGCCTTGGCCCTCATGGTTCCATATTTTCTCTTCCTCACAAGGCTTCTACTTCTAATACTGAACTCTCCAGAAGCTTCTTTCATTGTTATGTGAGGAAGACTCTGATAGATGAATATAAACTGAAATGGAAATGGCCCAGGAAGAGCAGAGACCAAATTCTACCCTAGAAATAATAGCTATATGGCCCTGGGTAACCTCTATGGGCCTCAGTTCTCTCATTTTTAAAGCAGGTATAAAAGTAACAACACTTCCAGGCTCATGGTAAGGATCTAATTGAGATAACATATATAAATCATTGTAAACCTTGAAGCTCTCTAGAGATATTAGCTATTATGCTTTTATTTCTATTATTTTGATGATGACAATGTGGACAATAATAATAATCAATAACAGCTCCTGTCCCTTTCCTATAAATCTTGAAGCTTTCTAGAGATATTAAGTATTATTTTAAGTATTGATGATGATGATAATAGTAATAGTAGTTGATAATAGCTCCAGTCTCTCTCCTGTAAACCTTGAAGCTTTCTAGAGATATTAGCTATTATTTTTATTATTTTGATGATGACAATGATGATAATAATAGTTGACAACAGCTCCTGTCCCTCTCTTGTAAACCTTACAGTTTCTAGAGATATCAAGTATTATTTTAAGAATTGATGATGATGATAATAATAATAGTTGATAACAGCTCCAGCCTCTCTCCTGTAAATCTTAAAGCTTTCTAGAGATATTAGCTATTATTTTTATTATTTTGATGATGATAACAATATTATTGTTGATAACAACTCTTGTTCCTTTCCTGTAAACCTTAAAGCTTTCTAGAGATATTAAGTATTATTTTAAGTCTCGATGATGATGATGATGATAGTAATAATAGTTGATAACAGCTTCTGACCCTCTCTTGTAAACCTTGATGCTCTTTAGAGATATTAGCTATTATGCTGTTATTTTTGAGGATGATAATAATAGTTGATAACAGCTTTTGTCCCCCTCCTGAGGGAATTTGCATTTTTCAGAGAAAAAAAATCTGGCCTCCGACACCTCCTCAAAAGTCACTTAATCCCCATTGCCTTGCCCTTATAGCTCTTCTGCCTTGGAATCAATACACAGTATGGAGTCCAAAAGGGAAGGTAAGGATTAAAAAAAAAGTGTATTCTGGGAGTTCTTCCAGGGAGCTGTTCCTTCAGTGGGGGGTGAGGTCATGGTGGCCCCGAGGCCTCGGGCTCCGTGTGCCCTCTCTTCCCAGACAGCATAGAGGTTTCTGGGAGGGGGGGTTGTTACCCAGCCCATGCCAGGGGCTTCCCTAATGGGGTCCTGGAGGGAGGCCTGTGGCCTTGGTGTCTTCTGAGAGTTTCAGTCTCCGCTCTCCATGCCTTACCTCCCAACTTGCCCAGTACAATGGCTCACCCCAGCAGGGCCTCAGGAAAGGGGCAAAGGAGCAAATATCCAGCAAATGTGTGTGTGCACATTTACAACACGTGGCATTGCACAAGTATCAGCTGGGGCCCCAGACTGGCCCCAGACTCAACTTGGCCTGAGCCTGGTTACCAGGCATAAATACAAACAGATCTACTCACCAGACACCAAGGCCAGGATTTGCAAAACTCCATTGGGCTCCTCGCCAGCCAGGGATATCACCCCACCCCACCCCCCACCTCTATGGCAAAGCAGGATCTTTATCTGCCAGCGTGCTATGTGATCTACTTTAGGGCCTTCTCTCCTCCCCCAGCCCCAGCTTCTTGAGGTTCCACCAGCAGACTGGAGAGACCCCTGAGAACCCGCATCTTAGCAGCATCTCTGAGGCGCCGCGGATGGAAGGCTCAACCTGGAGTGAAGAATGTCAGAGCTCAAATCCAGCCCAGGCGCTTATTATCTGTGGGATGGTGGGCAAATCACTTACCTGCTCTCTGCCTTAGTTTCCTCATCTATAAAATGGGGATAAAAAAAAACAGCACCTACTTCACAGGGTTATAAAATGAGATAATTTTTGTAGATCTCTTGGTAATTAGTAGGTGCCTATTCTGGGGGCAGTGAGGTGGCTCAGTGGATAGAGAGTCAAGCCTGGAAATGGGAAATCTTGGGTTCAAATCTGTCCTCAGGTACTTCCCTGGGTGAGTCCCTTAGTCCCATTTGCCTAGCCCTTACCACTCTTCTGCCTTAGAACTAATATTGATTTTTAGACAGATGAGGGTTTAAAAAAAGTTTATTCCCTTTCCTTTTCTCTTAGTAGTTAGCTTTCAAATCCTCTACACAGATCATGGCATCACAGATTTAGAATTGGAAGGGCTCTTAGAGGTAACCTAGTGTAGCCTCCTCATTTTACAGTTAAGGAAACTGAGGCCTGAAAAACAAAATAGATTTCTCCAAGTTCACACGGAGAGTAAGTGGCAGTGACAGGATTTGAACCTAGAACCTCTAACTTATAATTTCAGAAGTCTTTTTCTCGTCCTACTCATTCATTGGAAAGTTTTCAAGCTAATGGGACTCAGCCTTAGTTCCTTCCCTACTCTGTG
The DNA here is from genome assembly GCF_016433145.1 of Gracilinanus agilis. Classification (NCBI taxonomy): domain Eukaryota; kingdom Metazoa; phylum Chordata; class Mammalia; order Didelphimorphia; family Didelphidae; genus Gracilinanus; species Gracilinanus agilis. Next base: position 310,849,161 of record NC_058131.1, read on the forward strand.
CCATAGATTAACCCCAATAGTGAACAAAGCCAAAGGGATTTCTGGTCGGTGTGGATCTGCCTTATGCGATGGTGCCTTCCTACACTGGGAAGTCCATCCCACTCTTGGTCACACTGTTCTGTGCTGATCTCTCCTTTGGTCCTCCATTAGCAGAGTTGGGTTCTCTCATTGTTCATATCCTAAGAGCAGAGTTTGGGTTGTCTCTTCACTCTCCATCCATTCTGCCACATTCTCCAGCACCATGTACATGGTAGATGCATAATAAATGCTTGCTAAAATGGATTTGCTTTAGCTCTGACTTGGGCATAGGTGGCTCAATGGATAGAGTGCTAGCTTTGGAGTCAGGAGGATCTGCGTCAAAATCTGGCCTTAGACACTTCCTACCTATGTAACCCTAGGCAAGGCACTTAGCCTTGTTTGCCTCAGTTTCCTCATCTGTAAAATGATCTACAGAAGGAAATGGCAAATTGTTCCAGTATCTTTGCCAAGAAAACCCTAAATGGGATCATGAGGAGTTGGACATGACTGAAATGTCTAAATAACAGCAAAATCACCTGATCTGTGCTCCAGAACCATTCTTTCCCTTTATATTCCTGACTCAGTGCCACAGATAAACCCCGACAGCAAACAAACCCAAAGGGATTCCTGGTTGCTGTAGATCTGCCTTATGCGATGGTACCTTCCTAAATTGTGTGCATCGCTTGGGTCCCCAGGGGAGTCCAGAAGGCAGAGACTGAGGCTGATACTCAGGAGGACCCCCAGTGTCCTGGACTGCCCCCTGATCGGTGATTCTATCCAGGTTCCCAGGAAAGCAGCTATTGCTGCCCTGGCACTAATGTGGGCTCAGGCTTTATCAGGGCTGGGGGTGTTGATGTGAGGGAGTGCTGCGTGTTTTCACCATAGAAAGAGGGAGGCTCATTTGAAGTCCTGGCACCCCGGAGAGCTTCCTGCCCAGGCAAGAACTCCCCTTGATGTCAGCAGCATTTCCACATCTGCCTCATGGGGGCTGGAGGCCTCTCCTACAGCAAGTGCTAGGTACCAGAGGCCAGAAAGACCTTTTCCCATGGCCTCTCCAATGCTTCTGTCACTCAAAGCAGGCCAGGCCATCTGGGGTGAGGCTAAAGTGTTTCTGGGCTTCCTCCTTGGAGCCATCCATCCTGGCCACTGTCAGGGGAGAGAGACTATATTACAGCATTACTGCCCATCCAGAAAGGGGAATTCCATCCTTGGGGAAGGAATGAGGCCCAGCAGTGAGAGATGGACACACAGAGAGTTGACTGCTGGCTCAGGGCTGGAACACGTGGGCCAGAAAAGCCTCCCCGCTTCCACACGTACAGAACCCGGAATTCCACCATTAGATCCACATTTCTTTGGGAATAAACATTACCTTTTCTCTGATGGAGGTAGAGGGAAGAGAAATGAGGAGGAGACTAAGAGAGATAAAGTCCCACAATTAAGTCTCCAATCCCTCTGGGTGAGTGGTTTTGTTAGAGGCTTCCCCTAGCCCACTCCAAATAGAAGGGGGCCCAGAAGAGGGGGGGGCTTGGAGGCCAGAATGTAATATTCCCAGCTTGGAACAGGATTAGAAGTTTGGATTTTGTTCTCTGCCCCAGAGTGTGACCTCCACTCTGTATTCCCACTTGTAATGTGAGAAGAATCCTCTGCCCTTCCAAGGAATACTCTGAGGACAAAAGAGATATCTAATCTATATGGCAAAAACCATTACACTGATCACTTATTTTAAGTATTTTATAGTATTACTTATAAGTATTCTATAGATTATTATTTATATATGTATCTATTATTACTTATAAGTATTAACTATATTGTTCATACTTATATATGTTATTACTTATAAATACTATCTATATTATTTCTTATCTATGTATTATATATGTTATTACTTATCAGTGCCTTACATTATTATTTCTATAAGTATGTTATTACTTATAAGTACTATCTATTATTACATATATAAGTATTACATATTATTACTTATAAATACTATCTATATTATTACTTATCTATGTATTATATATGTTATTACTTATCAGTGCTATACATTATTATTTCTATAAGTATGTTATTACTTATAAGTACTATCTATTATTATATATATAAGTATTACATATTATTACTTATAAATACTATCTATATTATTATTTATATAGAAGTATTATATGTTATTACTTGTAAGTACTATATATTATTACATATATAAGTATTATGTTATTACTTATAAGTACTATCTATATTATTACTTACATAGAAGTATTATGTTATTAGTTGTAAGTACTATGTTATTACATATATAAGTACTTATAAGTACTATCTATATTATTACTTATATAGAAGTATTGTGTTATTACTTGTAAGTACTATATATTATTTACATATGTCATTTATATTACTTGTATTATATTATATTATATATGTTATTTATATTACTTGTATTATATTATTATATATGTATTATATTATTATATTGTTGTATATTATATTACTTGTAAGTACTATATATTACTTACATACATTATTTATAAGTACTATATATTGCTTATATATAAGTATTAAATGTTATTACTTATAGGCATTATCTATATTATTACATACATAAGTATTATATGTTATTACTTGTAAGTACTATATATTATTACACATGTAAATATTGTATGTTATTACTTATAAGTATTATCTATATTACTTATATGTAAGTATTAAACATTATTACTTATAGGCATTATCTATATTATTACATATATAAGTATTGTATGTTATTACTTATAAGCACTATCTATGTTATTACTTATATAGAAGTATTATATTACTTGTAAGTACTATATTATTACATATGTAAATATTATATGTTATTACTTATAAGTCCTATCTATATTACTTATATACAAGTATTAAATGTTATTACTTATAAGCATTATCTATATTATTACATATATAAGTATTATATGTTATTACTTATAAGTACTATCTATATTATTACTTATATAGAAGTATAAGTATTATATATTATTATTCATAAGTATTATATGTTATTACTTATGATTCAACAAGCATTTAAGTGTTGACTGTGTGCCAGGCACTGGGCTAAGTGTTGGGCATGAAAAGGCAAAAATAGTTCATGCCCTCAAGGAGCTTCCAATCTAACAAGGGTAGACAACATAAGAACCGCTTTGTGCATATGAGCCATATTTGGATAAATGAGGTCAGTGCAGAGGGAAGAGGCTGTGATGAATCTGAGGGATGCTAAGGAACCGCTTCCTAGCTAGTATGACCCTGGGCCAGTCACTTAACCCCTGCTGCCTAGCTCTTGCCATTCTTCTATCTTAGAAGTGATACTGGGACAGAAGGTGAGGGTTTGAGAAAGAGAAAAAGAACAACAAAGGAACTGGTTGTGTACAGGGTGTGGGTCCCAGTGACCACAATTTCACTTTCCAAACTCTCTCGTTTAAGGGCAAGCCCGCTGCCATGGAGAGGAGCAGCTGGGAGCCCCGGGTTGGATTCCCAGCTCTGTTACTCACTTGCTCTGTGACCCAGGACAAGCTGGCCTTTCCAATGCAATCTTACAACAGACCTTTTTATGCGCAAGGCACTGTGCTTGGCCCTGGAGCGAGAAAGACAAATGGAAAATCATCCCTGTCCTCCAGGAGTTTGTGTTTGTTGAGCCTCAGTTTCCCCAGCTTTCCAAGGAGGGGTCTAGAAGGGAAGACCTCTAAGTTCCCCGCTGGCTGTGACATCTAGGAATCTATTATCCTGTGATGGAGGCTCTAGTCTCAGCTTGGACATGAACTTGCTGGGTGAAATCGGGCAGGTAACTTTCCCTCTCTGAGCCCCAGCTCCTTGCTCAGGGAAGTAAGGTGGCTGGTCCTGGGTCCTTTCTAGCTTTTGAGAATTCTATGAGTCCAGGCCCCAGCAGGCTGCTGTGGTACAGGGGGAAGCCAGGCATAGATTTGGAGCGGCAGCCATGGGGTCAGACTCTCGACTTGGGTTGTTCCTAGCGTGTGGCCTTGGACAAGGTCTCTGGACCTCGGTGTCCTCATCTTCAGATAAGAGAAGATGGGACTGATGACCTTGGAGGCCCCCTTTCAGTTCTAGATTTCTGACCCTGTTATCTTATGTTCTCGGTTCCAGTTCTGGTGTTTGCATGATGTGATCTCTGCTAAATCACTTTCTCTGGGCTTTAGTGCTCCGTAAAATAGGAACAAAGATGATGTACATGACTGATCTCCCAGAATTAGGAGGGAAGAACTCAGAAATTTGTTCACAGAGGATCTTAGGGAGAGACAGAGTCATCCCACATTTCCATAGCTAGAATCATAAAAGAAAAGGGATTTGAAGAACGCTATAGAAAGAGGCAGCTAGGGGGCTCAGTGGATTGAGAGCCAGGCCTAGAGATGGGAGGTCCTGGGTTCAAATCTGGCCTCAGACTCTTTCTAGCTGTGTGACCCTGGGCAAGTCACTTAACCCCCATTGCCTAGCCCTTACCACTCTTCTGCCTTAGAACCAATAGCCAGTATTGATCCTAAAACAGGAGGTAGGGAGGGTTTTTTATTTTTATTTTTTTGAAACATTTTATTTAATTGATTTAGAATATTTTTCCATGGTGACCTGAACCATGTTCTTTCCTCCCACCCCCACCCCCCCGTAGCCAATGAGCAATCCCACTGGGTTTTACGTGTGTCATTGATCAAGACCTCTTTCCATATTATTGATATTTGCATTAGGGTGATCGCTTAGTGTCTACATTTAGGGAGGGTTTTTTAAAAAGGCTATAGAAACGTGAGCTATTATTGTCATTGTTATCTGGACACCTGCTAAGGAGGGACTGGATACCTCCCAACCTGGGCGCAGTCTGGAGCTAAGAAGTAGGGCACTGAACCCCAGAACTTCCCAGCCGAGGGAGGTGACAGAGAGAGAGTTCATTTTTTGTCGGTGGCTCCCCGGCCATGTACTTGATGATCCCCAGGACTGGGTAGAAGAGGAACTCTTAAAGCATGAGACTCTCAGACCCCTTCAGGCTCCGGCGAAAATGGCCCCATTTCTTCCCAGGAGCCTTCGGAGTAGAGTTTGGAAGCGCGTGGGGGAGTGGGCTGAGATCACCCGGCCTGAAGGATCAAGGCTGCTGCGAGGAGCCAGGTTTGGGGCTCAGGTTTCTCCCCTCGCCATCCCCCCAGGGTCACACTGTCCTGAGCCCAGCCTTGGGTTACTGGGGCAGGAGCGGCCTCAAGGCTCAGGCCAGAACCCTTTAGGCCCGCAGCTGTTCCTGCCACACATGCTGACTGACCGACTAAGCCAAAACAGGCCCGGCGCCCCTGCCTGGCTCTGCCCTCTCCGGAGGGCTTTGGCATCTTTTATCCAGGTCAGCTAAGCGGTGCGAGCAGAGAGCGCTGGTCTTGAAGTCAGGAAGTCTCATCCTCCCGGTTTGAGATCTGGCCTCAAACACGGAGTAGCTGGGTGACCCTGGGGAAGTCACTTCACCCTGTTTGCCTCAGTTTCCTCATCTGTAAAATGAGCCAGAAAAGCAAATAGCGAACCTCTCCAGTGTCTTTGCCGAGAACACCCCAAATGGGATTGCTAAGAGTCAGACACGGCTGAAAAGGACTGAACAAAACCAGTGGCTCCTAACGGTCTCCAGAATCCAATAGGCAGCCCCCCTTGGGTACCATTGAAAGCCCTCGTAAGTGGGTCGCTTCCTACCTTACCTATTTTTCTTACATTATTCTCCACACACTCTAAGCTCTATCACCACTGGCCTGTTGGCTGTTTGTTGAAACATGACCCTCCGTCTGCCACCTCTGTGCCTAGGACCGGCCGTCTCCCGACCCTGGAAGGGGCCGTTTTCTCATCTCCATCTCCCCATTCTCCTCACTTCCTTCCAGTCCAAGCTCAAAGTCTACCTTCTCCAAGGGGCTCTTCCTGGGCCCCTCAGCTCCAAGCATGCATTAAGTATTATTAATAAATTAATTATTAAGTAGGTACTCTGGCTGCTAGATTGAGAGCCAGACCTAGAGATAGGTAGTGGTGGGTTCAAATCTGGCCTTAGACACTTATTAACTACGTGACCTTGAGCAAGTCACTTAGCCTCTGTTTGCAAGGAAACGGCAAACACTCCGGTGTCTGCCAAGAAAACCTCCATGGACTGTGTTGGCCGTGGGATCACGGAGAGTCAGCTGTGCCTAAATGACTGAATAACAATTAGGCGCCAGGCATTGTGCTAAGTGCTTTACAAATATTAGCTCAATTTGTCTTCACAAGTCTATGAGATATATGCTATTATTATCCCCATTTTATAGAGGAAAAAACTGAGGCAGACAGCAGTTAAGCGACTTCCTTGGGGTCACACAGCTACTAGGTATCTGAGGCTGGATTTGAATTCAGATCTTCTGGATCCTAGTGCTCTGCTCCAGTATCTACTTTACCAACTAGCTGCCTCCAAAGAGATGCTCTGTATGTATTCTGCATCTTCTCTGTATATATTCTGTACGTGCCTGGTTATTCACATGTTGCCCTCCTTGATGGTAGGGACTATTTTCTAATTTTCTTGGTATCTCTAGAGCTTAGCCCAATAACTAATATAAGATAAATGATTAGTAATAATAGATATAAATTAATTATTTTATATTATATAATACAAATAATAAATGCTTTCTGTCTAACTGACTGGCAAAAACATCATGCATGGAGGCAGCTGGGTGACTCAGTGGATTGAGAGCCAGACCTAGAAATGGGACGTCCTGGGTTCAAATCTGACCTTAGATACGTCCTAGCTGTGTGACCCTGGGCAAGTCACTTGACCCCCATTGCCTACCCTTACCACTCTTCTGCCTTGGAGCCAATATGCATTATTGACTCCAAGATGGAAGGCGAGGGTTTTAAAACAAAACAAAACATCATGCAAATAGGGCAAAGAATGCAGTTTGTATTTTGCAGATGGGTAAACTGGGGTTCAGGTGAAAAGATTTGCCTATGGCCACATGGTAGAGCCAAGACTTAAACCTAGGTCTCCTGATGCACAAGAAGACCAATGTTCTTTCAACCACACCATCACCTGACGCCTGCCAACAAGGACAAAGTCCTCAGCCTCCCTCTCTCTTCCAGCGTCACCCAAGTCCAGTGGCAAGACAAAAGTTAGGTGACTGGAGATGGCCCAGGATGCAGTGGATGACCCTGGTGTCTTTGGTGTCTGACTAAGCTGTAAGAAGAGCTCCACAGCTTCTGTTTCAGTATACCACTCCTGCCCCCCCCCCAAAAAAAAAAAAAAAGAAAGAAGGAAAAAGGCAGCACATGCAAGAGAAATGCATTAGCAGCTGTGGTGATCCACAGAGATGTTATATAGGTGATAGGAGTAAAGTCTTTTTTTTTTTTTCTAAGACCTTACCTTCTGTCTTTATTACTCTGTATCAGTTCTAAGGCAGAAGAGCAGTAAGGGCTAGGAAATGAGGATTAAGTGACTTACTCAGGGTCACACAGGTAGGAAGTTTCTGAGGCCAGATTTAAACCTAGGATCCCCCAGTCCTGCCTCTCTGTCCAAAGAGCCCCCTAGCAACCCCTGATAACAAGCTAAATTTCAAAAGAAACTAGCCATTCTTCAGTGCGTGACCTTGGGCAAGTGACTTAATCTCTTAACCTCAGTCTCCTAACCTGTAAAATGGCACTTTAGTTTTTTATATTAAGCCCTGGATCTCTTCTGCTAATCCTTTTCTTACAGTTTGGGGTTTCCTTCAGATTTATCACACCTAGACTCACAGTTCTCTCCAAGTTCCCAGGAATTAGGAAGACACTGTCTGCACTAAGGTGCCCCCTCACTTAAATCCAATTCATGTGTAAGTCAAGACATCATCACCCCATGACATCATTGGTCCTCTTCTAAAGCAAAGAAAGAGCAGCTGGGTGGCTCAATAGATTGAGAGCCAGGCCTAGAGAGAGGAGATCCTCGTTTCAAATGTGACCTCAGACACTTCCTAGCTGTGTGTCCCTGCACAAATCACAACCCCATTGCCTAACCCTTACTGCTCTTCTGTCTTGGAACCAATACACAGTATTAATTCCAAGGTGGAAGGTAAGAGTTAAAAAAAGAAAATGAGGGACAAACAACAGCCAACAGGCAGCTGGATCTCTATCATAGTCTGCAGACAGGTACTGCCCTGGACTTTTTTTTTTAAACCCTTAACTTCTGTGTTTTAGCTCCTAGGTGGAAGAGTGGTAAGGGTGGGCAATGGGGGTCAAGTGACTTACCCAGGGTCACACAGCTGCGAAGTGTCTGAGGCTGGATTTGAACCTAGGACCTCCCGTCTCTAGGCCTGACTCTCAATCCACTGAGCTACCCAGCTGCCCCTCACCCTGGACTTTTAAACATAGGTGGAATGTTGGATACTTAGAGCCACCCATTCATTGGGATAGGCTCTGGAGTTAGAGAGATGAATGTGGTCCTTTTTGGCAGTGAAGTTTAGGGTTCTTTATACAATTTTATGGTGCTTGAAGATTTATAAAATATACCCCTTGTAACTTTCTAGTAAGATAGATGGTGAAAGTACTACAATTCCCATTTTACAGATGAGGAAACTAAAATCCAGAGAGGTGGTGACTTTTCCAAGGTCACATAGCTAGTTGGAGCTAGGACTCAAATTCACTTCTCTTGATTCCAAGTCCAGTGCACCTTCTACTATATTATATCACAACTCAGTATTGTATTTGAATAGGAGGATCTGTCCCATGTCGGTCTGTTCTGTCTCTTTCATGATATAAAGTGCTGATTGTTGTGGACTGGTTGGGTTTATCTATATTTCTCCTTATCCCTTGACCAAGGTAGAACTGAGACTGCTGCCTCCTGGGCTGCTGTGTGGGCTGACTGCATGGGGAAGGCTGGTACCTGTGCGTTGTGGTGTAGGGGTGCACTGGAGCCAGCTCGAATCATGGAGAACTAATTGTTAAATTTTCAGTGTGAGGATTTACATCTTGGAAATAAGCCAGTACTACAAATCTGGGCTTGATTTATTGTTTTTTGATTGTCTAGACTTAAGAAGGTGATGGAGAAAATGTTAATAATTCAGATTAAACTCGAGTATGTCATGAATTCATTTTGGGGGGAGGAGACCCAGTTCTTAAACAATTTCTGGTATATCCCTAGAGAGGAAAGAGCCTTAAACATAGAGTCAGGAAAACTACAGAATCGCAGAAATTCAGAGTTGTAAAGGTCCTCAGGGACCATCTAATCCATTTGGTATATGGGGGAAAAAACACCACTAAAACATGTCCAGGTGATCATCTAACCTCTGCATGAAGATCTCCAGAGAGAGGAAACCCACCACCTCTCCAGGCAGCCTATTCCACTTAGCCTTAACTACTAGGTACTATTATCCTAACAAGCCTAAATTTGGATTCTTGTAACATCTGTAGGTTGGGCAGATAGTTGGTAGAGTAGAGTGCCTGGCCTGAAATCAGAAAGTCTCAACTTCCGGAGTTCAAATCTGGCCTCAGGCACTTAAAGACACATTAGCTAGGTAACCCTGGACAAGTCACTTAAGCCTGTTTGACTCTATTTCCTCATCTGGAAATGACCTAAAGAAGGAAATGGCAAAATGCTCCAGTATCTTTGCAAAGAAAACCCCAAAGGAGGTCATGAAGAGTCAGACATGACTTAAAAATAACTGAACAACACCATCTATTCAAGTCTGCATCCTGGGGTCAAACAGAGCAAGACTTCCACCTAATAGCCTTTGAAGATTTCTATATATCTCCAACTTTGTTCTTCCTCAAGCTATTCATCACACGTTCTTTTGACCAATCCTCATAGATCATGGGATTATATTATTCTAGTGTTTTCCAGTGTGTAATTTGGATTTGCTCCCCAGGGACTCTCTTTCCCCACTTCCCAGTTATATATTTGTTAATGTGTTAATGTAGGGAGGATATATTTTTGCATAGTTCCTCCCTCTTGCTCTCTTTTCCCCTGATCGTGGCTGGGAAAGTGGGCTTTATGCCAGGCAGGAGAATTTACACACATAGGTTTACTTTTTGTTAGATAACTAAGTTTGAACTTCTATTTCTTTTAGTTTATTTTCTTTCTTCTTCAAGTGATTGTTAATAAACTTTATAAAATATAATACTTTGAGTTACTGGATATTAATTTTAGTCTTACACTGTATCTTTAGCTAATAAGAAAATGACCTTTTCTCAATTTTCATCCTTCTTGACCTCATTTCAGCAATGGACACTGTTTACTATTTTCTCTTCCTGGACACATAGTCTTCTTGCTGGGTTTTGTGACACTGCTTTCTCTTGGTTTCTTTCATACCTCTCTGACCACTCCTCATCTCCTTTATTGGTTCATCGTTCATAGAAAGTCCTGGAATTCTATATCTTCTGGAGGCTCTCTCCTTGATCACTTTCTATTCTGTCTCTACACTCTCCCACTAGTTGACCTCATTACCTCCTATTGGTCAAGTTGTTACCTCTATGCAGATGATTCCCAAATCAATCGAATCAGCTCTAAGTCATTCTCTTGAGGTCCAGTCACACATTTCCAATTGTCTATTGAGTATTTCCAACTGGATGTCCCATAGACATTTCAAAGTCAACCTGTCCAAATTGTCATTACCTTTTCTGCCAAATCCACCTTATTATGTCCAAACTTCCCAAATACTATTGGGCATATTGACACATCCTTCTAGTCACCGGGGTTCTGAGACTCGGAATTATCTTTGACTTTCCTTGCCTCTTATATCCAATCAGATACAAAATCTTATTGTTTCTGTATTCCTTTCCATAACATCAAGCTCATTCAGCCCTTTTTCTTCATTCATGTCATCACCCTCATTCAGGTCCTTATCACCTTTCACCTGAATTATTGCAATATACTTCTCTTCAAGTCTCTAGCCTCTTCAATCCATCCTACATATGGCTTCTAAGGGATTTTCTTCAAGAGCATGTCTGACCATGTTGCATCCTTATTCAGCAAACCCTCAGGACTTCCCATTCAAATCTGGACTCAGACACGTCTTAGCTGTGTGAACCTGGGTAAGTCTTTGGTTGCCTCAGTCTCCCCAACTCTAGAATGGGGGTAATAATAGCACCTGGCTTTTTTAAAATTAATTTTTAAAAAATTACTTAATTAATTGATTTAGAATATTTTTCCATGGTTACATGATTCATGTTCTTTCCCTCCCCTCCTCCCACCCCACTCCTGTAGTCAATGAGCAATTCCATTGGGTTTTACGTGTGTCATTGATCAAGACCTATTTCCATATTATTAATATTAATAGCACTTGTCTTACAGGACCATTTGGAAGAATCAAGTAAGATACCATGTGTTGGGGGCAGCTGGGTGGCTCAGTGGATTGAGAGCCAGACCTAGAGGTGGGAGGTCCTAGCTGTGTGACCCTGGGCAAGTCATTTAACCTTCATTGCCTAGCCCTTGCCACTCTTCTGCCTTGGAACTGATACATAGTATTGATTCTAAGGCAGAAGGTAAGGGTTAAAAAAGATACCATTTGTAAAAGTGCTTGGCACATAGTAGGCACTATATAAATGCTTTCCCTTCCCCTTCAAGGATCAGATATAATCTCCTGTATGCCTCAGTTTCCTCATCTGTCAAATGAGCTGGAGAAGGAAATGACAAACCATTCCAGTATCTCTGCCAAGAAAACCCCAAATGGGTTGTGAAGAGACAGCCTGAATAACAAGAGTCATGTATACATTTTGTCTATATTAATGTCCCCATTGTCTCCCTGATAGATTATAAACTATCTCCATGACAGCAGCAGGATTGTTTCATTTTGGTTTTTGTATCCTCCAGACTTAGCACAGTGCCTGGCACCTCGTAGTCACTCAATAAATGCCTGTTGACAGATTGATTAGTCCCACCGCAATCCCAAAGGATCTCTTGGCATTTTTGTGATATCTCAGTGCCGCCCCTGGGTCCCTCAATTCCTGAACTTTTCCCAAAGGTGGAATACCAAGACCTCTCTGGGTGATGCCTTATGCTCGAAATCATACTTTTCCATCCCATTGCCAGCTCTGTGATTCCAATCTCTACTATCATCACAGCATGGCAGCAGAAATCCCAATTAAAATCTCTTCTTCCACAGGAAGCTTTTTCCCAATCCTTTTTAATCCTAGTGCCTTCCTTCTTTTAATTCTTTCCTTTTTATCCTGGATGTAGCTTTCTCTTTATATATTTGTTTGTTTGTTGCCCCTTCTGTTGGAATATGGCATCCAAGAGGGCAGGAACTGCCTTTTGCCCATTTTTATATCCCTGATACTTACCACAGTGCCTGGTACATTTAAGATGCTTAATAAAATGTTTATTGACTGACTGACAGAAATGACACTGCAATTGGGTTCAAGTTCCGTTTCAGGCATAAGCTGTGCATCTATGGGCAAGCCATTTTGCTTTTCTGAGACTCCGTTTTCTCATCTGTAAAGTGAAGATAATAGTGTTTGGACTATATTTGTCATGGTGATGGGGTTGTGTGAAAAAAGGGTTTTGTAAAATACTGTATAAATATGAGTTGTTATTATCATCTTCATAAGTGTCAACAGACTCCCATCCCAGCCATATTTTGGAGTCATAGGATCACAGATTGAGAGCTAGAAGGGACATTAGACATCATTGAGCTCCTTTTATAGATAAGGAAACCAAGGCACAAAGAGGTTAAGTGACTTACCCAGGGATATACAATTAACAAGTATCTAAGGGGAGAAATGAACCCAGAGCCTTCCTGGCTCCAAGTCTACAGTTCTATTCACTATACATGCTCCCTCATCAGTAGCATCTTCTTCTATACTATCTATATCCTTTACTGGTAGAGTGGATCTTGTTCTAGACGTGGAGTGAGGAAGGATCTGAGTTCAAATCCCATCCTGCCACTTATTAAACCTGGGCAAGTCACAACCTTTTTGAGTCTCAACTTCCTTGTCATAAATTGTGGCTAATAATACTGACAGCATCCATCTCACAGGGTTCTTCTTAGGCTCAAATAAGAAACTGAAGAGAAAGAATTATGCAAATTTTAAAACATTATACAATTTGGGGGAAACATTGTATATGCCAGCTAATATCTGTTTCTCTGCTGTCCTCATCACCATTTCCATCTGCCCAGTGCCTCCATATCCTTCCATTTTCCCTTTGATCTTCACTTCTTAATGGGAATGGCCAAAAACTAGTGCCCAGGTGGTTCCAGGCATTTCTGCAGCTCCGGGACAATGACAGCACCAATAACTTATGATGCGACTATGCAGAGCTCTTAGATGGACAATCTCATGAACAGATCTAAATTGCCCCAGCAAACAGACTGAGGAGTATTTTCCTACATCCATCCCATTCATTCATGCATTCATTCATCCAAAACAATTTTTACAGAGCAAGTTTGTACTCAGTTAAAATATTGGGGGAGACAGAGAGGAAGGAAACACGGTCCTTGGCCACTTATAGCTCATGGTATGTTTGGGGACCCACAAAGCACCAAGGAAATCACACCAAAGTATAAAAGGCAAAATGGAAGTTATAACTAGGAGTAGTACTAAATGGCATTTATATAGTGTTTTTTTGCAAAACGCTTTACAGATATTATCCCATTTAGCCCTCACAACAACTTTGTTACGTGGATGCTTTATTATCCTCACTTTACAGATGAAGAAACTGAGGCAGAGAGACCAAGGTTAAGTGACTCGACCAGGATCCCATATCTAATGACTGAGGTTGGCTTTGAACTCAGGTCTTCCTGATTCCAGTTCAGCACTTTGCCATATCACTGCCTAAGAAGTCTTGTATGAACTGATGCAGGGTGAAATGAGCAGAACCAGGACAATAATTTCTATAAAAACAATAAAACTGTAAAAGCAAATAGCTTTAAAAGACTTCATATTTCTAATCATCTCAATGGTTGGCAGTGAATCCAGAGAGCCAATGGTGAAGCACTCTATCCCACTCTTGCCAGAAAGCTGATAGACTCAAAATGCAAAACGAGACACATTTTTTTTGGACTTGGCTATTATGACAATTTGTTTTGCTTTTTCTCTCTATATATTTATTACAGGGTTCAGTGGGTTGTATTTCTTTTTTTCTTCTTCCAGTGAAAAAGATATGGGAAGGAGAGAAAAATAAATGCTTGTTACTTAAAAAAAATAAATGAAACAAAAACAAAAGTATTACTGAAACAAGAGGGACAGCACCTCCTTAGGAAATCTCTGATTACTCTGACCTAGAGTGCTGTCTCTCTTCCCTGAGCTGTTGTAATAGCTATTATCAGTCCTGAGTAATTTAGACCTCAGCTCCATTACAGCCACTCAACCTGAGTTCCTGAGAGGCAGAACTATGTCTCTCCCTGGGCTCCTTCTCCCAGTGTACAAGAACTCAGGCTTAGGTCTATGGTGCTGTGAGTCCAGGCACAGGGAGCCAACTTTCTGGGGCTGGCAGGCGAGTGTCAGTTGGCTGAGGACGTTGGAGCTGTGCTGGCCCTCCTGGGGAAGGTTAGGAAATATCTTTGGGGGCATCTTTCCTGTTCTGATAAATAACTGATCTGTGGTCGGGACACAGAGGTCATCTCTCCCCAGAAAAAGCATTGGAGAAAACCACTTCTGACCGCCCGGCCGGCCTGTGGGTGATGTAAGGGGAAGGCTGCCTTCCTGGCCACCAGGCTGCTGAGAGGTGATTTCAGAAACGGGAAGCCATGCTCCTGGCGAGTGCAGGCGAGGCCCCGTGCAGCGCTTCCTGTGGGCCAGGATAGCAAAATCAAAGGGACGGCCATTCCTGTGGTCGAGGGGTGGCTCAGGGTATCACCCAGGGAGACAAGGGCAATTTATGGCCCTCTACTGGGCCTGACCCTTCTCCTACTCTTTCAACATGGAAGATTAGCCATTGGGGTAAGGAAAGATCTGCCATATCCTGGCTCTTTTCCTGGGCATGGGGGTGTTCGGTAGAGGGGAAGTTAGCAGCCATCAGACAAGGAGTCTTCTATGAACGTCTAATGAAGAATATGGCAGGAAATGGGGGACCTGGGGAAATATGGGGAGAATTGAGGAGGCTAGAGGTCAGTCTCTGGCGGGTGACAGCCTTCTAGCAGCTGATTATGGCTGGCTTTTGGTGGCATTATGATGGGGAAAGGATGAAAGGGATGTTTACAAAAATTTCCTTTCCCTCTAATTCCAGCAGAGGAAGATGGAGCGGTCGTAACTCCTTGTTACAGAAGATCTCAGGGAAGTGCCCTCAAAGTTCGTGGAGACCAAGCCCTGATATTATTGAGCCAGGAAGAGCAAGACCAGGAAGTGGGGACTAGAGAGCAAACAGAACAAAATTTCTCCTCTCCCACCCATCCTGTGGACAGCAGGGTTCTATCCCAGACAACAGGATAGGGAGCCCCTTGAAGTTTAGGGTCAAGCCCAGTCCACTCGATTTTATCCACTGGGGAGTGAATTTAGAGGACAGAACAGTTATCCCAAGCAGTGGTCTCCTATGGAGACAGGAGCTGGGTTTCGTAAGCAGCCCATGGGTGGAGATTTCCTGTGATGCCATGGCACTTGGGGACACGTCCCTGACTTGTTAGGTGAAGTCCTGGAGAAGACTACTTCTTTTCCTTCTCCCCTTTTAGAGACAGGAGCAAGGTTAGGAACTCTTAGTGATGACTCTAGAAAGAATCTCTGATTATCTCATACAAAGAAAAAGATGCCAGCCACACTGAAAGGAGGGAATCTGCCCAACTCAGACCCTTGCCCAGACCCTTCCTATCTGGGGTCCCCCTTAGCCAAGGTCTCATATCTACCTGGGACAACCCTCCACCCCCAGATTCCTTCTAAAGCTGATCTGGGCACTGCCAATGTATTAATCAGGGGACATTAGTCAGTCATTCAACAGATTTCTATTAAGGGATAGCTAGGTGGCTCAGTGGATAGAGTCAGTTCTAGAGATGGCTTCAACTCTGATCTCAGACATTGCCTCATTGTGTGACCCTGAGCAAGTCACTTGACTCCAGTTGCCCAGTCTTGACTGCTCTTCTGCCTTAGTTTGCTTCTAAGACAAAAAGTAAGGTTTTAAAAAAAAAGTATGAAGAATCTACTATGCACCAGGCACTGTGCTAAGTAAGCCATGGGGAGATTCGAAGAAAGACAAAAGAGAGCCCCTGCCCTCTAGGAGCTCATAGTCTTGGGTTCAGGAAAGTTAAAGGTCATCTCCCACCGTTCCTTACTTCCATGCGAGCCTTTCTCAACTCCACAGCTTATTGGAGCTGAGGAGACAACAGTATCTGACTGCATCCCACCCCATCTCCTCCCCTGCCTGCTGCCTTTGTTTCTGCTTTGCTCCTTAGCCAGAAAGTTCTGGGTAGGCTCTTGGCTAGTAAGACATCTCCCAGAGACTTATAAGATCATTGCTTTAGATTTGGAAGGGAATTTTAGGGATCATATGGTCCAATCCCTTTCTTTTTCAGATGAAGAAACTGAGGCTCAGAGATGTTAAATGTCTCTCTTAAATTCACAAGGCTTGGATCAAAGTCATAGAGTTGTGATTTTGCTCCAGGTCTTCTGACTCCTTCTAATGGTCTTTCCTACTGTCATATTGCCTTCAGATCCCCTAGGAAAAGTTCGCCTCCATTCAGTGCCCTTGAGAGGAAGGAAGAGAAAAGGGAAGGAGATAGGGAAGGAAAGGGGTGTTGGTTAGGGTTGGAAAAGTTGCCTACAGGAGGCCTATATCATTTCTGACCGAGGGAGTCCAGGGAGAGTTCTCTTGATAATGGTGGTGGTGGTGGTGGCCATAGGAGGCATTGTCTCTCCAGGAGCTTCTAGAAGGGGCTAGGATGACACTGTTTACCTACTATCTCTCACTGTATTAAAGAAAAAATGAGGAAGAGCAGAAGGCAGACTCCATAAGTTTCTCAAAGCTTCCCCCCCCCCATCTCCCAATCCTGTTGTTGCTCACCAAAGACTTTATTGCTCATCCAGCCCTATGCTCCATGCTATAGATGGGACAGGGAGGGCTCACTGCCTAAGGGCATAAGGAATATGGCAGACCCAAGCCTTGTTCTCAGGGAACTCACAAGCTTGAGATTTAATCTGAGCCTTGAAGGATGGGAAATATCTGGATGTATGGCAGGAAGAGAGTAGGTAGAAGGGGGGGGGCATTTGACTTGAGGGTATGTGGAAACATTTTAGGGGAGCAGAACAATCCTGGCAAAGGCTCTGAGGTGGCAACAAGCCTAGTGCGAGTGAAGGGGCCAGGGAGAAGGAAGGTGGGGGCTAGAACAGTGTCTCTTTGTATTTTTGTTTCAGCATCTCCGACCTCAAAGGATCACTTAGTCTTCCTCGTACCTTAATAAGTACACTGTATCCCCACTTCAACAGCCCCAGCAAGAAGTCACCCAGACTGTGCTTGCAGCCCCCAGTAAGGGAGAATTCTCCACCTCCCAAGACAGTCACTTTTGGGTAGTCTGAGTGTTGGGAATTTTCCCTTGATATCAATTAAATCTGCCTTTTTTTTCCCCCTTTCCCAACTTCTACCTTTAAGGCTCCCAGCTTTGCCTTTTCTGGCCAAGTAAAACAAGTCTAATCCCTCAAACTTCAAATCCTGGAAGACAGCTATCGTACCCTATTATATTTTCTCTTCTCCAGGCAAAAAGTCTTGGTTGTCTCAACCAATCGTAACTTGAGACCCTCCTCCATCCTGGTTGGCATCTTCTGGACACTCTCCAACTTATTAATGTTTTTTTTAATGTGGTGCCCAGGATGGAACATAATATTCCAGATGTTTTCCTCCGAGTAGGGCAGAGTATTAGGGCAGAAGTCATAGAGTATTAATGAAGCCCAAGTTCTCATTAAGGTTTCTTGTTTGTTTTTGCTTGTTGTATCACACAATGACTGTTGAGTAATTAGCTCATAAGCTTTTTGAGGGCAGGGACTGTCTTTTGCCTCTTTTGTATCCTCAGTACATGGTATCTAGTAGGTGCTTAATAAATGTTTATTGATTGATGGGTTGATCTTGTAGTCCATTAAAACTTCTAGATATTTTTCAAAAGAACTGCTACATAGGAGCAGCTCAGTAGTACAATGGATAGAGCATCAGGACCTGGGTTCAAATCTGGCCTCAGATACTTCCTGATTGTGTGACCCTGGGCAAGTCACTTAACCTGATTTACCTAGCCCTTGCAGTTCTTCTATCTTAGAATTGGCACTAAGATAGAAGGTAAGGATTTAAAAAACAAACAAACCCCAAACTGCTGCATAAGTATACCTTCCACCATCTTGTATTTATAAAATTGATTTCTTGAACCTATGTCAGACTTTTTTTTTTTTTTAGCTAGAACTTTGATTTCATCTAGGTAGAGAGCTTTGGGCAATGTGCTCACTCTATCAACACAGATCTGTACCTTTTGGGAAATTTATAATCTTACAGAGTTAGTTGCCTGGGGCCACTGAGAAGTTAAGTGACTTGCTCTGGGAAATGTAGCAGTAAGTGTCAGAGGCAGAACTTGAATCCAGGGTTTCTTGACTCTGAGGCCAGCAGTCTATCAAAGATGCCCCTTGAAGCTTTATTCATATTAACTTTCATCTCAGATTCAGCTCTGTTTTCTAGCCCATAAACAACGTTTTCAAGCCTGACTTTGTTATCCTTTGCGTTAGAGAGTTCTTCTAGACTAGTGTCATCTGCAAGTTTGAGAAATATGCTATTTATGCCTTAATCTGAGTCTCTGAGAAAAATGTTGACTAGCACAGGGCCAAGCATGGATCCTCAGGGCACTCCACTAAGATAATATGGAATCATTTATGCCTATTTGAGGGTCTTGTCATTCAATCAGTTCCAATCCGCTTACTTACTTAATAATTAAAAAAACTAACCTTTACTTTGTTTTAGAATTGATATTAAATATTGGTTCCGAGGCAGAAGAGCAGTAAGGGCTAGGCAACTGAGGTTAAATGACTTGCCTAGGGTCATACAGCTAGGGAATGTCTGACTCCAGATTTGAAGCCAGGACCTCCTGGCCTGGGTCTCTAGCCACCTAGCTGCCCCTCAGTAGAAATTTGTTCACTGACTGACTAATATCTTCTGTGCTTATACTCAAACTATTATTATATGTCTCTCTATTTCTGTCTCTTTCTCTCTGTGTCTCTCCCAAGATCAAATGAGAAATCAAACTTGTCAAATTCTTTGCTATAGTGTCTAGCTTTCCGGCAATGTGCCAGTGTGGTATCTCTGCCTCTGTGAGTCTCTAAGAACTTTGGAATTGCCAGAGAGAACATCTGAGGGTGCTGAGTGAGTCTGTGTTCATCACACTTAGTTTGGGAATGAGAAATGCTTGCTCGGTCCTGGCTCTGAGCAGCCTATTTTGCGCTCATTAGATTATCAGTTGGAAATGAACCAGAGATTAGGAAACCCCGGAGGTTATCAAGCTCTGGCCTGCTGGACTCTCAGTTAATCTTTAGCTTCCCTGCTAGGACGGAGGAAATGCTGTTGCAACATTGAGCTCCTCTTACCGTCATTATCACCATCACCGAGCCCCTTCAGATAATTCCGACAGGAGAGATGAGCTAGGACTAGAGGGGGTATGTGGATGTAGGGGTTAAGATGAGGGTGAACCTGGCTCCAGGGAGAATGCCCCCTACCCCTGACACCCAGTCAGGTTTCAGCAGTGGGTCTAACAGGGAAAAGACTAGGCAGATTTGGTATTGTCTACTGTGTGGCAAGGCCACTCTCCAAGAAGAAACAACTGTGGTCCAGGCTCCTGAGGGAGACAGGCGTCCTCAGACACAAGCATGCATGCAGAGATCTGCACACAGATACATGCAGGGAAAAACCAAAACAAAACAAAACACAGAGGAGTCCAAGGAATTCCTCAGCTTCCCCTCTTTCTTTCATTGGAAACTGATGTGGGGGAAGGGGCTCTTCTGAATTTTGTGGTCTCATTTCCTCATCCCCACCCATCTAAATTCCCATGTCTACGGATAATCTCCCTAGGGTCACTGCCTCAGATTTTTCACTAGTGCTGAGACGGATGGGTTGGAGAAGAGAGAGAAACTAGATTTAAACCTTCAGAGACCCAAACAGAGTTTGTCTCCCACTTTGAATGTGAGGAAAGGAAATTTAAGGCCTTTCTATAAGGCCTATTTGCCAAATTGAATGGATACCTCTCTTCTATAGTCCCAATCCCAGAGTATTTAAAATAACTTTTCTCTCCAGGTTATGGATGGGAGATAAAGCTCTTACTGGCCTAGGGAGGTCCTCTCCTAGAAATCTGTCATCTATCCCTTCTTGGCCCTCATGGTACCTCCCTTTTCCTCCATCCAGGGGATGTATAGCCTTGCTCTGGTCATAAAGAAACACATATCAATGGTCTCAAAGGTTTCTTCCTATCCAGAACTCATTTGCTGTGAACCATAGGGCTTCTGTGTCTTTCCACCAGACCTCTCTTCCACCAAGGGAGCAGGTTGGCAGAAATAACACAGAAGATCTTAAATCATTCCATGTATCTCTTAAAGATGCCCTAGGCAGTAAAATACATGTACATTTGTCCAATTTCCTCTACCAAAAATTACTTCCCCACTTCCTTTTCAGTTCCCCATCCTCTTGTACCAAGGAACCTCATGGACCCTAAATGGCACTGAATTGACTGAGTTCAGTCATGATAAGTCACTTCCATAATCTCTATGGCTCTGACTTGGTGGGATGTAGCTGGCTTCAGGTCCCAGAAATCTTCCTTTTCATACTGCTGGTGGTTTCTGGATAATGGGAACCTCTAGGTTCTGGGAAATGATGAGCAATCCAAGGTGAATCTTACCTTCCTAAACCTTTCCCCAAGAACTAGGGCAGGGGACATGAAGAACTCACCCTCTGATAAATAGAAAGACAAGTTGAAAGCTGAGTGTCCCTCACTTATCCCAAAGACCAGAGTTACAGGGAGGAAATTCCTCTTTCTGCAGTCCCCATCCTACTAAGCTCTGTGATTCCTCCCAGGAGGTGAGGAAAAATACTCAATCCCATTTAGTATGCTTCTTTCTAAAATACTTAAGTACTTCAAATATTTTTTAGTGTGTTTATTATTTCCACTGAAGTTGGATTCCAACTTCTCAGTGCCTTAGGAGAGAGACTTCATGAATTGCTGTGTTTACTGTCCTAATTTATTTCTTGGTGACCAGTATCTTCTGGTAAAAAATTTCTATGAACTTAGCTAGTTAGATGGGGTCATTGTAAGTTAGATCCATAGTATGCCATTGAACATGTACTTAGAATCTTTCTAAATTGGTCTTACAGAACTTGCAATACATTGGACTGGCCACTTATACCATGGCGAGACATTGTAGGAAGACTTTAGTTCATACTTATGCTAGTTGCTTAGTTTCTTTCATGAATTACATAATATTTGCAAAGTATAGTACCTACTTCACAGGGCTGCCCAAATTAAATGACATAATATATGCAAATTGCTTTGCAAAACCTAAAGTGCTATATAAATGCTTGCTGTTATTATTAAGGAAAGATTCAACTTAGAACAAGATTTAAAGAAATATAACAGCCCATGTCTAATGTGGTACTTTTTTTTTGTACTAAATTCCAACTGTTGATAACACTCCTTAATCTAATTCTGGTTCTGTTTCCAAGTTTGAGTAGGCATTAGACCAAGGTAAGGGTTGTAGTGGGTTGTAAGCACAGGGTTATGATCAGCAGAGTTGAGGTAAGGCTTGAGGGATTGTTCAGGTTCCAAAGGTCAGAAAGTTTCAAAATTCAGACTGTCAGTTTGGTTATGAGGGACCAGGACACAGGCCTGAGCAATGTTAGGGGGTTCTAGATTAGCATAGGATCAATGGAATCATATTACCAGTAGCAAGAAGGCTTTTAAACCGGAGAAAAACTTTTGTATTAGCATTTGCTCCTTCCATCTCCTTATCAACTGCCTTATTTTCAACCCAATTTCTGAACCACTGCTCTACTGAAATTATTCTTTTAAAGATTAACAAAGATTTTTTTAAATATATAAGTCTTATTGGGTTTTCTTAGTCTTTATGATTCTTGACCCCCATACATTGACTAACTTTTATATGATTGACTAACTTTTCCTCCTTTGATTTTCATGATATTTTTCTATCCTTTTATTCTCCTCTTACTTATCTCACTGTTCCTTCTCAGTCTTCTTTACAGGAGCATCATTCATTTCCTGTCTTGGTAATTTCACAAGTTCCGATTGGGTTTAATTATCATTTCTGCTCAGATGACTTCTAAATCTATATATCCTGCCCTAATGTCTCTCCTGATGTTAGTTCTTCACCTCTAACTTCCTGCTGAATGTCTCATCAACATCAAGCTCTCAAACGCAAACTCAGCTCAATGGTGTCTTCAACTTCCTGCCTACACATGTTATACTCCAAACTTTCCTATTTCCATGGAGGGTACTACCATCTTCCAACTCACCCACTTTTATAAGCTCGAAGTCATCCATGACAATTTCTTCTCCTTCACCCCTCCCCCCATCCAATCAGTTATTGGTCTTACCTTTACAACTAGGCCTTTTCTAGACCTCCTTAATCTCATTGCTTTCCCAGAGATTATCTCCAATTTATCCTATGTTTATCTTGTTTGTACATAGCGGTTTGTAGGTAGTATTCCCCATTTGACTTTGAGTTCTTTGAGAGCAAAGGATTTTTTTTTTTGTCTTTCTTTGTATTCCTAGTGCTTAGAATAGTGCCTGACAAATAGTAGGCACATAAAAAAACCTTATTAACTGACATAGAAATGGTTTCTGATCTTTACCTGCTGTGAAAAGTTGCCTTTATGAATATTTTGGCTTATATGAGAGTTTTCTTCCTGCCTTTGACATCCTTCAGGGATGTACCTAGTGGAAAAGTAAGTCTCTGGGCCCAAGGGTATATTCAGTAACTTTTTTTACATAATCCCAAATTCTTTTCCAGAACTGTTGGACCAATTCACACCTCCACCAAGTATATTAGTATACTTATTTTTCCCCAGCTCTTCCAACAGTATTTCTAGCATTAATTTACTATCATTTAATGGGTGTGAGCTGAGTCAATTAATGAAATTCATTAAAACACATGCTGGAAACACAGAGACAAAAATGAAATATCACATGCCTTCAAAGAGTTTACATTGAAACCTCAGGTTATTTTAATTTGTATTCCTTTTATTATTAGAGAAATGTAGTATTTTTTTTAATTTGGTAGTTGACCTTTTGTCTTATTTTTTTTAACTATTGGTTTGTGTTCTTTGATCACCTTTCAATTAGGAGATGACTCTTATTTTTATACATTTGAATTAATTTCCTACAGATTTTGGATATCAGATTTTTATTAGAAATATTCAATATGAGTTTTACTATTCAGTTTCTGTTGTTATTCTAATTATGCCCATTTTATTCATATAAAAAGCTTTTAAATTTTATGGGTCAAAATGACATATTTTATGTTTTAATTGTTTACTTCTAGCTCTTTGTTTGGTTAAGAATTTTTTTCTAACCATAGATCTAAAAGATGTCTTCTAATTTTTCTTTATGATCTCTTCTATTTAGAGTTTATTGGAGCTGCTCTCACCCTCTTTAAAATTCTCTTCGGCTTGAGAAGCAACATGGTAGAGTGGGAAAGATTCTAGACATAGTAACAACACAATTCTATGTTTGAAACCTAACTGATACAGAATATCCCCAAAATCTCAGGGAGGTTTTAAACTTTGGTAACACTCTGTACTTACTTTGTAACAATGGGCAGGCCAGCTTCCTTTAGAATGGGTCTAATGATGTCTGTAGTTTTTACCTCAGAGGTAGATTGTGAACATTTACTAAGATGGTATATGGATATATACATAATAATATATCACATATAAAAGATGTCTATATCCCCATATTTAGTATTAGAAACCTTAAAGTACCACGTCGATGGCATTTTCATAATGTTTTCAATTGGATTATATACGTGTTACTTTCGCTGACTAGTCTGTAGGTTGCCTGAGGGATGGAATCTACCTTTTTTTTGGGGGGGGTCTTTTTATCCCCGAGGCTTAGTGTAGTGCCTTATTCATGGTAGAACCTTAATAAATATTTGCTGAATTAAATCATATTGAAGGTAGGAATCAATTCCCAAAGTTGGCTAATCTGGGACTTAGAGATAAGTAGAAGCACCTGGCTGGGGGGTGGGCAGGGAGGCCCCAGTGAGGTGAAGAACAGTGAGCTTTCTGATGGTGAACCAGATTCACCTCTGAGCCTTTCCTTTGAGCTAAAAGCCTTCTTTCTAGGTTGTGGGTGTATAATATAATATAATATAATACATAAAAAGCATATATGTACATGTATACACACACACATATCCATAAAATCTCCATCACTTTCAGACTTTAAAATAGCTTTTGGTAAAACAAAAACAAAAACACTTTGTCTTTTTAGACTCTAGCCTTTATGGAGCAAGTTTACAAGTTATCAGGAATAAGGCACAGCACTGCATGCGACACCCCGATTGAGTTGTCTCTGAATGAGGCAGGAGTAAATGGAGAGATAGAGATAGATAGATAGATAGATAGATAGATAGATAGAGAGAGAGAGAGAGAGAGAGAGAGAGAGAGAAGATGAGAGAGAGAGAGAGAGAGAGAGAGAGAGAGAGAGAGAGAGAGAGAGAGAGAACTCCACCCCTCCTTTGTGCACATGGCTATGCAGACTCCTTTGTGAAGACATTTTTTTCCAGCCGGGGGTTTCCCTGGCAACCAGCCTTCACCACTCATCCCAGCTCTCCCCATCACTAGCAGCCTCTTCATTGCTGTTGTCTTCAGAGGGCTAAGCAG
>NC_058131.1:310874092-310908157 GCF_016433145.1 Gracilinanus agilis
AGAGAGAGAGAAGATGAGAGAGAGAGTGTGAGAGAGAGAGAGAGAGAGAGAGAGAGAGAGAGAGAGAGAGAGAGAGAGAGAGAGAGAACTCCACCCCTCCTTTGTGCACATGGCTATGCAGACTCCTTTGTGAAGACATTTTTTTCCAGCCGGGGGTTTCCCTGGCAACCAGCCTTCACCACTCATCCCAGCTCTCCCCATCACTAGCAGCCTCTTCATTGCTGTTGTCTTCAGAGGGCTAAGCAGGGAGGGACCGACCATAGTCCCAGGGACTCTGACAGAGAACAACACCCAAGACAATCCAAAACAGTGGACAATATTACACAGCAGATCACTAGTTAAGCATACTCACTGATGTGATGTTGTTTTAGAGGTGAATGTATCAAGCCTGCAGTCCACTCCAAACAGACTTTTCTAGATTTTCTTAAAGGTACAGACCCCTTTTCCAAACCCTATATTTTAAAATGCAAGGGCTCAGAACAGAACAGTTTTGAAACTAAGTTTTGCAGGGGGTCGCTCATGGCGTCTCTGTGGTCATGAGTGCCAATGACTTGCCTTGATTCCCTGGGTGAGGAGAATGAAGGCTCCTCAGGCTGCTCTGAGACAACATGGGGTTGGGAGTGCCGGCCGTTTTTGTGGTTTGGGGTTGGAAGTCGGTTTCACAACTGATCTCCCCAGAACATTGTCCAGCCAGACACTCGGCCCATGGGCCGAGTTCCCGATTTATTTTGGTGCTTCAAGCTGTGTCATCCCCATAGGGCAGGCCAGGGATAAAATTTTGCCATTTTTCTATAGGAATAGTTTTGGGGTGCCATATAATCTCTCTCAACCTCAGTTTCCTCATCTGTAAAATAAGAGGTTGGAAGGGCATCTAATCTAACAGGAATTTTGTATTTGGGGAAACTGAGTTTGAGAAGGGTTAAGTGACTTGCCCTGTGTGACATAGTATTAGGTGGCAGATTTGGGAATTGAGCCCATGTCCTTTGATTCCAAGTCTAACACTTTTTCCATTGCATCATGTGACTTCTATTTAGTCAAGGCCTTCCGTTTGTTTCAAAGAGGAGAACACAGTCTCTTCCCACTGGACTTGCTCTGATGTGCTTTCAATGCATTCCTCCAAGTCTTATTTTTAACTCCACGCCACCCAGGACAGGCACATTCTCTGTTAAGAAAACCATCCCATACCATTTGGGGAGGAAGAGATGGAAGAGAGACATTGGGAAATGTAGAGGATATAAAAACAAAAGCTGTCAAAAAATCTTAAAAGAAAAAAGAAGACAATTCCTATATATTTGGAAATAGGGTGATATACGAATGAAAGATATTAATAAAAATAAAAATTAAAACTACAAAAAGAAAACCTTAAAGCCCTTAGAGGTTCTCACAACCCTAAGATCTTCATTTCTAGAATAAATCTCAGGCAAGTTGCTTCATAATTATCTGGGATGTGGGGAAGCAAGAGATGAGAAAGGGATAAGATGGTACGTACATAGGTGGCAATCCCTGGGCAATGGAGTGGTATGGTTAACTGGAGGCTGGCAGGTGGGTTAATGAACCATGGAGGTCCAATCGGTCTTCCCAATGGGCAGGCTTTGGGGCCATTTGGGCAAGCTGAATTTATACAGCTATTGTTTTTTCCCAGGGTTACTAATTCTTTCACACATGCCACTGGACCTTTGTTTTCTGGTTCCATTTTCACAGTAACTTAAAGAAAGAGTTTGAATCCTACCACTGGGACCTCCCACCTTGGCAAATAAGAATCTCTGCCTCCTTCCTTTTGCTAGAGGAATAGGGGATCCAAATCATGTGGCACTCAGATTGGGTGGGATCCTGGGCAGAGACTGGTCACAGTGCCCTTGCTTTTTCTGTTCCTGAGTATGGCTCTGCTTAGTAGGAGCTGCATCTGGAACATGATCTATGAGCACACATACACACATTACATAGGCCAGTGTACTCATAGACAGGCACTGAATTCATAGGTAACTATGTGAAACCTGGGGATCAGACATTCCCAAAATGTATCAGGGACGGTCAGACACTCAGATTTTGGATACCATGTCCAATCTCCGCTAGTACCCTAGCCCTTCCACTCTCATCCCAGGAAAATCTCTTGTCTCAGAGTTTTAGAGTCCTTAAGCTTTTGATCAGAGACTTGAAGGAAGCAGCTGGGTGTTATAGAAAGAGCATTCTGCTTCTTATTAGCTATATGACCTTGGGAAAGTCACTTTCCTTCTTTGGGTGGGTCTCAGTTTCCTCACCTGTAACACGAGATGGGTTGGACTAGCTCCCTAAGGTCCTGTCATTTATGACATTATAATCCTATGAATGAAATCAAAATTGGAGCAGACAGACCAAACAGACAGATATTGATGTTTTATTGAAAAGCCAAGAAAAAATCAGATAGACCGAACACATTTTCCGAGGATCTATTTACACAGCATCCTGCAAGGGATGATTTCTTGTGTGTTGGGGGAAAGGACCTGGTCCTGTTCCCCCTCTCCCTTACCCCCACCCCGCCTTCCACCACTATCACACCCTTCCCCTACTTCCTGTTTTCAGACCCTGTCTGGACTTCCTCTTCCTCTTCTTATCTCCCATCACTTATGGCTCAAAATGGCCTCCTGGGCTTACAGTTGGAACCACAGTCCAGGGGTCACCCCCCAGGCCTGTGCCCCTTCGAGGCTCAGAACTCTAGAGAGGAGCAGGAGATAGGAGGGTGACTCTCCTCCTCCCTCATTCTTTGCCTCCCTGGAGGTATGAAAGAAAGCAATGTTTTTAGGCCCTAGGGAGTTCAGGGTCAAGAATAAAGGGTCCAATGTCTGGATCTCTGAGTTCAAAGCCCTTTCTCCCTTTGATCCCTTCCTGATTGTGCACTCCTGATTATCCTCATGTTAGTTTGATTAACCGTTGTATCTCCTCTTAGGGGAAATACTTAATGAGGACCTTAGTTCTATTTATTGATAAATTCTTGATATCCCAACAGGAGTCTCCTGAAAGTGACTTCTTATCCCTTTGGGGATGTCCGAGCCAGACCATGTCCTGAAAAATCTCTGCTTCATGAGTAAGTTGTAGGTATGAGCTCAAGGCTGAAGATCTTTAGTAGTGGGAGTGATGGGAGAAGTCATCTCATCCATCCCCCAAGTGCTCCACCTCCAACCACTAACCCATCCATCTTTCTTAAAGTAAGTCTGGACTTTCATCATTCCAGGTAAGAGGCTATTTTGAGGATCCATTTGGAGAAGAGGTTAAGGATGTTGGGTCCTGACCTACTCCAACATGTCATTAGATCTGTGATTTCACTGATGTGGTATTCTCTCCGGGGATTGAATTTGGCCCCAACTCATCTATACCAACCATCCTCAGAGGACACGTGTATATATGCCATATGGGGTCCTGAGAGCTCTAAAACCATTTTCCTGCTGGCATA
The DNA here is from genome assembly GCF_016433145.1 of Gracilinanus agilis. Classification (NCBI taxonomy): domain Eukaryota; kingdom Metazoa; phylum Chordata; class Mammalia; order Didelphimorphia; family Didelphidae; genus Gracilinanus; species Gracilinanus agilis. The sequence goes on from NC_058131.1 coordinate 310,877,520, forward strand.
CTCTGAGGCCTAGGCAAGGATCCTGGACATGAAAGGGACAGCAAAAATCAGCAGCCCAAGAAGAAGAATAAAGTAGATCATAAAATAAGCAGATAATCCAAATAATGGCTAACCCAAACCCAGCAAATAATTTAAAACCAGAAAAGAATCCAAAACAAATTTTAGATTTAGCAATCCTTTTATCTTATTTTATTTCGCTTGGGAATGTTTATGCATTTTTTTCCCCTAGATTCCTTGTCCCTCCAGATTGATGTTCAGTTTTGGGCTTGAACATCACATAAACAGCAATGAATCTTCTGTCTTGGAATCAATACTTAGTAGGTAAAGGTTTAAAAAACATCACAAATGAAAACCCCCAAATATTCCCCTGAGTATAAAAACTTCATCTTGGGTGAACTAGAAACTGGTGATCAAAAGGTGACTTCCCCTAGGCTGAGAGTCCAAGGTATGGGTCCTGCTGGCCTCTCTGTAGAAAGGACAGTCCCACTGTCCCCATTCCAGTACGAGGAGGAGACTGAGAGGGCCTCACATTCGCCACACCCAAGTGAGATGGACTTCCACCCTCCTCAGCACCAGTTCCCCTCCAGCACCTCCTTCTCCCTGAGCCAGGGCTGCTCCTTGACCCCACCCTCTCCCTCCCCTTCTGTGTGCTTTGTCATCCTCCTTGGGCTCCCCTGGAGAGGCCTCTCCTACCAACCCCAAGCACTTGGGCCTTGGCACTACTCATAGTCTGGCTTAATTTTATACCTTCAGCAGTTGGGGGAAAGGGGTGGGTTTAGGTCAGAGCTAATCTTTTTCCTTCTGCTCTGCCTCAAGTGAGATGGTCTTACCGCCACAAGGCAGGAAGACTGTGTCTCCCACTGGTCCCAGGACGGCTGAAGAAACTTCATTCCTCCCACTGACCCTTCCCATCCCTCTTCCTCAGGAAATGCTTAGAGGGAAAGCTCCCCAGCTCCCATCCCCTTCCAACCCCAATGTACCCCCCTTTTTTTTCATTACTTTTCTAAAGGCTGGAGAGTTTCATCTAAGTCTAACACACCAAAGGACACACAGCTTCCTGACCCATGTGAAGAAAATGAACTTAGGACATGTAGACCCAGCACCCAGAGGGATGACACCAGCAGAGGCTGTACATGTCTCTACACATATACACACAGGGCACACACAAGGCTTCAGTGCTCTCTTCCCAGAGGGCTGAAGATTTACATAACAATCATTTATAAGGGACATGGGAATGATCCTCGCAGGCTAGTGATTTCCCTGGGGCACTTTGCTCAGTTGATCCAAGCCCAGTCTTTGCCCAGTAGGTAGAGCTGACATGAGATACATGTTCTGGCCTGACCGGATCACCCTGCAGTGCTTCTCTGGGTTTCTGTATCTCTGGTTCTGGGATGGAGTGTTAAAGTGGAAGGAAGGGCCTGGAGATCTGTCCGGCCTAAGTGCCGCCTGAAAGATCACGTTGATGATGTGGGTCCTCCTTCCTTTTGGACCTGACTCTGTATCTGGAGTCGGGATTCCCCTCAGGGTTAAGCGCACAGACAAGGGGTTGAAGGTATGGACCAGGGTAGTGACCCAGCATCCTCCTGTGTCTTCTCAGGGTCTGAGCCTAGTCCTGAGACTCTGAGTGTGCCATACCTGTCCGTGTGGTATAATGTTGTAAGAGTGGCCCAGAGAAGCAGAGAAGCAGAAAGAATGTTGGATTTGTAGTTGGAGGATCTGGATTTGAATCCAGGTGTGGCTACTTACTATCTATATAACCTTGGGCAAGTCAATTAACCTCTTTAGGCATCAGTTCCATCATCTGCAAAAAGAGAAGACTGGACAAGATGGCTTCTGAGGTCTCTTTCAATGTTAGGTCAACGATTTTTAAATCTGTAAACTGAGAGGATTAGACCAAATGGTCTTTGCTATCCCTTCGTTCTCCAAATTCTATCGATCTATTTGCAATTACAAGCATTGAAGGAACCTTAGAAGTCACCTGGTCCAATCCCTTCCTTTTACAGGTGATAAAAATGAGACCCAAGCAAAAGAAAGAAATTGTCCACAATCACACCTCTAATAAGGGGCAGACCTGAGATTCAAACCCAGTGCCTCTGATTGCCAGGTCAGCACCCTTTTCTCTTGTCTCCTCCAGGAAGCCTCCCAACAGTTACTTTGATTCTTCAAGATCTGAAGACCTCGAACTGTCCCGGTTGTCATCTTCAGGACTCTTTCTAGGTTATCAATCTTTCCTAAAATGTGGTGCTCAAAGTGGAACATAATACTCCAGGCATGGTCCAACCAGGACAGAGTACAATAGTACTCTTTAGTGTCGGACACCATGTCTTGCTTACTGTAGCTTGACATCACATTAGCATTACTGGTTGAGATATCTCCCTGTTGATTCATGTTGAACTTGCAATTCATTACAATTCCCAAAGAATTCTCAGATGAACTGCTATCTAGCCATACCTTTCCTGTCTTGTACTTGTGAAAGTGACTTTTTTTTAAACAAAGCATACAATTTCTTATTTATTCATATTAAATTACATCTTACTCGGTTTAGTCTAACGCCTGTTGAGAGCTTTTTGGATCAGAACTCTGTAATTCATTTTGTTAGCTATCCTGTCTAGGCAGCAGGATAGTCTTCTTTCCCAAGAACCAACCTCCAGAGAAGGAAACAAATGGTAACTCAAAGACCCTGTGATACCCCAGAAAAAAATGTAACCAGGTGATTCAGCAAGCACTAGCCAACGCTGCCATCTTCCAGGGATCCCAAAGTACTCATTTTGACATTGATGGCACGGAGAAAATGTCACTGTGGATCCTTTGATCCATGAGCATCCACCCCCCCATCCCAGGCACTAAGAATCCCTCCATCACTAGGAACATTGTGTCCTGCTCTGGGAACATCTAGGACTATGACTAGAGGATGATGACAGAATGGTGAATAGAAACCATGACCCAGGATCAATAGAAGGAACTGAAGATACTTAGCCTAGAGGAGAAAAAACTTGTGGTGGGAGGGAGGGGAGAGGAACATGATTTGTTGTTGTTGTTGCATCGGACCCTTTGTTGCCCTATTTGGGGTTTTCTTGGCAAAGGTACTGAAGTAGTTTGCCATTTCCTTCTCCTGTTTATTTTAGAGTTGAGGAGACTGAGGCAAACAGGGTTGTCTTGCCCAGGGTTACATAGCTAATAAATGTTTGAGGCCAGATTTGAACTCAGGAAGATGACTTTTCCTGACTTCAGGCCCAGCCCTCTATCCACTGCACTACCAAATTTCTTTCTTTAAAGCATTCCAAAGGTTTTCACATTGACAAAAGCATTTTGGCTTGTCCAGCGTGATCCTAGAGTACAGAAATCTAGGAGTACTGGGCAACAGTTGAAAAAAAACTTTGTTCAAGAAAATTTTCAGGAAAAGAAGCTTGTGAACTCCTTGAATCCAGAAAATGATCTGTTTGAAGACAGATGCCTGCAGAAACCTCCACTGCATCAAGAAGATCCAGAATGAACTTCGGGGTGCCATTGATTGAACTGAAGGGGGTTGAACATTTACTTTTGAATGTAAACTCTTATGCCAAAGGGGACTGCCCCCTAATTGGCTTTTTGTCAGTGCGCCTAGCAAACATTGGTTTTGCTCTTTCTCTCTTCTATTTCCCTCTTATCTCTAACTATTGTAATTTCCTCTTAGAAGGGGCAATATTGTATACACCTGTAGTTAGAAGATTTTTAGGGGTATAAGATGATTATGTAAATGATCAATTGGGGAGTCTAGGTTTAATTTTAGGAGATGCATCGCTTCCTCTCAGTTTAGACTGTCTGGAAGGACAGTCTGTATAGTAGTGGGTCCCCCTTCACTAGAGCCTTCAGACAGAGGCTGAATAACTATTTTCCCATTGAATTAGATGACCTCCAAGGACCATTTGGGGTACTGGGAGGCTGTGACTCCCATGGGAAGTGGGGACCTCATGGGGGTTATCCTACTGGTCACTGGGAGTTTCATGGTCTTTATTTATTTATTTGTTTTTCAAACCCTTACCTTCCTTCTTAGAATCAATACTATGTATTGGTTCCAAGGCAGAATGGGAGTTAAGTGACTTGCCCAGGTCACACAGCTGGGAAGTGTCTGAGGTCACATTTGAACCTAGGATCTCCCATCTCTAAGCCTGGCTCTCAATCCACTGAGCTACCCAGCTGCCCCCGAGTTTCATGGTCTTTGAAGATCTCCTGGTGACTGAGACTTTAATAAATTCCTGTAGTCAATCCAAGGGTCTCTCTAGAGCAGTAGGTGGCTGGAAGCACTCCTATATGCTATCCTAACCAGATTAAAATGTATTGGGGTATGAGGTGGGGAGAACATTTAACAAAATAAATAAAAATACAATAGAACATAGAGAATGCTAGTATGTGGTTTTCGTAGTCACTGCACTGCCCTCAGGGACCCTTCTGTATGCTTTAGTGGCCCCTGGTTTCTATTTGACTTTGACACCATTGCCAGATCCCCGATATCTACCCTGGGGTCAAGTTTTTCCTCTACGGGACCTTTTTCAAGGAGGCTTCCCGTTCCTCCCTCAGAAAACCTGGGGAAATAAACACAAGGCAGATTGTTTGCCCACGGCCTCCCTCTCTAGGGCAGCGATGGCGTCTCCCAGGAATTGGGCCCTTATCGTCCTGTGTATCTCAAGGAGCCACTTTAGGTAGAATAACAGGGAGTGTCTAACGAAGGAAAATTGGACTCGTTTTCAAGACTCTTTTTTTTAACCCTGAAGAATAGCCCTTTGTTTATTTCTTTGAGCGTGTGGCGGCCTGCCCAGTAAACACCCCGCTACATAAGGCCTCCGAGATCGGCATCTGCAATATTACACAAACACCCTGAGCATACGCCGGCATGGTTGGGGGGGGTGGTGGTGGTGGAATAGGGCAGGCACCCTTGGCATGGCCCAAACCCCAACCCCAAGACCCAGCCACTGGGGCTTAGCAGCCCCAGAAAAAAGGTCCCCCACATCTCAGGTCGGAGGACCCAGGCAGGGTAAGCCACTGAGGGAAGGAGGGGGAGCTCTGAGCTGCTGTCCAGTCCTCCTATCTGGGCTAGGATCTATTCCCAGCATCAATAGGCAACACGCTAATGGCTCTTTAAACCCACTGGCTTCTAGAAGTTGGTTCTCCTCCACCATCAGGGCAGCTGCTCCCAGAGCTAATCAGGCACTGGGGGGGTGGGGGAGGTGGGGTTGTGGGGGTCGGCAATGGCAAGAACCTGGGCTATCTCTAGGGCCTCAGTCCTTTTCTGGGATCCAGAGTTAAACCCCCCCACTCCCCCCCCCCAATTCCCATCTAGGACAGGAGGCGTCCATTCTCCTGGACCTTCTCTGACAGCCCATTAATTTCTCTCTGTAGAACTCTGGTTTCCCTTAATGATGATTAGGTCCAGGTCCAAGGGAGTAGTGTTCCTCATCTCATCTGGATGACCCCTGATTCCCTGACCCCACTAAAATGTGACCCCTTTAACCATCTTAACCAAAATGAGAATCACCGAAAAGAAAAAAGAACTCTCCCCACTACTCCCATATACATACACACTCCAACAAAAGCCAAAAGTAGGGAAAGGTTTTCTGAATCTCAGATCCTGGGCCTTCCAAGGTCCCCTCCCCGTCTCCCTTCTTCCCCAAACACCCCCAGCCTGGCAGCTGTAAATATATCACAGTCACCCAGTGAAAAGGAGACAATGAACTGGCCTCCCTCATTAAAATGAACCTCAGCCCCAGGAGAAGTGGCTCAGGGATTGGGGCAATGCCCAGAAGGCAGCAGCCAGGAGGTGAAGTCTGGAGCCAAGAGATGGGCCTTGAGGCTGGGAATGAGTGATGGGTAGTGGGCTCAGGGAGGCAAGAAGTCTCTGCTCCTGTGAACATCCACATGACAAGGACCACTTTCACAGAGAGACGGAGCACACGCCTGTGGGCACAGGCTGGGGAATATGGTATCTTTGGGTAGAGCAGGGTCTGTGCATCGCAGGGCGATGCCTCCAGATAACAGAGGGGCAGGAGCAGGAATTCTTAGGGCATGAACATCTCGGACCCTCCCTGGCCCCAGCAGTACCTGTACTGGTGTAAGTGGGACAGAAGTGCCATCACTGGGCTAGGGAGGCTGGCAACCCTGTGGTACCATGTTGTGGAACCTGGGATGCTAGAGGATATCTAGGGCCCCAAGTTAAATCTCCCTCCTCCTCATGTCCTTATACCCTTTCTGAGCCTAGGCTACTCCTTCTGGACATCCACATATTCCCACAGACTCCTATTTGGGACATCTGATTTCCAGTCCAAATTTTCACTTGCTAGTCGTGTGCCTGGGCCAGGTACTTAATGTCTCTGGGTCTCAGTTTCCTCCTCTGTTAAAACAAAAGTGTTCTTAGTTGTATAACCCTGGACAAGTCACCTAACCCCCATTGTCTAGCCCTTGCCACTCTTCTGCCTTGGAACCAGTATACTGTATTGATTCTAAGACAGAAGGTAAGGGTTTTAAAAACAAACAAACAAACAAACAACAACAACAACAAAAACCCAAATCCAAAAGGGTTCTTAGTTGTGTGACCCTGGGCAAGTCACGTAACCCCCTTGCCACTCTTCTGCCTTGAAACCAATATATAGTATTGGTTCTAAGACGGAAGGTAAAGGTTTAGAAAACAAAAAACAAAAGGATTGAACTTGATGGTCTTTGATACTCATATCCTAAAATTCTAGGATTGTGGGCTCAGCTCCCAGGCTGCAGGGAGTGGAGAGCAGAATTTGAATCCTTTTCATTGGCTCCAGAGGAAGACCTCCTAGAGTTGGACCTCCTAGAGTAGCAAGAGGCAGTAAAGGCTGAGCCTCTGTCCCTCAATTATTTGGCTCTTTGAGGTCAGTGTATTGAGGGTGCGTGTATGATTAATAAATTGATATTAAAATGACAATAGTTTTGTATCCCCCCTCCCATCACTCATTCTCCTATTGCACCAAGCCACTATAACACTCACCCAATTATAAGACCCACCCTTCTCCAGCATCCACCCTATCCCCGCCCTAGAATCCACATCAAACCAACCTTTTGTTTTTCCAACCTCAGACCCCCAGGGAAGGGAAAGGTGAGAAATATCACCTCTCCTGTCACCCCTCCCAGTCCAACTGAGGGGGAAGCTCCCCAGAGGGTCTGGGCTGCCTTTTCACCGCCCCAGAGAGAACAATAATAGAATCCTTGTCTCCCCCATCTCCTGGGAGGAGGCTCCTTTGGGCTGGGGCTGGGGCTGGGGCTGGGGCTGGGGCTGTACTCTCCTCAGTATCGGTGGTGTTGGAGGTGGTGGCCCCTCCAGATTACAGCTGGTCTGGGAAAGGAAGGACCATTTTCTGGGCCTCTTCTATTTCTTCTACTCCCTCTGCTGTCTCCAGCCAGGACTTGGCCTGATGGTTCCCTGGCTTTCAGCCTCTGTGAATGGAAGTGAGGAGGTACCTACCATAGGTTTCAGGACTTTAGGGATGGAAGGAATCTCAGAAATGGTCTGGTCTAATCCTTTCATTTTGTAGATGAGAACACTGAGGCACCAAGAGGGGCAGGGGTTTGCCCACATTTACTAACAGGGATCTGCTAGGCCCTGGGTCCTGATTTCTATTCAGTACCAAGCTCAGAAATGCCCTGGCACTAGCTTGCAGTGTGTAATGATGGGACTGGCTCCTGGGCTGAAACCAAGGAATGGAACTGACACAGGCAGTCTTGGTCCAGAGAGAAGGAAAGAAGTGCTTTTTAGAAACCTCTGCCGTAATGCTGAGGGACTTATGGGAAAGAAAACTAGCCACACTCAGAGGAAGAACTGTCGGAGGGGAGAAACAGAAGAAAAACAATTGCTTGAACACATGGGCTGATGGGGATATTATTGGGGATGCAGACACTAAATGATAACTCTAGTCCAACTATCAATAATATGGAATTAGGGCTTAATCAATGATACATGTAAAACCCAGTGGGATTGTGCATTGGCTAAGGGGGGTTAGGGGGGTTTGGGGAGAAAGGGAAGGAACATGAAACATGTAACTACGGGAAAATATTCAAAATTAAAATTAAAAAAAAAAAAAAAAAAGGAGCCTCTGCCGTCCCTTCCCTATCTAACTCTGTGATCCTTTCTTGGGATCTGACCAGGCTGGCAGAGTAGAAGATCTGAGTTCAAATCCTTCTTCAGATTCTTACTAGCTGGGTGACACTAGGCAAGTCACTTAGTTGCTTTTGGCCTCAATTTCCTTACTGCAAAATGAGTATAATAATAACCTACCTCACAGGGCTGTTGCAAGGTTCCACGAGATACGTGTAAAATGCTTTCCCAGCCTTTAGAGATAACCTTAAATGTTAGTGATCATTATCGTATTTGTTGTTGACAATGGAGGCCGGAGGCAGCAACTTACAGAGGAAGAGGTAGGTTTTTTTTGGGTCTAGGTGGGATCTCATCTCTTTCCTTCACTTCTCTCTTAAGACCTTCCCTCCCCTCTCCACACACACACACACACACACACACACACACACACACACACACCCCTTGTGACAAATAGTTGCTAAGATGTTTTTCTGCTTTGGTTTCTTGATCTGAGAAATGGGGTAACCCAAAGACTGTTTTCTCTTCTTCTAAGTGAAAATGCAAGCTGAATGTCTTCATCAAAGAGTCCCTAATTACTCTGCGCCCCCACTCAGTTGTTGTCTGCCTTGGGGAGTTCCCAGCAGTAGACAGATGGGCTGAGGAGCAGAGTCATAACCAGGAATTCTTTCACCTGTGCCAAAAACAGTTTAGGGGGTGGCTGGGTGGCTGGATGGCTGGAGGTGGGGCAGAGGACAACCCAACCAGGAGTGTAGCTGTTGTAGCAGAGGAGTGAGGACCCTCAGCCCTGAGGGAGCTGAGGGGAAAGTGTACTCCAAGAAAAAGTGTCCCCGTGGCAATGTGACCTAGGGGTGGTTCTCATCAGAGAAATGGCATTTGAAAGCCTCGGTTAAGTATAAGAATCAGCGATTTTGTGGGGAAGAACCCAGATCCACTGGAAGTTAGCAACCTAGGTCAAAACCCCATCCTTCTCATTTTAGTTAAAGCTCTGCTGATGAAAGTCCAGTGAAGAACACATAGTAGGACCCAGATGGGATTGAGCAAGGAGGTTTATACTCATATTAGTAAGGATGATGGATTTTTCTAGATCGATGACAATGGACTATTGCTCCTCAAAGACCTTGAAGGCCACTTAAAAAGGATGTAATTAGGGGCAACTGGGTGGCTCAGTAGATTGAGAATCAGGCCCAGAGATGGGAGGACCTAGGTTCAAATCTGGCCTCAGACACTTCCTAGCTGTGTGACCCTGGGCAAGTCACTTAACCCCCATTGCCTAGCCCTTCCCACTCTTCTGCCTTGGAACCAGTACATAGTATTGATTCTAAGATGGAAGGTGAGGGTTTAAAAAAAAAAAAGCATGTAATTGCTGTTTGTTTCATGTGAGTCCTACCCCATCCCCATCCCCATCCCCCAATCCCAATTAGACTGTAATCATCTTGAAGGCAAGATTTGTGCACCTCTCCCTCTGTTTTACAACAGTCTGCAGTGAAGACAAGACCATGGCGGGGTTGAATGATTGATTGTTCAGCTGCAAGGTTTGAGGAACTCGGGGAGCCAGAGACAAGATCAGTAGGGTAGGTTCTGAAGAAGACACCCTCCACCCTTGATCAGAAACAAACAGCTGTAGATTAGACCCCTGGAGAGTGGTGATTGGAGAAAGTGCTCAGGGGAGATAAGTTCTAGTGACCATCTGGGAGATAATATATCCTGACAATCACCACTTCCACTCACCACTGCCTGACAAACAGCCATATCTGCATCTGTTTTGAGATGGGGGTCACAGAAGGATAGGGGAGAAAGTGACATGAGAGATCTCTTGGTTCCCTGAGGCCATCAACCTCATCCCCCCTATCCTTAGGTGACCTGTGTGGCCAGGAAGACCCTGGCTAACATTTCTCCTGACCCTCTGCATGGACTAAGGTCAAGATTTGAGGTCAGACAGACATCATTGGATATCAACAGTCATCAAGTCATTGGATCAAAGGAATCTGAATAGAAAGAGACTATAGAGAAGAGACTGTAGAGAATATCTGGTCTTCTCTCTCCATTTTACAGACAGAAAAACTGAGGCCCAGAAATGGGAAGAAACAGTCACACAGCTAGTAAATAGCAGAGTATGGATTGAAGCCCTGTTCTCTTTGTTCTAAATCCAGGACTCTTTCAAGGTCTATGTCCTCCCTGGGTTCTCTTTGGTGCTCCACCTTAAATAACATTTCTTCACCTATTTTTGTGTCTTGATTTCCCTACCTCTACCCTCCCCCTCCCCCAATTGACCTTCAAATTCCACTGAAAATAATAATAGCTTATTTTTCTATAAGCTTGTACTCTAGTTTTCTATCCAATGTGCTACCTAGCTTCTTCTGTGGGAGGGAATCTCACCTCCCAGTCAGAGGGATCTGGGTCTCTGGAACAGCCCTAGTACCTTTTGACTTCCACATCCAAGGACCCTGAAGGAAAGAAACCTGATGTAGTCACAGTCCATCTGTAGCCATTGGGTAGAGGGGAAGAATTGGCTAGATTTGGCAAAGCAAACTTATTTTCCACTTAGAAGACACTAAATGACCACAGCATCTCGAGGTTGGAAAGGAACTGCAAAAGTCGTCTAGTCCAACCTGTATTTAACAACGAATCTCCCCTCCAGCATTCCCAACAAGTGGTTGGTTATCAGGTGTCTGCTCAAAAATGTTTCATGGAAATCGGTCTTGATCAATGACGCATGCAAAACCCAGTGGATTTGCTCATTGGCTATTGGAGGGGGTAGGGAAGAGGAGAGGGAAAGAACATGAATCATGGAACCATGGAAAAATATTCTAAATCAATTAATTAAATAGATAAACTGAATAAAAGAAAAAAAAGAAGAAAGCATGTTTCATGAAGGGGAAATCCAGCCCCTCTGGAGGCAGGCAGTCCATCTACTTTGGACAGCTCTCATTGTCAGAAAGTTGAGCCAAAATCTTTTTGTTTCTAACTCCCATTGAGAATGAAAGGTTTAGCTTTGTGAAAATGATGGATAGTATGAACTGAGTTGCCTGTCTGCAACTTAGACATCAGAAACCTCTGTACAAATCAACCAACCCCTGTTGTATCCTGTCCGCTTCAGCGTACCCTCTGTCCTCAGCCCTGTCTGGTCCTGTCCTATCCACATTTTGATATATGTGTGGCTTTAGAAAAATCATTTAAATTGAACATAATGTACTAGCAGCAATGTAATGACCCAGGACAATTCTGAGGGATTTATGGTAAAGAACGCTACCCACATTCAGAGGAAGAACTGCAGGAGAGGAAACATATAAGAAAAACAACTGCTTGAACACATGGGTATATGTGGACATGATTGGGGGTGTAGACTTGAAATGACCACACCAATGCAACTATCAATAATATGGAAATAAGTCTTGATTGATCACACATGTTATAACCAGTGGAAATGTGTGTTGGATATGGGGGGGGTGGAGGTGAAGGGGAAAATAAAAGCATGAATCATGTAACCATGGAAAATTTTTCTAAAAAAATATTTAAATCTAAAAAAGAAAAAAAAAAGAAAAAAAATTCAAAAAAAAGAAAAATAATTTAATTTCTCTGGGCCTCAGTTTTCTCATCTGTAAGATGGGAGAGGGCACTGTTGACATAGAAGACCCCTAAGGTTCCTTCTGCCTTTCTATGATCTAAGGCTCTCCAGAGCTTAGCTCAATTCCTATCTCATTCTGTTCCCCTCTTCCAAATGTCAGTTCATTTACCATCACCCCAATCCTGTTGATGGGAGGCTATGAGTAAAGCAAGAGGAGACCAAGGATGAAAGAGAAGCTAGAAAGAGAGGGAAATCAGAATGTAGGGGAGTCCTGGGGCTCCATATCTCTGACTCCTTCAGGCCATTCCAGAAGCAACCTCTTCACTGAAGCCTCTAGGCTTGGGGTAAAAAGTTGTGTCATTGGAATCCACCACCAGCTCCTGATCTAGTCAGAATAAAATGATGGGAACCCCTAGCTCTTGTCCTACATGGCCTAGACTTCAACAGGTCATAGAGAGAATTGCTTTTGGGGAGCTACATTAGAAGGGGCCACAACACCTTTGTCTAGATATTTCCCACCTGTCTGGCCCGATACCTGGAACTCTGCCATGAGTGAGCCATCCCTTTTGGTCTAAGCATAGCCCTTTTCCAGTTTTGCTGTTAAAAGGCAAGTGTTAGGGGGCAGCTGGGTAGCTCAGTGGATTGAGAGCCAGGCCTAGAGAAGGGAGGTCCTAGGTTCAAATCTGGCCTCAGGCACTTCTCAGCTGTGTGACCCCCTGGGCAAGTCATTTGACCCCCATTGCCTACCCTTACCACTCTTCTGCCTTGGAGCCAATACATAGTACTGACTCCAAGAGGGAAGGTAAGGGTTTAAAAAAAAAAATTAAAAAAAGGCAAGTGTTCTTGAGCAGGGTTGTGTCCTCATAATTCATGTTGAGTAACGAGATTGGGGAAGGTTGGGGATCAGGGGCTAGAGGAGGTTTCTCTGGGCTGGCTCTGCCTTGCCTTTGTTCTTCTGAGTGCAGTGTCCAGTTGTGTGGGTATTATCCCCGGACAGCACACAGTCATGATTAGGGGAGCTGATTGCAGGAAGCACGCTAGAGTCAGGAGGCAGGAGGGAGGAGGGAGATGGGCAGTGGGAGGATTGACAAGGAGGGGGTGGGGAGGGAGGAACCACAGGGACTTTTCCTCTTGGCCCATTTCTCACTCGGTGCTCAGTGGGAGCGGGTGGGCCGATGTGTGGGAACATGTCCCTGAGCCAGATAAGAGCCTGTCAAACGGGCTCCCTCCCCTGCTGGGCCCCCAGGCCCTAAAGAAGGTGGGAAGTGACAGAACCTATGGTAGCAGGAAGGGCAAACTGAGTGCCCCTGCCCCAACCTGTCCTAGAAGATTCCCCCCTGAGCTGAGTGCTAGAAGGAGTGACCCAAGGAAATAACAGGCATTGCTGGGATCTCTGCAGTTGGGGACTGTTCTACCCTGGTGTTCCCTTTCTTACATCTGCTCTCTATCCTCCCTTCATTCTCTATCCCCAGTCCAGCCTTCATCATTCCACTTTTCCCTCTCACTCTGTCCTATCTCCATTCTCCCTCAGTTTTATCCCAGTCCCTCATCTTCCATTTCTGCCTCTTGTGTTCTTCCTCTGTCCTTTTCCCTCCTTTTGCTCAGGAAGAAGGACAAACCAACAAGAATCTTTCCCTGAGGGACTTGGGATGAGACTCAGTCTCTGGAAGTGCCGGAGTCTTCCCTACTACTTTTGACTTTTGGAAAGTTCTCAGCTTGTCTCTTTCCAGGAGTCTGCCTTTGTCCGAGGGTTCCTGGTCTGTCAATACCTAGTACATCCTGGCCAGTTTCTGTGGAACTGGGGTGGGAGCCTGGATGGGAGTTGGGTAGGAGGATCTCTGTTTGCCACCTCCCAGGAAGATGCTGAGTGAGGACTAAACCTGTTTGTTTCTTGGCCCTTCCAAAGAGCTGAGCAGTAAGTGTTGAGCTAGGGCGGGGAAGGGCCCTTGGTTCAGGATTTCCTGGTTGGCCCAGAGACTTTATTGAAAAGGGAACAATCGTTTCCTGAAGTGGGAGTTTAAAAAAAAAGAAAGAAAAAAAGAAAAGGAAGAAAAAAAAAAGAAAAAACCAAAATAAACACAAATGTGTAAGTTGAGAGAGAAAAGGGTCTATTCTGGCTGATTGGGGCTCCCCTAGGAGCCTCCTCCAAGACATAGAACAAGAGGAGATAGAGTCCTAGTTGGTTAGTCATGGAGGGCTCCCTGGAGGAGGTTCTGGAATGTAGTCCAGCACTCACAAACACACTCCTATCTGTACCCCTCCCTCCAACCCTGCCTGGATAAGATGTTGTTGAAGGCAGGGAAAAGTAAAGACATGTAACTATGAAGAAATCCATAGATCCAGGGACCTCCTGGAGTCACACCGAGTTCTCTGGGGACCAAGGAAGTCAGAAAATGTTTAGCTAAGTGCACAGAGAAGAGAGTTAAGAGATGGGGGAAATAAGGGGATGGGGCTAAAATCAACCTGAGACCTATGATGAAAAATGCTATGTAAAGTCAGAGAAAGAACTGTTGGGGTCTGACTACAGATCAAAGCACACCATCTTCTACTTTAGTTCCTTCATGAGTTTTTAAATTGTATGTGTGATATGTGTCTTCTGTCATGGCATAAGCAATATAGAAATATGTATTGCATGAAAGCACTAGTATAACCCATATCAGACTATTTACGACCTGGGAAGAGGGAGGGAGAGAGAAAATCTGAATCCTAAAACATCAGAAAACAACTGTCACAAAATTGTATCTACATGTTACTGAAAAAATTTTTTTGTTTTGACTTGTAAAAGATCAACTCAACTCAAATCAAACTGAGCTGCCTGCATCGTTTTCTCCAGGTCTAGAGATTGTCTTCATCACTTAAGAGAAAGGGGAGATAGTAGAGGAAGGAGATGGTTTAGATAAAGAGGAGGATTGAAGCACAAGAAAATATTGCACTGGTCCAATTTATTTAATCCCATTATGAGCCAGCTGGGTCAATCAGGGACAACCACAAGGGATGAGCTGTTTGATTTCACCCTTTGAGGCACATTATTTGAATACTTCCTCCCTCTCCATGTGGGTTTGGGGGTTCATTTGGCCATTTGTCTGTGGACTGATTTTGCTGGATGATTGCCATCTCTCACCTTCACTCTCTGTCATACCATGTGGACACTGCCAAGGACCGATGATCTGGCTATCCCCGCCCACTCCACCCAGAGCCACCCAAGTGAAGGGAAGTACTTGCCGGACCGGGTCCTGGGGCAGGGTGGAGGAAAGCTCATTTCACTGGTCCATCTCACAGCTCAGGGTACAAAAGGGTCTGTTGGTAAGAAACCTATTGCTATGGTCAATCACCAAGCTGAGGAGCATCTTCTTTGGAAGCACCCAGCCTGGCACATACTCCCCTACTTCCACAGCACCCCCAGGAAGCAGAGGGGAGCATTGTTGGGCCATCAAGGCATTGAGGTATATGGCAAAAAAGAATGCTGTACCTGGGGTCAGGAATTCAATTCAATTCAACCAACTTCTCTTCATCCTAAATCTTTTTCTTTCTTGCTCCTTACATCTTCTAGTAATCACTGAAATCTGGCTCTTCCCTTCTTCCCTCTCCATCCCTCCATCACAGTACATCCTTCCCTGGCCACTCTTTCGGTATGCAGCTCCGCTAGTTCTTCTAGACCTCCCTTATCAACTCACTAATCCACTCTCCATCGTGGCTCTTCCAAATCTTTTCATCCCTATTAAAACCTCTCATGGCTCCCCCTTCCAACACCCACTCAGCTGGGAATTTTACCTCATATTTTACAGGAAAAAATTGAGGTCATTCACCATGAGCTCCCTCCTTTCCCTCTTCTTATATCGCTCAAATGCCTTCTGGCTCATCCATCTCTCTACCTTTACAATGGATCCCATTCTATCCCGTCTCCTCTAACAGATCATCTCCTTTGTCACCTCCACTCGTTCCAGTATTTTTGTTCTTTCCCTATCTACTGGGTCCTTTCCTACTGCCTATAAATGTGCCACGTCTCTTCCAAACTCAAAACCCCTTCACTTGAACATTTCATTCCCATTAAATCTCACCCTATATCTGCCTTATGTGGCCAAACTTCTTGAAGAGGCCTCTACAATAGGTGCCTCTACTTTCTCTCTCTCATTCTCTTAATCCCTTACAGTCCTGCTTTTAACCTCATTATTCTAAGGAAACTACTCTCTCCAGTTACTGATTTTCTTTTAATTGCAGAATCCAAAGGTCTTTCCTCAATCCTCATTCTTACTGACTTCTCTGCAGCCTTTGACACTGTTGATCACTCTCTCCTCTTTGATATTGTCTCCTCTCTAAGTTTTTGGAACATCACTATCTCCTGGTCCTCTTCCTACCTACCATGTCAGACTATCTTTTTCTGAATATCCCATAGAGTTCACTCTAGAGCCTTTCCCTCTTTTCCCTCTATACTGCTTCATTTGATGATCTCAGTGGCTCCCATGGCTTTAATTACCATCTCTAAGTTAATGATTCAATTCTATCTATCCTGTCCTACCTCTCTGTTGATGTCCAGTCTCCAATCTCCAACTGCCTTTCAGATATCTCAAACTAGATGTCCAGTAGACATCTTAAACTTGCTATGTCCAAAACTGAACTCATTATCTTTCCCCCTACACCCTCTCGTCCTCCTCTCTTTCCTATGACTGTGGAGGGCCCCACTATCCCCTCAGTTCCCCAGGCTCCCAACCTGTCATCTTCAACTTCTCGCTATCTCTCACCCTCTCATTTCCAGTCTGTTGCCAAGGCCTGTTGATTTTTACTTTGCAGAATCTCTCCAATATGCCCCCTTCTCTCTTCGGATACTGTCACCACCTTGGTACAGGCACCCATCAGCTTACACTTGGGTTATTGCCATAGCTATTGTAAATCTGCTTGCCTCAGTCAAGTCTCTCTACTCCTTTCCAATTTTCATTTAGCCATCACTTCCTAAAGTGTAGGTCCTTCCATAAAACCTGATTATTCAATAACCTCCAGTGCCTCCCTGTCACCTCCAGGATCAAATGCAAAATCCTGTTTCATGTTCAAATCCCTTAACCTGCCTCACCTCTTCCAATGTTCTTACATCCTCCTCCCTGCCTCAGATTCTTCAATTCAGTGACACTGGCCTCCTTGCTGCTCCTTGAACAAGACATCTCATCTCTTAGATCCTGGCATCAGTTTTCTCTGATTATCTTCGTGCTTGGAATGTTCTCCCTCCTCATCTCTGGCTATTGGATTCCCTGGCTTCCTTTAAGTCCCAACTGAAACCCTATCTTCTCCAAGAAGCCATTCCCAATCCTTCTTAATTTTAGTGTCTTCCCTCTTAATTATTTCCTTTTTATCTTATCTATATCTATACATCCTTGCTTGTATATATGTCTGCTTGTTGTCTCCTTCATTAGATTGGAAACATTTTGAGGGTAGGGACTGTCTTTTGCCTCTTTTTGTATTTCCAGTGCATAGCAAAATGCCAGCCACATAGTAGGTGCTTAATAAATGTTTGTCAATTGACTGTATTCAGTCAGGATTGAATAAGTGCCTTCCTTTTGTCTGGCACAGTGATAGGTGCCAGGAATGGAAATAAAGAGTCCAGATTTTATAATTTAATAGAATCCCACCTCAGAAACTTACTAGCTATGTCACCAGACATGGGCCAGTCAATTTCATCAAGACTCAGTTTCCTTCCCTGTAAAATGAGAGGGTTAGTTTTTGAGGTCCTGGTCTCTGAAGACCATTCTTGCCAGAATGCTATGATTTTATGATCCTCTGGTCTATAAAATGTTGACAGTAGTTCCAGAAGAGCCTTCCTTGGATGGTTGTGATGGTGATAATCTAGTGAAATAGATAGAGCATCTTGCAAACTTTTAAATGCTATCTAGGGTGTCCTCAAAGTCTCAGTGCAGTTTTAAAGCTATTAAAGCTCTCACGATCAGTTATTATTATCATCATTGTCGTTGTTTTTGAGGAGAAGCTATTGAGTCTGAGGTTGTGTGTGTGTGTGTGTGTGTGTGTGGGGGGGTTAGCCCGGGGCTACAAAACAAAAGGAATGATACTCTCTGGCTGTTCAGGGATCCTTCTACTCTCTCCCTTGCCTCAGGCTGACTCAGGCCATTCTCATGAACTACAGCTCTAATCTGCCCGGACAATGTGGGGATTTGCTAACCCAAACCTTAGTAATGCTATGGTAGCATCTCTGTCATCAGGGTAACTCCTCAAAGCTTAAGAAAAAAGCTTTCCTTGAGGTAGAAAGAGAAAATTCATTCATCCCTTTTCACTCATTTGATATGATTGGACAGAGGTGGAGAAAGAGTTCTGGCACCTCCTGAGAGACTAGATGTCAATCACCTGGAGAAATGATCATAAAAACTGCAAGAAAAACAACACATCGCCTGCCCATCATGGCACATTAAGAGTTTACAAAGGCCTTTTGCCTCCATGATCTCACCAGAGTCTTTAAAGAGCCTCAGGAAGGAGGCAACTCAGCTCCCTCTTCTCTGTCTATTCACCTGTCCATTATTTACCTGGTGCAAAAATGGTTGAGTTGGAGGCCAGAAAGCAATACAGAGAAGAGTCCAGCTGTTGGTGCAGTTGTGTTGAGTGAGAGGGGAGTCTGGCCTTTGCCTGCAAGATGTTCGGGGGGGGGGCACAGCTGGGTAGCTCAGTGGATTGAGAGCCAGGCCTAGAGAGAGACGGGAGGTCCTAGGTTCAAATCCGGCCTCGGACACTTCCCAGCTGTGTGACCCTGGGCAAGTCACTTGACCCCCATTGCCTACCCTTACCACTCTTCCACCTATAAGTCAATACACAGAAGTTAAAGGTTTAAAATAAAAAAAATTATTAAAAAAAAAAAAAGATGTTCTGGGGGGAAGGCAGGCCTTGGTACAGGCTGGAAGAGGACCATGAGGCAAGCTGTGAAGGCAGTGGTCAGCTTGGGAAGGAAGCTCTGTCTTCTGGATGTTGGTGCCCTGAATCAATGTCCCATCTCCTTTGGGGTTGTTACAGCTCTGGTACCAAATTATTTAGGCGAAGCTAGAACATTCTTATTTTATAGATGGGGAAACTGAGGTTCAGAGAGGCAAAATAATTTTCATAAGGTCTCAATGGGTTGCTGTTTATTCAATCAATTCAATTTAATAGACTTGGGGGGAGCTAAAACCTTAACCCCAAACTTTACAGTGGGTGACACATCTGTATAACATCTGGAACAGGGTGGGGTGGGGTAGGGAGATAGGAAGAATAGGCAGAGAGAGAAACAGGGCAGGGCTTCAGGGAGGCTAAGGGAGGATCTTGTCTAGATGCCCCTGTGTTAGGATCCAACAAACAGGACCACAGACCAATTTCCCTTAAATTAACCCCAT
Organism: Gracilinanus agilis; assembly: GCF_016433145.1. Lineage (NCBI taxonomy): Eukaryota > Metazoa > Chordata > Mammalia > Didelphimorphia > Didelphidae > Gracilinanus > Gracilinanus agilis. The sequence goes on from NC_058131.1 coordinate 310,896,535, forward strand.
TTTCAACCCAACTTAAATTAAGTCAGGGGTCAGTGGAAGGAACGCTTGGTATAGTCAGTTCCCCTCTAAGAGTCTCTGTTTCTTCATCTTTAAAATGAGGGATTAAGCAAGAGGATCCGTCTGTCTCCCTTCAGCTCTAAATCTGATCACTGCCATAGGACAGTACCTTTGAGTCTTCCTTGAGTCCCCGATGTGCTAAGTAGAGGGCTCTGCCACCCAATAACGGATCCAAAAAAGGCAGGGGCAGGCTTCAGGCAATTCACAGCGTGGCTGGGACTCCAAATTAACCAGAACAGTAGAATTAGAGGACAGTACGTGATTTGGGGAAAAATCATTGGAATCAATGACTGTAGCATTCAGAAGCAGAAGTTCCTGCAGGCTGCTGATATTCAGAGAAGGTAGAGGGTTTGAGTTGGGCCTTAAAGCATGGATAGAGTTTAAAATAGGGAAGTGAGGATGGAGGGCCACAACAAAGGCTATGTATACCTTGACCCTCTACTCCCCTCTCTACTGCCCTAACTACCAACGTATCCTAAATTCACCTAAATAATTTGGTATCAGAGCTGTAACAACCCCAAGGGACATAGGACCTTGATTCAGAGTATCAATATCCAGAAGACAAAGCTTCCTTCCCAAGGTAACCATTGCCTTCACAACTAGTCTCATGGTCTTCTCCCAGCCTGCACCAAGGCCTGCCTTTCCCCTAGAACATCTTCCAGGCAAAGGTCAGATTTCCCTCTCACTCAACACGACTGCATTAACAGTTGGATTCTTTTCTGTATTGCTTTCTGGCCCCCAACTCAATCATTTTTGCACCAGATGAATAAATTCCTATTTATGCTGCTGGGTGATACCTTGGAGAGGAAGCGCAAAGGTTTATGGGCCTTATTCAGAACAAACTGAGTATAGAGCCCCTAGGGAGTAGGCAAGATTATTCTGGGACTTGTTGATGCCAGGAGGGGACCTTGCTCCCTCGCCCCTGCTAGGGCCTTTTACAGGAACCATTCCCTGGAGGAGTGCCCCTTGTCTCCCTCAGATTGGCAGGGAAGTAGCCAGGCATCCCCTGTGCCTGCGGGAAAGGCAGGTCACACTTCACCTGTGAGCGTTCTTTCAGGTGTGCCCGAACCAAGCTTCTCAACCTCACAACATGACAGCCCTGATGTGTCACCAACACAACAGCTGGAGGGGCTGAGCCTGGATCCCACCCCGTCCGCCTTAGGAGGCGGGGCGCAGGTCACACCCCACTCCCTGTTGGAAATATTGGCAGCAAAAGGAGTTGGGTGAGCTGTGCAGGAACCTGGGAGCTCCCGGCAAGCTGATTGATCCAGAGAGTGCCCAGGGCACTCCTCTGCTTGGATCTATGACCACAGCCTGAACTCATGTGAACACACATAGATTTATGCATGAATATAGACGCACAGACAGATGATACTCACTCAAATGCACATGCATATGGAAAATAACTATTTACACAGGCATGCACATGCTTACACCATGTATCCCCTGTTGCTGCTTCACATTCTCCCTGAAAACCAAACATAAGCAGGCATGGTGATCTCTTACAAAAAGCTTCTTCTGAGAGAACAGAAGAAAGTTCAGAGAGAGACGCAGGCAGGAAGATAGCTTTGGGACTCAAGTGGTGAATTTGTTATACACTTCAAAACCAAATTGTATGTAACAGAGATTTGCAGTTTTATATTTAATCTTTTTTCTTGGTATTTGGAAATGTGTGCATGTTGATGTTTGCTAGGTTTATGATAAAAATAACTCACTTGAAAAAAATCTTCTCCATGTTTGTATACAGTCCAAATGAGGCTTGGATGAAGCCAGAGAAGCTGAAAAGGGATGGCTTTCCTCACAAATCTGGTCCCTGAAGTGTGGTAGAGGCCACCCTCCCAAACTGGCTGATCTGTGTGGGCTTCATGACCCCCCCCAGTCTATTCCCAGCCTGCCTTCCTACCCCTGCTTCTCCCTATTTACCCGTGGATTTCTTGAGGACAAGACTAAGAGCAGCTCCTGGGGCTAGGATAGATTTGGTCAGGGACCATGGATAACCCCATTCCCAGGCTGGAACCTAGAAAGGAGCCCTCTTGGCATCCAGGATCAGATCTCATCTCCAGGAATAGAGAACACTTTTCTTTCTGCATATTTCCGAACTTTGTGAACATATGGACCCTGCAAAATCCACTATGATAGCTAACTTGGGAAAAACTAATCTGACTAAACAATTTCGGGGCTGGGAGTTCTTCCTAGGTTCAGACTCAACATATATTCTCTCCTTTCCTCCTTGATTCTTCTCCCAGATTTTTAAGTGGCTGCAGAGCAGATTGGGATTCAGGGCAAGTTAGCATCTAGTGTCTCACACCCAAAATATGTTTACCTGAGGCAGGCAGATCCTCTGTTAAGACTTATATCTTGAACCTCCCAGGAACAACGATTTCCATCTTCTTCTATCTCTCTCTGGATGTATGTGCATCTGTTAAATGATCTCCCAGTGGTTCCCCCTGACCAAATTTCAAAGTAACCTCATGGTAACTTATAATGTTAGAAGGAAAAGATTTCATTAAAAAAAAAAAACCTGAGGTTTGACTTTTCCACTTTTCAGTCAATTCACTCTAGGGGTTGGTTTGCTGAGGTCTGCTTTGTGTCTGGCTATGCTATAAGGGAACCATGAAGGTGGGGAAGTCAACTAACCCTTGGGGAGCTCACCATCTGAATGGGGAGACGTGGCTCACCACAAGGTGACGGACTGATATATCAATGCCCATTCTAGTTCTATGAACTTAATGGTACCTATAGGGTGAACTGGAGCACAGATCCAAGGAGGTCTCCTACGTGAGTATCTGCAACGTTACTAGCTATGGCTGCTTCGTATGTGTGCACACACGTGCACTTAAAGGTGGTCACAAATGCAGACAAGTGGTTACACACAAACACAAAATCATTAAGGAGTAGTCAAGGGAGTCTCTACATTTGGAGTCATAAAGCCTGTTTTCAAATTCTCACTACGTCACTTACTACTTGTGTGACTTTGGGGAACTAATTCCTCCTCCTTAGCCTCAATTTCCTTCTCTGTAAACTGAGGATGATTTCTAAGATACTTCTAAATTCTGTAACAGTCACACACAGAACACAGATACACAGATAGCTGTAGCTGTACACATATATATACACACAGGCCTCACACCCCAGGGTAATAGACCTAGGCAGGATATCATTCTCCTCCCAAAGTCTGATGCTGACAGTCCCATCACTTGCCGTGCATCCTTGACATCTGTAGTGTGTCCAAATGTGTGAACACATCTCATTCCATGTATGCCACTAGGAGGCAGGCAGAACAGGTTTGATCAAACCCATTTGACAGAGGAGGGGTCTGAGGCACAAGGTCCAAGGCTGAAGCTCATAAAACTTTTGAGTTGGTTTTTTTTTGCCTCCATCCTTTCCCAAAAGTATTTGCTTTGGGTAGAGCAATCAAGTGCTGGGCTATTTGGGTCCAGGAGAGGTTACTTTTTTTCACGTGGACATAGTTTGGAAGAAGTCCCCAGGGTCTGGTAGTTGGCTTTAATAATAAGGACAGACACAGAATTCCCCAGGAGGTATGATAGGGTCCCAGGGGAGACAAGGCTGGGTCCTGGAACCGGGTAAGCCCTAGGCCTGGAAGCCTTGTGAAGGGAGGGATATAGCTTTTGCCGTGAGGGCAGAGAGATCTGCTTCTCATTCTAGGGGTGAGTGTTTGCTCAGCTTATGTTTAGGTTATGGTCCCCCAGTCTGGCATTAATCAATCATATTTTAAGTGAGCTTTGTCTCCTCAATTACCTGGGAACTCCCTGAAGGCTAACTTTTATCGGTTCCCTCCTCCCACCGCCTGAATTTATGACCTTACATTCACAATCACAGATACAAAGTCATGAACATTCAGAGCATGAAGACACTCTAGAAGACAACTAGTTTAACCCCTCACCTGGCAGGAATTACCTTTACAACATTCCCAAGAAGTGGTCATCAAGTCTCTCCTGGGAGGGGGTACTTAGAACTTTTGGGAACAGCCCATTTTACTTTTGTGCAACAGTAATTGTTAACAAGTTTTCTTTCCTAAGCTTCTATGGTTCTATTTGTACACGTAATGGTGCCTGTGTGTAGCACTGCCCCTAAGACCCCATGCCTATAGCCCTCACCTCCCTCTTCCTCCTTTCTTTCTCTTACACACACACACACACACACACACACACACACACACACACACACAAACATAATTGTATACCTGCACACAAATTTCAGATACCCACACGAGAATTCTAAGCCAGAGGGGAGAACTGCTCTGTTCTGTGCTTTATGGGATTCCAGGTCTGGACGCTATCTAAATCCATCTCTTTGAAATCTCACCCATTGCTAGTTCTGCCTCTGGGGCTAATTAGAAAAGGTATAGCTCCCCCTTTCATATAACAGTCCCTCAAATGCTTGAAGAGAGCCATCATATCCCTCCGGAGTCTACTCTTCAAGTCAAACATGTCCAGGTCCTTAAGCAAATTCTCATGTGGAGCAGGCTCACGTTTCCTCACCATACTGGTTGCCCTACTCTACATGGACTCCATTTGATCAATATTGCACTCAGAAATGAATACAATATCCCAGATGTGTTTAGACAAGGAGAGCCTAGAGAAGAGCTTTAATCTCCCTCTTCCTGGATACTACATATCAATAATTCAAAGATATGTGGTTTCTTGGGCATGGGTACTCCCTCCACTTATACCAGTTGGTTCAGGGATCAGAAGGAAGGAAGGTCTCTAGTGGAGACCCTTAGGGGTTTATGCTTGGCTCTGTGCTGTTGTAACATTTTTAGTTAATGACTTAAAGTACATATGGCATCTCTGCCAAATTAGCACAAAACTAGGAGGGATTCCTAACATATCTGATAATAATAATAGCTAGCATTTATATCGCACCTACTATGTGCCAGGTCCAGGACTAAGTGCTTCCTAAAAATATTATAGTGATCCCTCACCTATAGAGGGAGTTATATCCAGAGACCCCTGCGATAGGTGAAAATCTGCAAAGTAGTAGCACTATATTTATTTTATTATTTATATCTATTTTAAGGCTTTATAAACCCTTCCCACTCTCCTATAAACCTTTCCCACACTCTTATTAACCTTTCCCACACTCTTATAAACACTTCATATGCTCTTAAACACTTTCTGAATATATGGACACAGTGTGAGAGAGGAAACAGACAGATGCTACAGTCAATGAGCCAATCAGCTCCCAGGATACAGAACATAGCACTGTGGCTGGTCACCTTTCATTCCATCATGTTGTCAAACTTGCACAAGTGGTAGTGGCATACTGCATTTCCATTGTGTACACTATGGTCCTTAAGCAAATTCTCATGTGGAGCAGGCTCACATTTCCTCACCATACTGGTTGCCCTACTCTACATGGTATTCATCTGCAAAATACAGTGATATAGTGAAAATTCCATGATACATACATATATATATATGTATATATATATATATATATTTAAAAATGCACAATATGGTGAAGTCATAAGTGAGCCGTGATATAGTGAGGGACGACTGTATTTCATTTTTATCCTCATAACAACTGTGGGTTGCTGTTCCATCATTTCTGTCTTGTTCAACTTTTTGGAACCCTGTTTTGGAGTTTTTTTTAGCAAAGATACTGGAATGGTTTCCCATTTCCTTTTCCAGCTCTTTTTATTGATGGGGAACCGAGGCAAACAGGGTTAACTGACTTGCCTAGGGTCGCAAAGCTAGTTAAGTATCTGAGGCCAGAAAATGAGACTTCCTGATTCCAAACCCAGTGTTCTATCCGATGTGCCACCTAACTGCCCAACAGCCCAGGGAGCTAGGTGCTGTTATTATCCCCATTTTACAGTTGAGAACATTGAGACAGACATTAAGTGACTTGCCCAAAGTAACACTAAAAAGTGTCTAAGGGAGGATTTGAACTCAGATTTTCCTGGCTCCAGGACCAGTTCTTTAACACTGTGCCACCTAGCTGCCTGAGACAGGCTCCAAAAAAAGTTCTTCATAGGCTATTTAATTAGGTTAAACCTAATAATATCAGGTACAATTAGAGGGTAAATATAAACTCATATATGGATTCAAAAAATCAATTTCACAAGGATAAGGAAACAGCAATTTCTCTGGAAAAGATTTGGAAGTTTAATGAACTTCAAGTGTAATGTGAATTAACATATGGCAACCAAGAGAGTGAACATGATCTTGGATTACATAAAGAGAGCCAAAACTTGCTTAAATCAGGAGGTGATACACTTTGTACCTCTGTACTTTGCCCTGGTCAGCTCACATTTGGAATAGTGAGCCCAGTTCTGGGTACTATATTTTAAGAGAGGCACTTATGAGACAGAGAGTTTCCCATAGAAAGCAATCAGAATGGTAAAGGGCCTGGAGTACCTGCCATATGAATATCATTGAAAGATGCAGGAGGGTATTTAGCTGGGAGAAGAGAAGGTTCAGGGATGGAGATGGGGAAAACATTAGTTGTCCACAAGGATTTTATGGGCTAATTTATGGAAGACAGATGGGACTGTTCCTTTTGGTCCTGGATGGGAGAATTATGAGAAACGAATAGAAATTTCCAAGAGGTACATTCAGACCCAAAGTGAAGAAAAATGTCTTTAGTTAACTATTAGAGCTTCCCCAAAAAAGAATGGGCTGCTTTGGAAGAGAGTGGTTTCCCCCTCAATGGAGGTCTTTAAACAAGGCTGGATAAAACCATGTATTAAGTTTGCTATAGAGAATATTTCCCTTCCTGGGTATTTTGGTCACTGAGTTCTCTTCCAAATCTGAGATTTGTTGACTTAGTAGATGAATACTGATCACTGCTTCCATTGGACTATTCATCATCCCTTTTTTAATATTGTGATGAGCCTCATTAGGTTAGATAGGCTGATCCCAGAAGACAGATATACATTCCATGATGGGACCCATGCTGGAAGGCTTTTCCAGCTTGATAGAACCTGATAGGGCTTGTACTTTTCTGGATTAGTTTTTAAGAACTGAGGGTCATCTTCACACCACAATGAAGCACTAGATGGGATTCAGGCACTACATCTCTTTTAATGAAGCTTAAGATTGAATTAACATTTTGGGGGAGAGCCAAGTCATTCTCTTGGCACATATTGAACTTTTGATCTACTTAGATGCTCAGATCTTCTTCATATGAACTATTGTTTTCCTCACCCTACACTTGTACAGTTGATTATTTTGAACTCAAGGATAGTCCTTTATATTAATTTAGAATCAATTTTATCCTATTGGTGGCAGGTAGGTGACTCAATGGATAGAGAGCCAGGCATAAAGATGGAATGTCTTGGGTTCAAATTTGACCTCAGATACTTCCTAGCTGTGTGACCCCAGGCAAGTCACTTAACCCCTATTGACTAGCCCTTATTGCTCTTTTACCTTAGAACCAATACATAGTATTACTTCTAAGATAGAAAGTAATGATTTAAAAACATATTTTAAAACTTTTTTTTAATTCTGTTTGTTAGGTTTAACTCATTGTTCCATCCTTCTGTGAGCAGCTTGGTGGCATAGTGGCTAGAGGGCTGAACCTGAGGTCAGAAACAACTGAATTCAAAACTGTCCTCAAGCAGTCAATTCATCTCTATCTCAGTTTACTCATCCGTAAAATGGAGATTGTAAGAAACCTTGCCTTCCAGGGCTATTGTGAGGATAAAATGGAATAATGTTTATAAAGCACTTTGGAAACCTTTTAGTGCTACATAAATGTTAATTATTATTACTCTGGTCCATTTTTAACTCCATCATCAACCATATCTCCTTCCCAGCAATCTTAGCACCTATGTTTTCATCTAAGTCATTTCTGTAGAATGTTGAGCAGCATAGACCCAATCAAGGGCCCTCCAATTGAGACCTCCTTCCAGCATGAAATTCCTCACTACTCTGATTCCATGCATTCAGTGAGCTCCATATCCAAATGACTATTACCTAGCTCTTTATAATATCACTCTTGCTCAAGATGTCATTAGAGATCTTGTTCAACATTTATCCTGAAATGTAAGTAAATTATATCTACAACATTCCCCAAATCTACCAACCTATCAACCTGGTGGAAAAAAAATGAGGTTAACCTGATGGGGTGTGTTGGGATTTTTTTTTAACCTTTACCTTCTATCTTAGAATCAATACTGTATATTGGTTCTAAGGCAGAAGAGCAGTAAAAGCTAGACAGTGGGGGTTAAGTGACTTGCCCCACAACTAGGAAGTGTCTGAATGCAGATTTGAACCCAGAAATTCCTGTCTCTAGGCCTGATTCTCAATCCACTGAACAACCTAACCTGTCCATTCTTCTTCTTTTTTGATTAGGACATTTTCCCATCTCCAGTCCTACAGAGACTCCTTTGTTCTCCATGATTTTTCCAAATATTTTTGAGATCAGGTAGTAGTCACTAGCTCTTTCCCTACTAGGGGGTATAGCTGGTGTATAGCTCATTTGGGGCTGGGCGACAAATTCATCAATGGCAGCTAAGTCCATTCTTGTTGTCGTTCAGTCATTTTTTAGCTGTGTCTGACTCTTCATGACCCCATTTAGGGTTTTTGTGGCAAAGACACTGGAGTGGTTTGATATTTCCTTCTCAAGGTCATTTGACAGATGAGGAAACTCCAGCAAATATGATTAAGTGACTTGCCCAGGATTACACAGCTAGTTAAGTGTCTGAGGCCAGATTTGAACTCAGGAAGAGAGTTTTCCTGACTGCAGACCCAGCACTCTATCCATTGAGCCACCTAACTGCCTTAAGTCCATTCTTACCATTTTGCTTATCTTGAGTTTCAACCCTTGGTTAATCAATTAATTCTTTCTTTCTTAGCCCAAAGATCATTTTCCTTGGCAGAGAAAAGAGAAGTGAATCAAAAAATGAGCAGTTCTACCTTCTTGTCCTTTCCCACTACCATTGTCCCATCCATCCTGAGAAGTCTCTCTCTCTCTCTTTCTCCCTGTCTCTCTCTCTCCTTGTCTCTCTCCCTGTCTGTATGTCTCTCTCTCTCTCTTTCTCTCTCCCCTTTCTGTCTCTCTCTGTCTGTCTCCCCCCCTCTATCTCTGTCTCTCCTACCTCCTTCCCTCCCTCTCTCTCTTTGTCTCTCCCCATCTGTCTGTCCCTCCCTCTCTCTCATCTCCCTTTCTCTCTTTCTTTTCCCTCTCTCCCTCAGTTTCTGTCTCTCCTAGCTCCCCTTCTCTCTCCTCCCTTCCAACCTCCCTCTGTCTCTCTCTCTCCCTCTCTATCTCTCTCTGTCTCCTCCCTCACTCCCTGTGTCTCTGTTTCCCTTTGTCTCTGTCTCAATCTTTCTGTGTCTCTATCTCTCTGTGTCTCTTTCTCTGTCTCTGTCTCTGTCTCACACACACAAACATAAACATGAACACATATATACTGTGAAAAAACAAGGCACACCAGTAGAGGCCCGACTCTGATCTGAGGGCAGAGGCAGGCCCTTCTCATAGAGCCCCTGTTTAACATGAAACACACAGACACAGCACACGCGCATATATGGGGTGGGGGAAGCCCATCCAGGGAGCATGGTGCAATAGAGGCCTCCTCCATCTGTGCCCACCGCCCCCTTCATGGGCCTCCCTTTACACTTGCACTCTCACCCCAGTGGAGCTCTCAGGGACTGGCAGGAGAGTGTACTCCCATAGTACTCCTGGGGTCAGCCATCTAGGAGGGTGTAGAGTGCTCCTGGGGCCAGGGTAGGCTCAGGCCTTGGGGAGGAGGTGGTGAGGAAGGCTCTCTCCCCACCTGTTCCCCCCCCCCACCTTTGCTTCTTCCCTCCCCCTGGCCCTGCAAATGAGCCCAGCCAGGGCTGCCAGGTAGGTAGGCAGGCCTGGGGCTGGGGGAGGAGGCTAGACTGGTTTGTTTTATTACCGTCAAACTGAAGACTCATTAATGATTAACCCTGGCCCCTACCTTGACCTTTCTTTCCACTTGAGTCAATAGACTCTCTGGGCATTTGTCAATAGACTGAAGCTAACGGGGCAGGGGCTTCTGCTCTTTTCTCCTCCCAGCTTCCAGAGGAGTCAGGGCACTTTCCCCTTATAACTTACATACCTTATAACCCCTGCAGTCCCCAGCCCAACCTTGCAGTCTCCAAGCCTTAGCTTCCAACCTGGTCCCCTGCATTTCCTGGCCTCCCCCAAGCCTCCTCCAGCTTAGTCCCTGCAGCTCCCTAAGCCACCTAGCCTCCAGCCCAGACTAGCCTCTAGACCAGATTTGCCTCCAGCTTCTAGTCTCTGCAGCCCCCAATCTAGCCTTAGAAATACCCATCTCAGCCTCCCCAGGATAGTGTACTTGGAAACTCTCCACGTGGGGCTGCCTCTTCAGCCCTCCTGAACACAAGCTTAGGCACTGGGGGCCCAGGAAATGTTTGTCTACTGGCGGTTGGGGGGCTACTTTGGGGGTCCTTGACCAGAACCTTCCTTAGGGCAGTGGGATAAACTCTCTACAGGATTGAGGCCCTGGGGCTGGGATATTTCTAGAAGGTCTCACACTGGTGCTTCCACTCCCTCAAAGTCTAACCCCTCTACCTCCTCTGACTCTTCTCTGACCACTGGGGGCTACATTCTCTAGGACAACCCCAGCCCTGGAATCTGGGGGTCTTTAGCAGAGAGGATATCTACTCAATTCAAGCCAATTCCCCAGCCCTACCGCCATCTTTATTTCCTTGGGGTTGTATCAGACTAGAAGGACAGGGGTAATTAGCGTTCAGGGCTTTCTCTCACAATGCCCCCACTTGTGTTTCTTCCAGAAAGTTCCTAATATCCTCAAGAGCAGAGACTTGCGTTTTCTGGTATCTGTGTCCCCAGCACTTACATAGGGCCTCTCACAGGGTAGGCCCTTACTGAATGCTTGCTGGTTCCTCCATTCTGGGGCTCCTCTGTCTAGCCTGGAAATGAGGTCTCAAAGGACATGGGCTCAGGACCAATTCAATTCAATAGTTCAGAAATAAACATTGAAGTGCTAGTACCTACTTTGTGAAAAGAGCAGGGCTAAGACTCTGGGGATAAAGAAACAGTCTTTGCTTGCCCTCAAGTGCCCTGTAGCTACTTAATCCAGTTTGTAGATAACAGAGCACAAACCTTGCCTTCTGCCACCCTTCCCTCTTCATCCCACATATCTTCCTAGAAGATTTCTAAGGTTCCCTCCTGTCCTGACTTCTATATGACTGATGAACACTTGCTAAGACTTACCCTCAGACAGACAGGAGGCTGAGGGTAGATCATATGATCACAGATTTAAGGCATATTTGATAAATGACGAAAGTGTCATATAGATAGTAAGTGACAGAGAGGGCAGCTAAGTGGATCAGTGAATTGAGAGCCAGTACTAGAGATGGGAAATCCTGGGTTCAAATATCAATCAGCCCAGACACTTCCTAGCTATATGAATATGGGCAAGTCACTTAATCCCCATTGCCTAGCCTTTACCACTCTTATGCCTTGGAACCAACACACAGTATGAAAGAAAGAAAGAAAGAAAGGAAGAAAGAAAGAAAGAAAGAAAGAAAGAAAGAAAGAAAGAAAGAAAGAAAGAAAGAAAGAAAGAAAGAAAGAAAGAAAG
>NC_058131.1:310908461-310983887 GCF_016433145.1 Gracilinanus agilis
AAGAGAGGGAGGGAGGGAGGGAGGAAGGGAGGAAGGAAGGGAGGAAGGAAGGGACGAAGGAAGGGAGGAAGGAAGGGAGGAAGAAAGAAAGAAATGCTCTAACGAAAGAAAAAAGTGACAAACCCAGGTTCTCTGACCTCAAATCAGAAATTTTTTTTTTTTTTTTTTTTTACTATACCATTGATGTGGGAAGCTTTGAATGCTAAGATAAGAAATTGGGATTTTGTCCTGTGGGCAGTAGGAGCCACTGTGTTTTAGGGAGATTAAATTTAATCCACTCATATACACTACATATGGATTTACATACATGCTAATAAATAATCTAAATTGTTGAGTGCAACAAGGACGTAGAGGTATGCAAAGGGGGTAGTGGTAGGAGCTGGACCTGGTTTTCATTAGTATTTGAGAACTCCCAGATGAAGAAAATCCCTCTACCAATGTATATTATCAGCTTCTCTGAAAAGTACAGTCTGTCTTGTAGAGAATTGATTAAAAACATTGAGCCACTGAGGCAGCTAGGTGGTGCAGTGGTTAGAATGCTGAGTGTAGAGTTAGGAAGACTTGAGTTTAAATTCAGCTTCAGACCCTTACTAGCTGTGTGACCCTGGGCAAGTCACTTCAGCTCTCTTTGTCTCCATTTCCTCAAGTCTAAAATGAAGTTAATAAAATAGCACCTACATTCCAGAGCTGTTGTGAAGATCAAATGAGATAATCTGTATGTGTTTAACATAGTTCCTGGCACAGAGTAATACTTAAGAAATTCTTGTTCCTCCCTGCCTCACTCCCTCTTCAAATGATTTGTCCAAGAACAATTAGCTAGTATGTTTCAAAGGCAAGATTTGGACCCAGGTATCATTGGCTTCAAAATCAGCTTTATTTCTACTCTTGTGACTGGAGATATAAAGACAAAAATGACTAGCCACTTCCCTTGTGGAGTTGATACCAACATATAAAAATATAAATTCAAGGCAATTTGGGAGAAGAAAGGATTAGTGGCTCAGGAGATCAGGGAAAAGGCTTCATGCAGAAAGTAGTGCTTGAGCTTACTTTTAAACTTGAGCTTTTAAACCCTTACCTTCCATCTTAGAATCAATACTGTGTATTGATTCCAAGACAGAAGAGTGGTAAGGGCTAGGCAATGGGATTTAAGTGTCTTGCCCAGGGTCACACAGCTGGGAAGTGTCTGAGGCCAGATTTGAACCCAGGATCTCCTGTCTCTGGGCCTGGCTTTCAATCCACTGGGCCACCCAGCTGCCCTCCTTGAGCTGAATTTTTAAGGAAACTCAGGATTCTAAGAAGGGAAGTTGAGGATGGAGTTTATTCCAGGAGAGGGGAATGGTTAGTCTAAAAGAATGGAGGTGGGAGATGGAGTCTCATGTGAGAAAAAGATGGAAGTCAATTTATTTGTACCATTGAGTGTGAGAAAGGGAATGATGTATTCTAGGTCTGGAAAGTGTGTAATTAGAATTTTCTCTCTTGAACTCTCTTTCCCAGCATCCCATTTGCATATTCACTCGTGTGTACCTATGTAGGGAGGATATATTTTGATGAAGCTCCGCCCTCTGGCTCTCTGCTCCCATGAAGGCGGCTGTGTAGGTTGGGTGAGTGTCAGGCAGGAGAATTTTACTCATGTGGCTTTACTCAGGCTTTTACTTTTGTTCTTGTATTTCTTCTACTTCAAGTGGTTACTAATAAATCTTATAAAATATACTACTTGAAGTTATTGGATATTAATTTAAATGTTACAAAAGGAAGGTTTGGGCCAGGTTATGAAGGCTTTTATGAGCCAGATAAAGGAATTTTCATTTTTATCCTAGAGGCAATAGGAAGTTACTGGAATTTTTTTAAGCAGGAAAGAAGATCACTTTGGCTGTTGAATGGAGGATGGACTGGAATGGAGACCAATTAGATGTTCATTCCACTGGGCTAGGGAGACAAGTTAGGAGGCTAATGCTCTCTCACACAAAGACAAAGATCTTCCCTCCATCCCATGCATTCTAGTACACAGAGATATAATCCCCTCTGTCTCTGTCTGTTTGTCTTTGTCTCTCTTCCTCTGTCTATCTCTCTTCTGTTTCTGTCTGTCCATCTGTCTGTCTCTCACACACACATCCAGGCAAAAGGTGATGGTTCTTTGAGGGGATAAAATCAACAGAAGGGTACAGATGGGAGAGGTGTGGAAGTAGATTAAGTATTGGCACCTCATTGGGTTTGTGAGAGAGTGAAGGTTGGAGTGAGGGATCATACAATCATAGATTCAGGGCTGGAAGGGGCCATAGAAATCATCCAGTCCAACCCATTCATTTCACGAATGAGAAGCAAGGGCCCAGGCAAGTAAAGTGACTTGTCCAGGAGAATAAGGATGCCCCCAGGTTTGCAAACTTGAGCAATCAAAAGAATGACGGTACTCCAGACTTTTAAAAGGAGGGAAGTTAGGAAGAAGGAGGAGTTTTGAGGGAAATTATAGAGTATTTCTTTTAAATTTAAGCTATCTATAGAAGCTCTAGTTCAAAACTGACAATAAACAGTCAGTGATTTGGAATTGGAACTCAGGGGAGAGATTAGGGCTATATATAGATATCAATTATTCAGTGAGCATTTATTACATGCCTACTATGTGTCAAGAATTGCGCTAGTCTTCTGGCAAAGAAAATGCTTGAAGATCATGGATCTGCATCGACTCTGAGGCAGAAATGGATTTGTTCCCTCTCTCTCTATCCCTATTGCCCATATACTCAGCTCTGGCTCAGAGGATCCTGGATCAACCAATCAGTCTTACTCCTCTCCTGGAAAGGCCTCCTCTACCCAGACCCATACAGAAGGGGAGGTGACTCTATTCTATCTGGGCTGGCCTTTACTCCAGGGGAGGGTATGAGTGCGGAAGAGCTGAGTCTTTACTAGGGACACTGTGCACCTGCGTGTCCCCTGACACAGATGCTAGTTCATTTTCACTGGGACTTAGAGGCTGGGGAGACTTCTTAACTCCATAAGAATTCTTAACCCCATATAGAAGCCTCAGATACAGTGAATCAGAGTTTCTCAGTCCCAGCTCCTCAGAGTGAAACCGAAACACTCTCAAGGCCTCCGACCACAGTGGGGTTCAGGGAAGGTGTCTTCGCTTACAAGCCACACCAGTCTGTTTTGCTCCCTGTCTACCCATCTATCCCAAGGTCAGCAAAGCAGAGTGCTTCAAGCCTAGATCTCGTGAACCCTAAAACATCCAAGGCCTCAATTACACGGCTATTTCAGACAGAAATGGATGAAGGGTAATCAAGGGTCGCAGCTTCAAGCCTCTGGGCAGATACTGGTTTCTGTCACAGATATAGCTTATATGACAGATCTTTGCCCTGTCCTCCACACAGGCGTGCACATATTGTCACTCTCACACACAGACATATATAGTCTCACATGTATAGATTCAGAGAGGCCCCAAAACAAGAAAGTCTTCCACAGACATTTTTGCACATACAAGGGCACATACAATATACAAAACATACATATTCTTTCACACACATGGTTATGCACAGATAAGGATAGCATGCTCTCCCACAGAGATCTTCCCTTTCTCCCATGCATTCTAGTATACAAAGATACAATCCTCGCTCTCCTTCACTCTCTTCCTTTCTCTTTCCCTTTCTCTCTTGTTTTTTCTCTTTCTCTCCCTTTCTCCTTTCTCTCTTGTTTTCTTTCCCTTTCTCTCTTGTTCTTTCCCTCTCTTGTTTTTTTCTCTCTCTTCCTCTCTCTCTTATTCTCTCTCCCTTTCTCCTTTCTCTCTTGTTCTCTTTCCCTTTCTCTCTTGTTCTTTCCCTCTCTTGTTTTTTTCTCTCTCTTCCTCTCTCTCTTATTCTCTCTCCCTTTCTTCTTTCTCTCTTGTTCTCTTTCCCTTTCTCTCTTGCTCTTTCCCTCTCTTGTTTTTTCTCTTCCTCTCTTCCTCTCTCTTGTTTTTCTCTCTCTCCCTCTCCCTCTTATTCTCTCTTTCTCTAGCTCTCTCCCCCTCTCTTGTTTTTCTCTTTCTCTTATCTGTCTTGTTCTCTTTTTCTCTCGTTTTTTCTTTCTTTCACTCATTCTCTCTCTCTCTCTCTCTCTCTCACACACACACACACACACACACACACACACACACACACTGTAGTAGACAAAGGCACACTTTCACACTTTCCTTTCTCTCTCTCACACACATTGCCCTATACAGAGACTCTGATATACACTTTCACACAAATACTTACTTGTACACAGAGCAATGCCAGCTAGTCTAGGCCCCTGCCTCTGGCCCCATGTGGCCACAATGACCTTGAGTGCCCCACATTTGGAGGAGGGGGCCATGCTGGAGGAGGTTCCAGGGAAGCCTCCTATCTATCTCCTCCCCTCCCTGCCTTCCTCATTCGGGCTTGGCTGCTTGTCCCCTATCTGTTTGCCCAGTACCCCGGGGGGAGCCAGGCTTTCCAATGTGGCTGACTCAGCAGTGGCTCCATCCACTGAGGACTCTCTCACCTCCCAAACTAGGACCTTTGGGCCAGTCAGGAGAACTTGTCCTTGCCCAGCCCTGCCTGGTCCTCGCCTTTCTTCCTGTCTCATGTACACTTTTTTTTTTTTTTAAAGATCTCTCAGGCTAGTGTTTAGCTGCTGCTGTCTCTCACTCTCTGCCTCACTCCTTTCCCGCTCCCTCTCTACCCTCTTTCTGTGCCCCTTGGCCTCTGACCCACGGTTAAAAGATTTTTTGAGTTCCGAGTGGATCCTGAAAGCTTTATGCTGCCTGAGGAAAGCCCTGGGAAATGAATCAAGATTCTCCAAGAAGAGTTCCTACGCCCACGAGAGCACACATAGCCATGCCCGCTGTGCCCGCGCTCACATATACAGGATGTCCCCTCTCTGGAAGGGAGGGAGGCTGAGAGGACCCTGACAACAACCAAGCCTCGAGGCAGCTCGCCTCTCGGTTCCCATTTCCAGCACCCGCCGTGCCTCTGCGCCCGGTGCCCGCTCCCTGGGACAGCAGTGGCCACATGTCTTTGTTCTGGCTCCAGCGGGCCCTGCAAACCACCTCCTCCTGGGCAGGGCTCCCAGGGGCAGTTTCTGCAGACTCATCTTCTCTCCCTCCCCCTCTTCCTGATGGGGTGGAACAGGGTGAGCGCAGAAGGCTGTTCCTTAGGGAACACGGCATGCAAACACACACATACACAAATAACACACAGACGTGTACTTGTAAACACAAGTGCAGCTGGACTGGCACACGCACACACGGGAGGTCAGATTGCACGAGTGCAGGCCCTTGTCCAGACCCCTGCTCTTCCTCCTTGTCCGTGACGGTGGCAGGGTCCCCACGGTCGTCTGCTCCCACCCTGGACCCTTCAGCTCAGGGGAAGGCGCCTTCCCCACCAGCCTGCACCTCCCTGGCCTCTGCTTTGGCTTCACATTGTTGTTGAGTCAGGTCCCATTCATCACGACCACTTTGGGAGTTTTCTTGGAGAAGAGTAATTTGTTGTTTCCTTTCCCAGCCCATTTTACAGCTGAGGAAACAGAGGCAAACAGGATTAAATGACTTGCCTAGGGTCACACTGCTAGTAAGTGTATAAACTCAGGTCTTCCTGACTCCAGACATAATGTTGTGTTCCCCCTGCCATCTTCTTCACACAGAAGCCAAAGTTGGTTCAAATCTTACCTCAGCCACTTCCCAGCTGTGTGACCCTGGGAAAGTCACTTGACCCCCATTGCCTACCCTTACCACTCTTCTGCCTTGGAGCTAATGTACAGTATTGACTCCAAGATGGAAGGTAGGGGTTTATATTTAAGAAAAAAAGAAAGAAAAAAGAAAAAGAAAAAGCCAAAGTTGTCCGTCTCTGCTCATCCCTAGTGACTTGGGCCAGAGCTATAACCAGGAAGGGAAATGGCCTTTTTCCTCAGAGATCCAACGTGCAGGGAGCGAGAGGCCCGCTGCTCACTTGCAGCACGCTATGCAGCTGGTACTCTCCACTGACCGGCTTTGCTACAAGGCACAAGCACCCCAGAAGGTCACCACCCTCCTGCCTGCCCCCCTTCCCTTATCAAGGTCCCATCGACGTGCTATCTGTCTCCCAGGGTCTTCCTCCAACCCCTCCAGTTACTTTCCCTCCTTCAAGGCTGGATTCTTTGGGGGGGATGACACCCCTCTCTCCTGGAGTGGCTCAGGGGGCCTCCTCACCTTTGTCCCCAACGTCTGAACTTGTCCCAGGTGCAAGAAGGTTACACCTGCAACCCGGCCCTTGGGCTGCTCCTGATTGCAGATAGAGATACAGAGCTGGAAAAGGCCTTCAAGGCCAGTCCCCTCATTTTACTGTGGAGGAAAATGAAGCCATATGCCTAAGTTCACAGAGCTAGCTAGCGCCTCGGCAGAATTTGAATGCAGGTCTTCCTGATTCCACGTTTGGGCCTCCACTGTACCGTGTTCCCTCCTCCCCATGATAAGAGCGTCGGGATGATCTGGTGGAGTCCTCACAGAATCCATTAATTTGCTCTATGACCGCAGCCAAATCCATTTCCCAAGCTCTCAAATTTGGGTGGTCACTCCCTGGCCCCCCCTTGCAGAGCGGATAAAAAGGTAGAACAAGAAAGACCTGAACGGAGCTATTGCCATCTTCCCTGGGCTTTAGCAGCAGATCTGGGGACTCTACTTCACCTCCAACCCCAGATTACAGAGCAGAGCATTTTTATCTCCCATCCAGCTATGCCAAGTGGGAAAGTTTTGTCTGATTTCTAGGGCTTTGGGGGCCCAATCACACAGATCCTGGGCTGAACTTGGCCCTTGTGGGCCCCAGCCCAGAGCTATTAGCTTCCTGGGAGTTGGCTGGAAGATTGCCCAGCCCTAGATCTGTCTCTTACTTCCCCCTCAGAGGCACCTCTTCTCCTTTGGGGCAGGCTGTGGTGGGACGCCTGATAATCCACGAGACTCCGCAGCTGGCCTCTGACCTGGAGGTTGCCTGAGCCTTCCTCTCCGGCCTACAGGGAACCCCCCCCCCATACCCTCTCTCAGCCAGATCTCTTAGAGGAAGACCCCCATTGAGGCAGGATGTCCGAGAGGCTCCGCTATTGGGAGTAAAACAGGGGTGGGGAGGATTAGGAAGGTTCCATAGATCTAGGATGGGAAGAGACCTTAGAGATCATCTAGTTCAACCCCTTCATTTTACAAGCAGGGAAACTGAGGAATAGAGCCGTTGAAGGAATGGTCACCTACAGAGCAGAGCTGGGTCTTGAACTGGTTCCTCTGACTCCCAGTACAGAGCTTTTCCCGTGTGAAACTTGACTTGGGATCCAAATAAAACAATGCTCGTTCACATTGTTGTTATTGTTGTTCTGTCATTTTTTTTCCTCCCAGTTCGGTCTGGCTCTTTTTGGAGTTTTCTTGGTAAAGATACTAGAGTGATTTTTTGTTTCTTTCTCCAGCTCCTTTGATAGATGAGAAAACTGAGGCAAACAAGATGAAGTGACTCACCCAAGGTCACACAGTTAGTGTGAGAGGCCAGATTTGAACTAAAGTCTTCTTTTTTTTTTTTTTTTTGAACCCTTAACTTCTGTGTATTGGCTCCTAGGCAGAAGAGAGGTAAGGGTGGGCAATGGGGTTCAAGTGACTTGCCCAGGGTCACACAGCTGGGAAGTGTCTGAGGCTGGATTTGAACCTAGGACCTCCCATCTCTAGGCCTGACTCTCAATCCACTGAGCTACCCAGCTGCCCCTAAAGTCTTCTTGACTCCAGCCTGGGGGATCAAAATAAGACAAGACTTAGCTCTGCCACTAATTTACTTAAAAACAACAACAACAACAACAAACCCCAACAACCTTTCCTTTCTGCCTTAGAACAGGTACTATGTATTGGTTTCAAGGCAAAAGAGTGGTAAAATGAGAGTTAAGTAACTCCCCCCGGGTCACACAAGCTAGAAAATGTCTAAGGCCAAATTTGAACCCAAGACTTCCTATCTCTGGGTCTGGCTCTCAATCCACTGAGCCACCTAGCTGTGCCCCCACTAACTTCCTTTTGGCAGGGAGGCCTCTTTACTTCCCTGAACCTCTATTTCCTCCTTTGCAAAATTCGAATAACAATGCCTTCTCTGCTCTAACCCCTTCACAGGGAATAAGGAGCAAAGCTATCCTTAAAGCTGTGACAGGGCTCTGAACCACACGGGAAGGGGCTGAACGCTCTCCTCGGTGTCTTTTCCATCTTAGGGTGAGAGCTGGTCTCTTCATAGTGATCTCTTACCCAAAAAGCAGGCAGGCTCCATTGAAAGGCCTGAACTTTGATGAGATCTCTTTACAAGGGACCCTCCAGAGAATTACTGGTAGCCTTGATAAGGTTAATAATAATAATGACTCACATTTATATAGTCCTTTAAGGTTTGCTTTCAGTAGATTATCTCATTTGAACCTTCCAACTTTCCTGGGGAGGTGGATGAGATAATCATCTTTCTTCCCATTTTATAGCCAGGCAATCGAAGTTCTGCAAAGTTGTACAAAGTGGCTACGCTGAGCTTCAAGGGAAGGGCTGGCCTTGGGGAATCTTTCAGTTTCTCAGGCCCTCATTTCAGCCCTCCCCTCACTCCACGTTCAGGACGAGACTCTTCTTTCCCCATTCCCTCCAGGAAACGGAGCTTCCTGCTCCCCAGTCACCAGGAGCTTTGAGATCCACCTCTCAACCAGTTCAGAGCCCACCTTCTCTAGGGAGTTCTCTTGGATGAGAAGGGTGATGAAACCATCTTCGGAACCCAAGTCACCGATCGTGGTTCATCCGCCTCTGCTCGCATCCTGTCCACAGCTGAAATTCATTTAACTTTCTGTTTGGAGTGGGGTTGCTAGAGTCTTGTGGGGAAGGAGTGCTTTGTCTTCACATAGCTCACATTTCTTCAGTGCTTTAGTTCTGACAAAGAGTATTTCCCTCAAAATAGCCCTGTAAGGTAGGTAGTACAAACATTACCCCCATTTTAGAGATGAAAAAAAAAAAATCTGTAGGCTGAGAACAGTCAAGTGATTTCCCCAAGGCTACAAAGATAGTAGGTGTGGGAACCTTGGGCTCGAACCCAAGTTTTCCAACCCCCCCCCCCTCCCATGTCAATGCTCTCTCTGACCATGCTGCCTCAGCACCCTCTGCTAGGGGCCACCATTTCCCTGGGGGGAAGATATGAGCTGGTTTCCTGGGCCAGAGGTTCTTTGGAAATGCCTTTTAATTCATTTTAGTCATTTAACTACATCAGAGCATGAAGCAGGGAGCGCAACCTTGGAGGGTACTTCCCTGATTGTCTGAGAGCTCCCAACATGGCTAGTCCCCTCTGAGCCACAGATGGAGCCCATTAGAAGAAGCAAGCCATTGTGGCTGATGGACAGAGACTCACCCCAGTGTTTCCTAGAGCTCTCAGATGAGGCAGAATTTCATGTCCTCTCAATGAGGCCACAGGCCACCCTGACAACAACCCTCTGCTGTCAGATACATAAGGCTAGAAAGGCTCTGGGGATGCCTTCCTTGGTATAGTGGGATATCTTCCTAGTCTGTGTGTCACCTTCAGCTAATCACTTCCCCATTTGGATGCTCATCTGTGTAGAGAAGGACTTAGAACAGCAAGGATGAACCTTTTGGGTGGGGGTTGATGTAAGAAATGTCCTCTGGCACTCGTGGTGAGGGAGAGGGGAGCAGCATGGCCCCACATCCCTCTGGCTTTTTAGTAACAAACTGGGCTGGGGCAATGATGCACATGCCCACAGAGAGGGCTCTGAGTGCCCCCTCTGGCACGGGTGCCACAGGTTCACCACCACAGGCTCAGGCCATATATTCTCTGAGTTTACTACTAGCTCTGAGGTTCTACAGTCCAGCCTCCATAGAATCATCTATGTTTAGGTTGGGGTTGGACATCTGTCCCTGCCTTAAAGAATCACCAAGGTTGGTGTTTTGGATTTGAGTTTTAGGATGCTCAGATAGATACAGCTATGGAGGGGGGAGAGGGAGGTCCTACTGAAGCATCCAGTTAATCAATGTGTGACCTACCTGTGTGGACACAGCCTCAGTCCTATTGAAATACTGCACCTGAGATTAAATCTCCCTGTAGTTGCCTCCAGTACCTTACCCCCACACACACCTGTCTCTGCCGCCCAGGGCTCAGATACCAGATGGGAAACTCATCACTGGCTTTTCAAAGTAGTGATTAAAAAGCTTCAGCAACTATTAAAATTGAAACTCCTGAAACACCTCTCTGTGGTCCAGAGCCACACTCACAGAATGGGGGTGGGAAGCTGTGAGCTTAGTGGAAAAAATATTCTGCCCTAGCTGAAATCCTCCCTTGATAAGCTGAGTCATTCTCTAGCGGCTCAGCAGAAGTTTAGGCTCTCCACCTCTGTGCAGTCCCATCCAGATCAGGCATGGCCCAGTCATGAGGTGGTAGAACAGAAGAGTCAGATCAGCTCCTCCTGGGTGGGGAGAAACTGAAGAAGACTTCCTTTTGGATACCAAAGACTGCTTTCTTTTCTTTTTCTTTTTTTTTTTTTTAAATATAAACCCTCGCCTTCTGTCTTAGAGTCAATACTATGTATTGGCTGCAAGGCAGAAGAGTGGTAAGGGCTAGGAAACGGGGGTTAAGTGACTTGCCCAGGGTCACACTTGCCCAGGTCACAGCTGGGAAGTGTCTGAAGTCAGATTTGAACCTATAGATCTCCCATTTCTAGGCCTGGCTCTCAATCCACTGAGCCACCCAGCTGCCTCCCAAAGACTGCTTTCTATAGCCCCTTTGGTCAATGAGCCCTTAGTCCTGAAAGCCAGCCATTGCCAGGCTGGGACATTAACTCTTTTGTGCACTCCTTCGTCTTGGAAAAAGGTCAAAGGAAAAAGGAAAAAGATCTCACCTTGATAGGAATTGGAGAAAACAGAGACCTGAGATGCTGGGCAATGTCTCTTCTGCCTTGGTTCTTTTGGCAGCTTTGGTGTAATATGGTAGAGACTGAATTCACTCCTCCCACCAACTTCTCTTTTGGGTTTATACTACCTAATATTCAGCTCTGGAATAAATAAGTAAAGATAGCCCAAGCCCTTTTTTTTTTTTTTCCTCAAGGAGTTTCCAATCCTTCAGAGGCAACATGGAACAGAGGAAGGTAAACTAGATTTGGAATCAAAGAACACAGGTTTGAATCCTGCCTCTTGACACTTACTCCCTTGGGCAAGTAACTTCCTCTCTAGTCCTCAGTTTCCTCATCTTTAAAATGAGGGGATTGGACCTTTTAATTAAAGGCTCCTTTTAACTTGACATCAGTCATTTTCGGGGCTTATAATGGTGCAAAGGACAAGTACGCAGAGAGCAGCGATACAAAGGAGGATGAGGTCAGTGTGATGGCGAGATCCAGGGAAAGTGCCACGAGGGATTTGAGATGGGGAAGATCACTCGCATCTCAGGATACAGAGAAGGCTTTGAAGAAGCGGTGATACCTGGGCTGTTGGAAAGAAGGCAAAGATTTTAATTTCTGCAGATGGGGTGGGCAGAGGAGGATGTTTTCTTTTTAGCCAGGGGGGTGGGTTGGTTGAGAGCAGGGGAGAGCAAATAATCCAGTTTGGCAGGAAAGCTGAAGACGTGAAGACAGGAATGATGAGAGAGAAAGCTGAAGGGAAGGAAGCCATGCTGAGGAAAGCATTCAATGACGGGATAAGCAGTTGGAAACAAAGGTTGGTTGATGTTCTTCATACTCAAAGAGGACCAAAATGACATCGCTGTGTTGGGGTCAACATACAGCATGTCTGACTAAGGCTGACCAGACTAATAGGCGCTGGGAAGGCTCTACCACAGGTAAGGCACAAAGAGCTCAAATCCTCCAAAGGGATGGAGACGTCCCTAAACTTGTGCATTTTTTTTCTCGCTTTTCTTTTGAACTACCACAATTCTGCTTTGCTCATAGAGCACAGCGGCTGTCTTTGATGTGGTCATGCCAACCTAGATGGTCCTGGGCCAAAGTCTTCCATGTCTCACAGTGGATCCCAAAGTTCTTCAGGGAGACCTTGGAAGGGTCCTTGTATCGCATCTTCTGATCTCCGTGTGAGCACGTGCCTTGTGTGAATTCTCCGGAAAATAATAGCCTTTTAGGCAAACATGCATTTGGTCTTCAGATGATATGGCCAGCCCAGGGGAGGTGAACTCTTTAGAGTAGAATTCAAATAGTTGGCAGTTCAGCTCAAGAAAGGAGCTGGCACTTCTCGAATAAGTTATAAGCAACAGTAAGCTAGTGAAGGTGGAACCAAAGTATGATGTTGTCCAAGAAATGCATTAAGAAGACAAACCCGGCAGGATTTGAAGGATGGCTTGGAGTTTGGAGGATATCATGATAGCTCAAACTAGAGATTAAAAAAGGAGAGAGGTGGGGGTGGGGAGCTGCTAGGTGTTCTGGTGGATAGAGAACCAGGGCCAGAGACAGGAGGTTCTGGGTTTAAATCTGGTCTCAGACACTTCATAGCTAGCTCTCTATCTCCTGAGCCACACAGCAGTCATGACTCAGAGAGGTTAAATGACTTGCCAATGGTCACACAGCTGGTAAGGCAAGATTTGAACGTAGATACTAACCCAGGATTCATTCTACCATACACACCATTATGTCATTGAGGAGGTAGTTAATGCACTGATAAATTAGACTAGATTCTGGAATCTGAGAAAATATTAGAGCCCTTATTCTTTCCAAAGGTAAAAATCAACCAGCTTTTTTTCTATCCCCACTCCGCCTCCACTGCTTGCCCAGTTCTGTACTGTGCTGGAGTTGTGGTAAGGCTTGGTGATTTCTTCTTTCTTCTGAATTCCGGTAGTACTTAGAATCTGCACAACTTATCCAGCTCTGAGCAAATATGCACTTCTTGCCATGGCAACTTCAAGGACCAGGACTATGTTCTCTTCCTTTGGGTCTCCCTTAGTGCTTAAAACAGATTAGGCACTAGTTATCTACTGTTAAAAAGGAGAGAGGTGGGGATGGAGGCAGCTAGGTGTCCCGGTGGATAGAGAACCAGGGCTAGAGACAGGAAGTTCTGGGTTCAAATCTAGCCTCAGACACTTCATAGCTGGGCAAGTCACTTCACCCCCATCACCTAGCCCTTATAACTCTTTAGCCTTACAACCAATATATAGTATTGATTCTTAGATGGAAGATAAACATTTTTTTAAAGATAAGAGGACTTGAGGTTTGAGTTAAATAGGAATGTGGCACTAGTTGTCTACTGTGATAGAGCTGGAAGTTCCTTCCACAGCACCAAGTTAACTCTCCACAACTTAGGAATCATTTATTCTGTGGCTAATGCATGTCAAGTGTGAAAGCAAGGGAACTCAGAGTATTTGGAAGCCACTGTGGCTATGGCCAAGGCTGCTCTCAATCCCCTCTTTCACTTAGACCTCCTTGCCCTCCATTTTTATTGAGAAGATAGAGCAAGAACCAAAGGACAAAAAGATTAGCCCCTTCTCCAGATGAGAGAGCACTATTCCTTTTTTTATCTTGTTCCTCGGGAAGAGTGGGCTCAAACTTAGAAACCACTTTAAGTGGTAGCTACAAAACATTCCTCCCACCAAGTTCACTTCTGGGCATGTGGTAGCTGATGGAAGAATCACTCCCTTGCTTGCAGCTTTCTGGGTTAATGTGCTACAGAATGGTGTTGGTCAGCACAGCTGAGACTGAGAATTCTGGAATGGATGTCAAATTCAGTTGAGTGAGATGTGGGAGAATACTCCTGTACATAGCTGAAATGAACTTCATACATAGGTTGTGAGAGTTAAAGAGTTTAATAGACTACGGATGTGGAGAGAAGGAAGGTACAATAGAAGAAGACAGAGGTTCAGGTGGAGAAGAAGATGTGAGTCAGGTGTTACAATTATTTGAGGTGGGGCAGCTAGGTAGCACTGTGGATAGAGAACCAGGACTGGAGTTGGGAGGATCTCAGATTCTTCCTTGCTGTGTGACCCTGAGCAAGTCATTTAGCCCCATTTGCCTAGCCCTTACCACTCTTCTACCCAAGATAGAAGAAGGTAAGAGTTTTAAAAAGAACTTGAGATGATGGAAAATGACCCAGAAGTCCACAAATGATGGACACAAGGACCTAGAGAGGATAGAATGAACTTTGAAGGAGGAGATACAATGGTAGATGAGATTCTAAAAGTGGTAATCAGGAGTAAGGAGTGTACCCGTACCTCCTCTTATTCCTGTGTGTCAAGAAGTATGCCAAAAAAGAATAGCTAGCCTTGAGAAGGTCCCAAGAGACATAGTCTTTAGAAGGAAGCTAGATTTCAATGAGCACTTGACTATGGAAGGAATGTTAAGAGAAGTGATTAAGATTCCATAGATTGAGGGCAAGAAGAGACCTACGACGTCATCTAGTTCAGCATCCTCAGAGGTGACATGATTTGACCAAGACCATCCAGAAAATAAGTGAGTGAATATTTGAACCCATGTCCTTTGATTCTAAATCCAATGAGCTTTCTCTTTTTAATGACCGATAATATGAAAGAAAATTTTTATTTTTTACAAAATCATCTTTTTGTTGACTCTTGTCCAAGTCAGTCATTTCCCCTTAATGCTGTCCCTCCCAATCCTTTCTTGATGTAAAAGAACCAAACAGTTTTAAGTAAACCAAATGACATGGCAATTGCTCTGGGTGTAATCATCCAAAGTCCCACCACCACTAGTTGGTTGAACCCCTCCCACAAACACACCCCAGATCTTATCTACTTCTTTCTCTGGTGTTATTACTCTCAAGCCCCCATCTGGTGTATTTCCTCCATCTGGATCATTGCTAGTTAACATTTCCCCAATATCAGTCACCAGTTAGTACCTCCTCAATATCACCTAAATCATTGATTAGCACCTCAATATCAGTTTAAGCAATTAACATCAATTAGCTTTTACAAAGGGATATTTATTGAGAAGATATAGCAAGAACCAAAGGACAAAAATACTATCCCTTCTCTAGATCAGAGAGCACTATTCCCTTTTTATCTTGTTCCTTGGAAAGAGTGGGCTCAAACTTAGAAACCACTTTAAGTAGTAGCTACAAAACATTCCTCCCACCAAGTTCACTTCTGGGCATGTGGTAGCTGATGGAAGAATCACTCCCTTGCTTGCAGCTTTCTGGGTTAATCTACTGTAGGGCTGGGCCAGGTTGTTCCTTAAGGCTGGGTTTGCCTACAAGCAGCTTCCAGTTCCAGTTAGGGAATCTATTTAAGTTCTGGCCAACCTTTTGAGGCTCACAAAATTGAACTCTGATCCATCTATCTCCAATATGCCCTTACCTAAATTCAGGAAGGAAACATATAGGGACAAAGTAAGTGTCATGCATTCATGCCACAAGGCTCCTTTGGTGGAGAGAAAAGCCTGCCAGAAGTAGCCTCTGATACCTTTATCCCCACCCAGGGGCTTAAAGCATTTCTTTCTTACCATTAGGGAAGCAAGACTTCTACTACACCAAGTCCAATAATATTCTCAAAGATGTAATGGAAAGAGAGAACAGAGCAGAATAAGGACTGATAAGATCTAGGAATTAATTTAATATAAGGGGAAAGGGAGGAGTATAGAAGCCAGTATGAGCTATCTTCTCTGTTGGGTTTCTTTTATGGTTTGGGTTCAAACAAACAAAGTAGTGTTTTGGAGGACAATCTGCTCTATCTGAAGAGGAAAATGTGGATGTTGAGAGAGAGAAAGAGAAAGTGAGAGAGAGAAAGAGAGGGGGGGAGGGAGGGAGATAAAGAGGGAGAGAGTAGGGGAGAGGGAGAGAGAAAGAGAGACAGAGGGAGAGAGAGAGAGAGAGAGAGAGAGAGAGAGAGAGAGAGAGAGAGAGAGTCACAAAGGCCATGGAATCCTATGGGGTTAGCCTTTGAGCTGGGTGGGAGAAAAACTCTTAGTAGTATATTGGGAGTTGGGATATAGCCACAGCTGCCTAATGCTAATTCCAGGTCTGTTGGATAATTTCTTTCTTTTTTAAAAGATATTTTATTTTTCCCAATTACATGTAATAACAATTTTCAGATAATTTCAATCAACAGATCTCTTAGGCTGCTGAAGCTTACTTTTAGTGCTCTAATCCAAGTGAGGATCCTCAACTTTCTTTCCCCAGGGTGGGAATCTGGTACCTCTCTTGCATAGGTTGGGCTATTGTTTAATCATTTTAGTTGTGTCCAACTCTGCATGCCCCTATTTGGAGTTTTCTTGGCGAAGCTATTGGTGTGGTTTGCCATTTCCTTCTCCAACTCACTTAACAGATTAGGAAACTGAGGTAAACAAGGTCAAGTGACTTATCTAGGGTCACACAACTAGTAAGTGTCAGAGGCCAGATTTGAACTCAGGAAGATGAGTCTTCCCAACTCTAGGACTAGCACTCCATCCACTGTACTACCCAGCTGCCCACATGTTGGGGAGGATGACCCAAATTCCTTCATGAAACTGACATGCATGTTCCCAGAGGACTTTGAAGAGACTCAGAAAGAGAAGTCCATCAAGATTCTAGGTTGTTGCAACAAATTTTCCAGATAAGTCCTAACATGGGCCACTGGCCACAAATACTTTAAAAGACTTCCTCTTTTCTCCCACACAACTGAATAACGATCAGAAAAAATAAACCAGCGCAACAAATAGACATAGTCTAGCAAAACAAATTCCCATATTGAAAATGTCCCCAAATTTCTGCCTCTTTCTGCCTTTTGAATCCATTACCTCTTGGTTTTCTAGATTAATGATTTTTATCATTGTATTGATTGGAATCCTCAAGTCTCTCAAAATGACTTTTCTTTACAATGTTACCATATCTATTGTTTTATTTCTGCTCACTTTACTCAGTCTCTGTTTGTAGAACTCTTCCCAGTTTCCTTTGGACCTCTTAGTTTCATAATTTAATTACACAAATTACACACAATTTGTTTTAACTATTACCTAATAGATGGGTACCTGCTTTGTTTCCTGTTTGGGCTACTGTGAAGAGACACTGTAACTCTTTTTGAACATGGGGATCCTTTTCCTTTTTTTCTGAGCTCTTTTGGAGGGGTATAGGCCTAGTAGGGGTATTGCTGGTTCAAAAAGCATGCAGACCAGAGAAAGAATTGTGGGAGCAAAAACACAGAAGAAAAACTGCTTGATCACATGGGTTGATGGGGATATGATTGGGGATGTAGACTCTAAACGATCACTCTAGTGCAAATACTAATAATATGGAAATAGGTCTTGATTAATGATACATGTAAAACCCAGTGGAATTGCACACTGGCTACAGGAGGGGGGTGGGAGGAGGAGAAGGAAATAGTACGAATCATGAAACCACGGAAAAATTTTCTTAATTAATCAATAAAAACAAACAAATAAATAAAAGCATGCAGAGTTCAGTGACTTTTTGAAGTCACTAATTCGAGGGGCTTTTTTGTGCTTTCTCAAACTATTATTTTCTCAATATTCCTCTCAGTTTTTGTTTGTCTGTCTGCAGCCGTCTCTGGCTCCTTCTCTCTCTTTGTATCTATCCCTCCCTGCTTCTCTCCTGCACTGATTTTTAGAGGCACGTTGTGGGTTAACAGAGACCCCCCCCCCAAGCTCCATTCCCAGCCTAGCCCATTGCCAACTTCCCTAAAGCAACATCTGCCAATGTTTGGGAAATTAGGGGAAGGGGGGGGGCATCCCTGCGGGATAGAGAAGGGTTTTGTGTTCAAAAGTCATCTTGAAATTTTCAAATATTTTTATATTTTGCAAAACAAAAACTCAAAATTTAAAAAAAAAACATGCTGTTTTTGTGGGAAGTGAGTCAGATGGTAATAAAAATGTGTTTTTCTCAGGATAAGGGGATTATTTTACATTTTGTAGCCTGAAGATATAAGAGGAAGGCCTTCCACTCTTGTATCCTGGGCCAGGCGAATGCTTAATGCTGTATGGGTTCCCCCAGATTTTGAACAGAAGTAAACAGGGTCCCCACAACTGCCTAGTAGGGTCTTCTGAAATGGGCTCATTCCCTCTCCTTCCCCTTTCAGAAAGGGGGTGCGTTTAGCCTGCTCAGGGGCATGGGGCCTTAGAGGAGGGAGAAGGGAGCCAGAGAGACTGAAGGAAGAAGGCCCAGACCAGGGAAGCTCTTCCCAGTAGATGGAGAAGCAGCAGCCTGAGCCCAGGACACTGTCTTCTCCTTCCTTCCTTCCTTTCTCCTCCAGCTTTCCAGGCTTCTCTGCCTGTCTTTCTCCATCTCCCTCTGTCCCCCTCTACGCCCCCTCCTTCCAACTCTCCTGAGAAGGCAGGCAGGCCAGCAGGCCTCTGGAACCTTTTTCTACCCTAGAATTTCTTTCTATCTTCCCCACTTCAGCTAAGGCTGGCAAACTGCTTCCCTCTCCTATGCCCCTGGAGAGGCAGACTTCCTGTGTGGTTTTCCTACAGGAAAACTATGAGATGAGGGCAGAGCCTCTTCATAAGTCTGTTTATAGCACAAAGGGGGCTACCAGAGGGCCGCCACCTCTGGATCCAGTTGGGGGAGCATAAAGAAAGAAGGCATGAATGGGCCCATCTGTGGGAGTCGAGGAAGCCAGGACACCTCCCCGTCCCTCCTAAAGCTTCCGGAGCCCTGCTAATCCCCCAGGCTCGGTCTGAAGCAGATGGGAGAGAAATGAGCTTGTCCACGTTGCTCTTCCTAGGACACCCTGGAAGGACGCTTCCTCAGCCCTCGAGACGGAAGCAGCCAGGGCGTTCCTTGATAGAAATCTCACAGAATTACACAGTAGAAATATGTGTGTGCTTTCCCAGGTTGTTTGAAAAATTCTTTAGGGACACAATTCCTGAGCCCCATCCTCTTGTGTTAAGTTTCTAGGCATTATGATTCATAATCTAGCCTTCTAGATTTCTCTAAGCTTAAGAATTCCAAAATTCGGGCATCCGACATTCTACAAGGTGATTTCCTGAGCACCATTATCTCTTGGAGAAAGAAGAAGATGGAGGGAGAAGAGGAAGGAAAGAGAAGGAGCATTTATAGAGCTCCTATTATGTTCTAAGAACTGGGCTAAGCACTATTAACAAATATTAACTCATTGACTTTTACAATAAGACTTGAGGTAGTCTATGATTATCTTCATTTTATAGTTGAGCAAACTGAAGCAAAAAGTGGTTAAGTGACTTGTCTGGGGTCATACTACTAGTATCGGAGACTGGATTTGAACTCAGGTCTTCTTGACTCCAGATCCAGCTTCTTATCCACTGCGCCTCTCATCTGTATACTTCTGGGTTTTGTCATCTCCTGTATTGCAAAACTATCAGAAAGGGGACTGCACATTTGTCAGACCCTAAAGGTGCCTGCTTTCCTGGGCATGTTTATCCACTATTGTGAATGTATTACATATTTTTAAATATCTATTTATGGGCTCCTAGGAGTCCTTTGCATTCTTTTTGCATTCTGACAGGTGAAATAAAGGCTGCTCTTTATCCAAAGTCTTATTTTGAGTACAATAGAATTTTATAGGCACTGAGAACCCTTTTGTACACATCAAGGGACATTTAGGTAGAAATTACACCTAAGATTTATTTGGAATTTTCCTTGTACCAACCCAAGACAGGGCCATAATGAGCCAAAAGGGGAAAAGTGACCCTTTCCTGTCAGTGCCTAGGAAAAGACCTGTGTGAACCTAGAATCTTGGGGAACAGAAATAGAAAGGTCTCGGACATGGGTTATATCCATTTGGGGTGAGTATTCTAGCCTATAAAGGTCTTTTAAAATCTTGGTTATGGCGGGGCAGCTAGGTGGCTCAGGGGATTGAGAACCTGGCCTAGAGACGGGAGGACCTGGGTTCAAATTTCCTAGCTGTGTGACCCTGAGCAAGTCACTTAACCCCCATTACCTAGCCCTTACCACTCTTCTACCTTACCTTATTGATTCTAAAACAGAAGGTAAGGGTTTTAAAAAAAAAAAAATTAAATCCTGGCTATATCATCTACCTATCCTTTCTGGATTTAGATTACCATGCAAATTTGATGAGCATTGTGGATTAAAAAAAAAATTGTACGGGGCAGCTGGGTAGTTCAGTGGATTGAGAGTCAGGCCTAGAGACAGGAGGTCCTAGGTTCAAATCCAACCTCAGCCACTTCCCAGCTGTGTGACCCTGGGCAAGTCACTTGACCCCCATTGCCCACCCTTACCACTCTTCCACCTATGAGACAATATACCGAAAGTTAAGGGTTTAAAAAAAACAAAACAAAAAAACAAAAACAAAAACAAAAATTGTACCCCAGGGACTACATCCCCCAGAATTCCCTACTCCTCACAGGGTTCCCTTTTCTGAGGTCCTGGCGTGGGTTTGTGCTTAAATAGGTGGATCCCATGCCAGGATGGAGTTGTTGTTGGTGGTGTTGTTGCTGATGGTTGTTGGGGCTTTTTTGCTGGGTCTCAAGGAGGCAGGCTGATCTGGCTCTGGTCTCTTCTAGCACCCCTTTCTTTCGCCTTACCCCTTATCCCTTTTCTATAGCATGCCAGCTCCATCTTTCTTTAAATTATTGTGGGAAATGTTAAACAGCACAAGGCTAAGTGGGTATCCTTGGGGCACTCTATTAGAGATCTTCCAAATGGAAATCAATTCATTGATGACTACACTAGGGTATATTTGTTGAATTAGTTCAAAATGCACCTAATTATACGGTCATTTATCTCACATTTCTCCATTTTCCCTCCAAGAACAGCATGAGGGACCTCATCAAATGTTTTGCTAAATTCTAGGTAGACTATACCCATAGCACTCCCCTGATCTATTGACTTAATAACCATGCTAATGAAGGAAATCAAGGCAGTCTGGCTTGACTTGTGCTTCATGAAACTCTATTGGCTCTTAGGGATCACTGCTTCTTTTTCCAGCCATTCCTTTAATAATGTTTTAGAATTTCCCCAGCAATCAGTCAAACCCCTTGACCCATAGTTTTCCGACTATTATCTTACCATTTTTGAAAACTGGAACACGGATCCCTCTCCATTTCTCCGATATGTCTCCTATTCTGCACTGTCTCCAAAGATCAAGGGGAATGAGTGGTTCAGTAATTACATCCACTTATTCATTCCATACCTGAGGCTATAGTTTGTCTGGCCCAGTGACTTGAACTCTTCAAGGGCAAATCTGGGAGGAAAGGAAGATTTCAACTCTATAGAAGGAAAATTTTAAATTAAAGCAGAGCCAGAGTGGAAGATGCTGCTTAGTGAGCCAGAGAGTTCATTTTCTCTGGAAGTGTTCAACAGTTTCTGGCTGTCTACTTTTCAGAAATATCATAGCCATATCAACTGTTGCTCAGTCATGTCCAATTCCACATAATCTCCCGGACTTTTCTTGGTTTTTCTTGGCAGAGACACTGGAGTGACTTGCCATTTCCTTATCCAGTGTGTCCATTTTGCAGATGAGGAACTAAAGCAAATAGGATTAAATTGACTTGCCCAGGGTCACGCAGCTAGTAAGCATCTAAAGCTGGATTTGAACACAAATCTTCCTGACTCTAAACTCTGTACTCTATCTCTTGTGCCATCTTGGTTGCCCTGCCATATGAACTCCCTGCCAACTGAGATTCTATGACTTTATTTGATCAGCCTTACAGGCTTAGGACTACTATCCTAACTCTCTCCATCTAGCATTGGTTCCAATCTCATCTTCTTTTTTTTTTTTAAACCCCTACCTTCCATCTTAAAATCAATACTGTGTGTGGTTCCAAGTAAGAAGAGCAGTAAGGGCTGGGCAATGGGGGTTAAGTGACTTGCCCAGGGACACACAGCTGGGAAGTATCTGAGGCCAGACCTGAATTTAGGACTTTGCATCTCCGGGTTTGGTTCTCTATCTACTGAGTCACCCAGCTGCCCCCTCCATCTCTTCAAAAGGTAGGAGGTTCATTGGTATGTGGTATTTAGCAGTCACTGGTCTTCCTGCCATTTTTCTCCTCTTTGAAAACATGCTCACAACGCCGGCTTACTGGTATCCTTTCCCAAAACAGGTCAGAGAAGACTCTCCTGAGAGTTAGGCAGCACAAGAAAGGTGACTGTGGCGGGCCCCGTCTTAGGAGAAGACGGCTCAGGAATTGTAGTTATTACTCTCAGGAAGCTTTATTGGAGAGAAGTCCCATTGGCCTATGGGGCGCCATATCAAACTAGGGAAAGTCATGTAGGCTAAGCTACTTATATTGCCTTTGACCTCAGGTGAATCTCAGCCACTCGGGGCCTCAAGTACCTCATCAAGATGTGATGAACCCTAAGGTCCTTCCATCAATGATCTTATGATTCCCTACTAAGGAGAAAGGAATGGCCTCGCTCTTTTATGGAGAGGCTTCTCCCAGCCCCTGGCAATGAGATGCAAGGCAACATGGGCCCTTTACTCCAGGAATAGTAAATTCCCAAGAGCCACTGGGTCATACTGTGACCCAATCTTTCCTCTTGCCTCACCTCCATCCAGGTGACTTAGGACAGGTATTTTTGTAAGTCAGCTGACTGGATTTAAAGCTTAGTCTGTGGCCGGTAAACACTGTAAAGCTAATTGATCTTCTCCAACTTTGTTCCCTCCCCATCCTGGGAAGTGAGCCCATGATTATGGAGGGCCTAATCCGTCCTGAATTCTAGATGGTAAACATTTATTAAGTGCCAACTATGTGCCTGGAACTATGCTAAGTGCTAGAGATCCAAAAAAAAAAAAAAAAAAAAAAAAAGGAAAAGGATGGTCTCTGGCCTCAAAGAACCCACAATCTAATGGGGGGAGACAAGAAAAAAAAACAAATATATGTGAGCACATAGCAGGATAAATAGGAAATAATTAAAAAAGGGAAGCTGTTAGAATTATAAGGAATTAGGAGGGGGACAGCTAGGTGGCTCAGTGGATTGAGAGCCAAGCCTAGAGATGGGAGGTCCTGGGTTCAAAGCTGGCCTCAGATACTTCCTAGCTGTGTGACCTTGTGTAAGTCACTTAACCCCCATTGCCTAGCCCTTTCCTCTCTTCTGCCTTGGAACCAATATACAGTATTGGATGGAAGGTAAGAGAGAAGGGAAGGTTTTAAAAATGGGAGATTAGGAAAGACTTCTCGTAGAAGACAAGATTTTAGTTGGAAGCTAGGGAAGTCAGGGGAAGGAAGGAAACCAGAGGTGCCAGTGGGTAGAGATGATAGAGGGTTTATCGAGTAGGGAAATGGCATGGGAGGATTTATGCTGTAGGAAAATCTCTTTAGTGGCTGAATAGAAGATGGCTTGGAGTAAGGAGAGATGAGGTGGGCAGACCCACAGCAGGCTATCACAGTAGTCCAAGAGTGAGTCGATGAGGACCTGCACAAGAGTGGTAGCAGTGTCAGAGGAGAGAAGGAGCTGTAGTCACAGACACAGCAATGGTGAGATCAACGAGTCTTGGAAAAAGACGGGATATGGCAGCTGAGAAAGAGAGAGGAGTTGAGGATGACCCATCTGAAGGTCTGGGAAGATAATATTGTCTCCTGTGGTTCTAAGGAAATTTGGAGATGGGGAAAATTTAGGGTGAAAGAGAAAGAATTCAGTATTGGATGTGTATGACCACTTGCTAACCCAGATGCTCAGATTAATAACTGTGAACTAGAAACCTCATAGATGGGCAATGTTGTAGTTGGATTGGTATCAAGATCCTATGATCCCTGACTGCAAAGTTCTTATAACTTTTAGCATCATGAGTCAGTGTTCCCCCAAAGAATAAGGAATGGCACAGAAGGACTTGTCCAAGTTATCATGGACTTTTTTTTTAAACTTTACTTTCTGTCTTAGAATTGATACTGTTATATTCATAATCTGAGAAGTGATGGATGCCACCTTGACTGACAGGGATGGCAGTTGAAAGACTCGGAATGTTCCCAGGTGCCATGAGCCAGGGGCAAACGTCAGTTGGCTTCACCCTATACATACCCCTGACAGCCACTTTGAGGGAGGTCTCTGAAGTATGGGTTCTAAGGC
The DNA here is from genome assembly GCF_016433145.1 of Gracilinanus agilis. Classification (NCBI taxonomy): domain Eukaryota; kingdom Metazoa; phylum Chordata; class Mammalia; order Didelphimorphia; family Didelphidae; genus Gracilinanus; species Gracilinanus agilis. The sequence goes on from NC_058131.1 coordinate 310,932,349, forward strand.
AAAAGAGTGGTAAGGGCCAGGCAATGGGGGTTAAGTAACTTGTCCAGGATCACACAGCTAGAAATGTCTGAGGCTAGACTTGAACCCTGTCTCTAGACCTGGTTCTCTGATTGCTGAACCACCTAGCTGTCCTTATCACTAACTTTTCTTTTTTTTCTTTTAAACCTTGACCTGTCTTAGACTCAATATTATGTATTAATTCTAAGGAAGAAGAGCAGTAAAGGCTAGGCAATGGGGGTTAAGTGACTTGCCCAGGGTCACATGGCTAGGAAGTGTTTGAGACCATAGTTGAACCCAGGACTTCTCATCTCTAGGTCTGGGTCTCAATCCAGGGGATAGAGAGCCAAGCCTGGAGCCTGGAGAACCTGAGTTCAAATCTGGCCTCAGATACTTCTTAGCTGTCACTTAATCAAATTGTGTATCCCTTTCCACTCTTCTGCCTTGTAACTGTTAGTTGAGTATTGATTCTCAGGCAGAAGGGTTTAAAAAAAGAAAGAAAAGGGGGCAGCTGGGTGGCTGAGTGGATTGAGAGCCAGACCTAGAGACGGGAGGTCCTAGGTTCAAATCTGGCCTCAGACACTTCCTAGCTGTGTGACCCTGGGCAAGTCACTTGACTCCTATTGCCTAGCCCTTTCCACTCTTCTGCCTTGGAGCCAATACACAGTATTGACTCCAAGATGGAAGGAAAGGGTTTAAAAAAGAAAGAAAGAAAAGAACCCAGGACCTCTCATCTCTAGATCTGGGTCTCAATCCACTGAGCCACCCACTTTTCAATGCAGAATCATCATTACTAAATCTTTTATGACCAAAAATCTAACATAACAACACACACACATATAGACACATACGAATACACACAGGAAAAGCCATCTAGGAACACGAGACCCTAAGAACCACACTTCTCTACCAAGGAGAGGTTTGCCCCATGTGGCTTTCTTACTCTCCCTCTTGTTAACACACTTAATGCTACAGAGCCACATAAGAATCGGTTTAGCAAGCACCAACTCAGAGGCCCAGGTTCTCCCTATTTATAAAAGCAACCACAGAGTGGGAGAGAGTCTGATGCCCTCATTATGCAATTGTTGCTGCCTTCCTACTCCCACAGTTTAATCACCCTGCCTCTAAGATTGTGCCAACGGGATTAATCAGAGAAGACTTCCTGGAGAAGAGAAATTTTGAAAAAAAAAAATTACAGGGGTGATTTTTTTCTCCCTCAATAATAAAATTTAGAAATAGGAAACAGAAAAGTATAGCCCCTTATACCTAAGGATGTCTTCTTAAAGAATTGTCTGTAGTACCACTCATCCTACCAGCAGACTCTGAGAGTTTATCAAGGACAAAGGAAAGAGTTACACGCATCCTCTTTGAAAGATAGGGGTTTTTTCTTACATAATTACTAAGCCGCAGGAGGACAGAAGTGGTCTAACAATCTTAGAACTGATATTTGTTTTAGTATCAGAATGCCTAGCAGATAGGAGGTGCTTAATAAATGCTCACTGACCGATGAACGTGTTTCACTAGTAAATGTTTAGAAAAAAGTTAGCCTTTTGTTGAAATAAACAGCATCAATGTTTTGTTTTGTTTTAAGCAAGAAAACAAGACAAAAACAAGGCAAGACAGGCTTTGAGGAGTTTGTCAAAGAGGGCTTTACTTTGCTTAGAAAAAGTTACTTTCAGGGGCAGCTAAGTGACTCAGGGAATAGAGAGCCAAGCCTGGAGTCCGGAGAACCTGGGTTCAAATGTGGCCTCAGATACTTCTTAGCTGTCACTTAATCAAGTTGCCCATCCTTTTCCCACTCTTCTGCCTTGTAACTGATAGTTATTGAGTATTGATTCTCAGACAGAAGGTAAGGCTTTAAAAAAAAGAAAGAAAAGAAAAGGGTACTTTAAATGATAACAAAAAAATAATGACCGTTGACATGAATATAGTATTTTTAAGGTTGGCAAAGTGCTTTTACGTACATTATCTCATTCTATCCTCACTGCATCCCCATGAAGTGTTACAGGTATTATTTGTATTTTACAAAAGAGAAAACTTGAGACGTGGAGAGTTTGGGGACTTGTCCAGGATCTCACAGCCACCAAATATCTGAGGTGGGATTTGAAACCAAGTCTTTTTGACCCCACACAGTCTACTTCACCTGCCTAGGTTGGATCTGCAGAGCAGATTATACGAAGACTTGCTTTATCATGACTTTGTCCTCTCAGATATCTGGAGCCTAAAGGGTGTTTGGACTCTGAGACCCTAGGATGGCATCCTCGCTCCCCTACTTCCCTGGCAAAGGAGTAGGCTGGCAATGGGAAACAATCCCTCTGTGACACTCCCAGCAGACACTCGGGAATGGCCCAGCCAGACGGAATACATGAAAGGGATATTTGTAATTTCCCTAATTATCTCTGTCCCTCTCTGAGGCTGTGAATTGCCAATTCATAATGTTATTACAGCAATATTGGTAATTGGCACTGGCCACTAGGCAAACATCGCAAGGCACGCTCTCTGTGTGTTTATTCATGGTCCTCCGCCTTCGAGCATGTGCTTTCATGCATGGACCTCAGAGTCTCTCCTCTCTAGTGGGAATATCTGCACAGGCTCCCCTGCCGGTTCTTGGGACTGAGTCGTTTGGGGCTTTTTGGAGGGGGACTTCTGTGTTGGGAGAAAAAGCCTGGGTGGAGAGGCACGCATTTAGGGACACACAGCCAGTTTGGTAGCAGTGGCCTGTTGGTTCACTTCCACGGTTCAGATTCTGCTAATGATTCCCCTGGGGCAAGTTCCCAGCTTCCAAGACCAAAGGGCACCTGCAGAGGTTAATGGCGATTTTACAGGTGACAACCAGTCCTGGATATCCCCTGCTGCCTCCTGTTGCATGATTAGAGCAGGCCTTTTTTGTGCTATCTTGTGCTTCTTAACAGTCTAAAAATACAGATGAAAACAATAAGACACAGGCCTAGGAAAGAAAACCAGCTTTTCACACATCTTCTGCCTCCAATTTTCAGCTGTCTCATACAAAGAACAGAAATGGACAGCCATGAAAATGATTACCATCTGGGTTCTGCAACATGTGTTCTCTTCTGTGAGCAGGCCCAATGCTTGCTCAGTTCTCCCCAGGTACCACTCAGAGCCAGAACCAGCATGGTGCCCATCCAATCGGTCCTTTGAAGACCAGGCTCCAGGGGGTCTGGCATCCTCCTCTTACTCACAGAATCACTGCCTGTCTTAAAGAAGAGCTAGTCCAACCCCCTGGTTTTGCAAATGGGAAAATGAGGCTTAGGACAATGAATGAACTTTTCCAAGGTCACATAGCTAGTCTATGGACAAGCTGGAATTGGAACCCACTCAGAATTCTGACTTCACGTTCAGTGGGCTTTCTGTTAGATTGTAAGCTCCCTGAGGGACTTCCTTTTGTCTCTTTTTAGGTCCCCAGAGTTTAGCCCAGGACCTAGCACATAGTAGGTGCTTAAGAAATAGTGATCTTTCCAGTAGACCATGCCTTATCCCACCTGACAATTTTCCCGGATGCTAAGAGTTCCCGTTGTGGTAACCACTTGGGTCTCTTGGTTGTCAGAATTGGGCACAAACATTAACTGGCATGTCACATGGGATAGAACTAAAGACCTAGTGCTGGAAGGGACTGAAAAGGTCTTCTAGTCGATTCCCTTCATTTTACAGACGAGGAAACTGAGACCCTTATAAACTAAGCACCTTACCTCAGTGTATAGATAATAAATGTCAGGACCAGGATTCAAACCCACATGTGACTAAATGTTCAATCCCCTTTCTAGTCTCCCACGGATATAAGGGAATGTGTTTGCCTGCCCTAACCCTCCCCCCATTTATTTATTTTTATTTCTATTTAAATTTTATTTTTTAGAAAAATTTTTTCCATGGTTACATGATTTAGAACGCTCCTTGACTGAATATGGGCATCGAGGTAGAAGAGAGTCTCAGGACTGCTAGACCTCTAAAACCCTCCCATGGCCTCATAGCTGAGGTCTTCTCTTTCTTCGGCATTAGCCTTGAGTTATGCTTCTTTCAGGAAGAATTCCCTGAACACTCCTGATCTGCCATTTGACATAACTTCTCTAGAAGAACTGCATGAAAGTCTAATCCCTTGAAGTGATAATAATAATAGAGGTATTATATGGTGTTTTAAGATTCCCAAAACACTTTCCGTGTAGTTGACATTTAGCACAGCTCTGGGAAGTATGTTCTATAGGGTGCGATTATCTTCCTCTTAGAGGTGAGAAATGAAGGCTCAGGGATCTCCACCGTGATTTGTCCATAGTCACACATCGAGTATAAATGTTAGAAGTGGGACCAGAACCCAAGTTTCTCCCAACTATGAGCCTGGTTATCTTTGTACTATTCCACAATGCCTTTCAAGTAGACTGGGCAGGGACCTTGCCTTTATTTTTTCATTGCTCCCCCAAAAAGTACCTAAGTAAAAGGTCAGTACATAGGAGGAGTTTAGTGAAGATTTCCTGAATAGGTAAATGGGTGGAGAGTTTGATTGGAAGGAAGGTAGGAAGGAAATAGGAATTCATGAAGTATTTACTATAGACCAGGCACTTTGCCAAACACTTTATAAATATTATATCATTTAGTCCTCCCAACAACTCTGGGAGATATAAATCTCATTTTATAGTTGAGTAAACTGAAGAAGACAGAGTTGTCTTACCCAGGGTCACACAGTAAGTATCTAAGGCTGGATTCAAACTTGGATGTTCCTGACTCCAAGTCCCATTCCCTATCCATTGTACCACCTACTTCCCTCACTAGGTAAAAGTTACTTTTAGATAATCTTTTCTGGCCAGTTGAGACTCCTCCTCCCTGAAAAGAGGTGGGGAAACTGGATGAATGGTAGAAAACTCGAGGCTCCTTGAATTAGTCCTCTGGGTACACTCCACCTTAACTCAGAGACAGTCTTGGGTTCACCTCCTTGCCTGGTAGCGCCAAATGGTGCAAACTTCACATTAGGGGTGCCCAGCCTCCAGCTGCTCACTGGTGACTCTCACTAAATACTTTGCCTGGTGAGAACCCAATACTCTGGGCACCTGGAAGTTGCCAAAGCGTTACCCAACTCTTCCTCCTGGAGGCCCCGAAAGAGTGAGCTCACCTCACTGGGGTGAGTAGTTGATTCCTGGGAGCCTGGTCCTCAAGACTGACTCACAGGTTACTCCCTCAGAGGATGGACCCTGCCCGTCCTCCTCAGACTGACTCATCCCAACTCAGTCAAGTTCTCTCACTCTAATTTGTTTATAAAGGGGGTCATTCATTTACTCATTCATTCATTCATTCACCTGAGAACCTAGGCACCTTTTAGACGAGATCAGGGAAGCTGAGAGACCTGATTCAGGTCACAGAGCAGGTTTTTGGCGGGGCCAAGATGATAAATACCCTCACGGGAAGGAACAAGGACTCAGCCCTTAGGGGACCAGATCTTTGGGTCATTGCAATTGATGCTACTGCTGTCAAAGGAAGGTACAAAACATGTAGCTGGGGAAAACCCAGTAGGTAGAGGACTGTGTGTTTACACACTCCCAAAGCATGTAGTTAAGTTTGTGGCAGCCAGGCAGTGCTGTACTGTGGAGACAGCCTTTATCATATGGTGATAAAGGTCATCTGCCATGCTCCCTCATCCCGGCATAAACTCAAGAAGAGTGGAGGACATTATGTGGGGAATTGTATCCTTGAAAAACAATGATCCCCAGTTGGCAGTTTCAACTGGGAAATTCTCTGTTTTTGAGATTCTCTCTCTCTCTCTCTCTCTCTCTCTCCTCTCACTCTTTCTATTTCTCCTTCTCTTCTCTCTTTCTCTTTCTCCCTCTTCTCTCCTCTTTCTCTCTCCCTCTCTCCTCTCTCTCTCTCCTCTCACTCTTTCTATTTCTCCTTCTCTTCTCTCTTTCTTTCCTCTCTTTCTCTTTCTCCCTCTTCTCTCCTCTTTCTCTCTCCCTCTCTCCTCTCTCTTTTTCTCTCTCCCTCTCTTCTCTCTTTCTTCTCTCTTCTCTTCACTCTCTCTTTCTCCCTCTCCTCTCTCTCTGTCTCTCTCTCCCTCTCTTCTCTCTCTCACATACACAACACACACAACACACACAACACATATATACACAAAATTACTTTTGCCAAACTGAAAATTAATTCATTAATTACAGTGTTGAATTCATGAAAGTGAGCTTTTTGTTGTGGGGTTGAAATAGGGAGAAGAAAGCCATGGAAGGGGACCAAAAATGGCATGTCACTACTTCTCAAGGATAAAGGATACAGTGACAATTTATACCCTATGTTGCAGATATGGACATCTGAACTATTCAGTGTGGTTCGTTACCTAGATAACGGCCTGATTGTCATGTGCCATTGCTCTGTGCAGATGAAGGGTCAGAGAATCAACTTAGAAAGAAAATCTCTTCATATTACAGATGAAGAAAATGAAGCCCAAAGAGGTCAAGTGAACTTACCCAAAGTCACAAAAATAATACGTGAAAGATTAGGAATTTGGGCCCAAGTCCCCTAATTCTGCAAATTTGAAGAAAAACAAGCCTCACAGTGTAGTTGGGCCACAGTGCTTTGCTTGTCTGCTAACACCACTTCTCCTCTCCAGTGAGTGAAGCCCCACCGAGCACCAAGCTATCCTTTCCCTTTGGGATGAATTCCCACACATTTGGGGAAATGTTGCCTTCATATCTCTATAAACGGAGCGTCAGTGGAGATGCTCATTGAGGCTCTGACACATTTCGGGCACAGTGCCATGGCCTGGTGCTTGGTGTTGGCTTGTTTGGCTCACCTCCATGACTCACGGCAACTTCTCCAGGGTGATGGCTTGTCAGGTTCTCATTGTGTTCCCTCTCTCTTTCTCAATTGTCAGATACTAAAGCTGAGAATTCAGATGGAAGATCTCCACAAACAGATGATGTCAGGGTCTGATAAACTTAGGAAATTGCTTATGGTGGGGTAGGGGGATAACTTAACCCTACTCAGGCTTGAAGATTTTTCAGTATGATTCTCCACCTTGTGCTATCCTTCTGCTACAGGCAGCTTGTTATTGTGGAAGAACATTTATTATGCTTGTGACCCCCAGTCAGAAGACCAGGGGTCTGGATTTAGGGTCTGCCAGGACACTGAAGACCTCAGAGCCTCAGTTTCCTTATTTGTAAAATGTAAAATTCCTACATTTGTAATATGTAAAAAAAATTGTCAAATGTAAAAATTTGTTAAAAAAAATTAAGGGGGCAGCTGGGTGGCTCAGTGGATTAAGATAGGAGGTCTTATCTGGACTCAGACACTTCCTAGCTGTGTGACCCTGGGTAAGTCACTTAACCCCTATTGCCTAGCCCTTACCATTCTTCTGCCTTGGAACCAATACACAGTATTGATGCCAAGACGGAAGGCAAGGGTCTTAAGGAAAAAAAAAGTTGTATGCTGCCTACTTCACAACACTGTTGAGCGAACTCTTTGAAAACTGTAAATCTGGGGAAAAAAGTTAGCTACTAAAGCATTTTATATACATTCTATCATCTGAGCCTTTCAACATTTTAGTTCACATGTAAACATAAGGATATTTCTATGGGAACACATTCAGTCAGTCAATAGACTTTTAGAGTTGGAAGGGATGTTAGAGATTATCTGGGCCAGAAGTATCAGATATGGTGGCCAGTATGTGCCAGCGACACTCCAAAGGGCCCCCAAGTCAGATTAAAATGTAGAAGGGAAATATTTAACAAAATAAATGAAAAATACAATGGAATATAGATACGGTAACTATATGGTTTTCTAAGTCAGTGTGAGCCTCCAGGGATCCTCATGTATGTTTTAGTGGCCCCATTTCAATTTTACAACACTGAACTAGTCTAATCTATTCCTTTTAGAAGGGAGAAAAATGAGGTTTAAAAAATTAAGTGACTTACCCAAGGTCACACATTCATACTCAGGTCTTCCAATGTCAACTCCAATGATTATTCCATTATTCATTCAGTCAACATATATACATTTGTTAAGTCCCACCCACAAGCCCCAGTCACTAGGGAAGATGAAGAGTTAAACAAAAAAGGGTTCTTGTCCTTAAGGAATTCAGACTCTAGTAGGGATTATAAGCCATATGTACAGATAGACAGAATGCAAATTAGAATACCATAAAATGTATAAAACAAATGTGAAGGTCTATGAGATTAAAGAAAGGAATGCTTATTTTTCAGTTGGGAGGATCAGGGAAGACTTCATGGAGAAGGTGTCTTTTGAGCTGGGCCTTGAAGAGTGGACAGAAACAGGTAGAGATGAAAATATAGGAGGAGAAATTTTATTGAAGGGCATTCCATCAACAAAGGCAAAGCAGGGGCCCAATAATCTAATTTGTTTAACCAGAGTTGTAAGGGGAAAATAGTATTGGCTCTCAGGAGAGGAGAGGGGAAGGATACACGGAGAAATTTAGGCATGTAAAAGCAAAAGATACCAATAAAATTTAATTTTAAAAGACAGCCTAATCTGTGCAAGGCCCAAATGAAGTTCAAAAAGGTGGGGGAGGGAGAAGAAGGGAAAATTTAATACAATTGTTATTTAGTTCTTTTTCAGTTATGTCCAACTCTTTGTGACTTCTTCTGGAGTTTTGTTGGTAAAGATCCTGGAGTGGTTTGCCATTTCCTTCTCCAGCTTATTTTATAGATGAGGAAACTGAGGCAAGGGACTTAAGGGGCTGGGCCTATCCTAAAGAATTTTGTCTCTCTCAGGTGCTGACCAATATTGGGAACTCTCAGGTCTGGTGATCCCTCTGCAGATGTGGAGTGGCAGGTCATCTGTAATTTGTATTTTTTGGTAGTTTTATTTATTTATTTTTTTGTTTGTGAAGAGGGGAGATAGTCAAACTATCGTACTATACTTGCTCAGTCTATACATTTAGTATGTGTCACAGACATGACTTGAAACCAGGTCTTCTGAACTCCGAGGACAGCTCTCTCTATCATCTATCACATAGGGCTTTTGCTATGAAGAAAGAACTCCCTAGGCTTAAAATCTCTGTATAAATGTGAGTTCCAAAGAATGCTTGTCATTAAACACACACACACACACACACACACACACACAAATGTGGAAGAAAGGGTATTGGCCTCAATCTGGTTCTGAAAGAAAACGATCTGAACAAGGCAGGGGGAGAGGATGTGCAAATAGAAACTGATTCTCTGCCTTCCAAAGGATGAGGTATGTAGGATGATGTGTCCTTGGCTCCCCAGAGGGGACCAGCCACTGAAGTTCAGATTAAGTGACTTGCACTGGGACACACAGCTAGCAAGTGTCTGAAGCTGGATTTGAACTCAGGAAAATGAGTGTCCCTCTCTCTATCCACCTAGCTGCCTTTAATGCAAAACAAATATTAAAGAAAGAGAGGCGGATGTTTATATACATGGCTCCTTCTCCCTCCCTTTCCTTCTCCTTTCTTCCTTGCAGAAGGAAAATTGCACAGAACCTCGGAAAGCTGGTGGTACCCACTGTACCCTTCTAAATTAGTGTAAGCTCATGACAGAGTCATCACTAGGAGTTTTTGTGCCAAGGGTAAGCACCACAAACTGTGCCAAGGCAAAGCATCACACACTGAACAGGTCAGTGAATCTACTTTAAACTAATTATTCTATCAGCGAAGCCACTTCTGTTTAACTAATTTAACTAATATTTTAGTCAATTAACCACTTAGAAAACTAATTTAATTATAATTGGTTTCAAGTTGTGCCTCTGACACATATTAGATGTGTAGTATAGGCAAGTCACTTAATTTGACTATTCCCTTTTCCCACACCAAAAAAGCTCTGTTTTTGCTATGCTGAATGATTTTAAGTGCTGTCAGGGCCCTCTAAATGTGGTCCCCTGTAACAAAGTCCCCAATCACCTTTTCTTAGTTATGGTTCTGGCTAATGGTGAGGTGAAGTAAAGTGAGATTTAAAAATCATAGAACAGGAGGCAGCTGGGTGGCTCAGTGGATTGAGAGGCCTAGAGATAGGAGGTCCTGGGTTCAAATCTGACTTCAGACACTTCCTAGCTCTGTGACCCTGGGCAAGTCACTTAACCTCCATTGCCTAGCTCTTACCACACTTCTGCCTTAGAACCAATACATGGTAAGGCAGAAGGTAAGGGTTTAAAAAAAATCAAAGGACATGGGTTAGAGCTAGAAAGGCTATCAGAAGTCATCTAGTTCAACCCTCTCATTTTGTAGATGAAGAAGCTAAGGTTCCAAAGAGATTGTGAAAGTGATGTTCATTCTCTCTCTCTCTCTCTCTCTCTCTCTCTCTCTCTCTCTCTCTCTCTCTCTCTCTCTCTCTCTCTCTCTCTCTCACACACACACACACACACACACACACACACAACTAAGTATTGATTCCAAGGCAGAAGAGTGATAAAGTCTAAGCAATGGAAGTTAAGTGACTTGCCCAGGGTCACATAGTTACAAAGTGTCTGAGACTAGATTTGAACCTAGGACCTCCCATTTCTACCAAACCACTTAGCCGCCCCAAAAATGTTGTTCACTTTGTAAACCTTTTTTTTTTTTTTTTTTTTTTTTTTTACTATAAAGTTGGCAATGTGATGCAGTGGGAAAAAGCTTTGAATTTGAGGCTAGAATATCTGGGGTCCAACCCCAGCTCAGTCACCTAGAGTAAGTTACTTAGAGCAAGTCTCTTGCTCTCAGTTTCCTCATTTGTAAAATGAAGGGGCCAAACTTTATCTTTACGGTCTCTTCCAATTTGAAATTTAGGATCCCAGAAACTGTAAAGTCCCATGTAAACATGAGCTATTGTGATTATTATAGAATTTCAAATTCAATAGAAATGTAATGAGTACTTATTTGAAAACTAAAGAGTAGTTGGCAAATTAAAATTGTCTCACTTATCTGGTCACTCTCCTCCTTTTATTTTTGGCCTGAATGACACAGATAATTTCAACCAGATTAAGGCAATCATGTGGATCATTCACACTCACAGGGAAACTCCCCCTTCCCCACCCACACCTCCTTTGCCAGATCAACTTTGGTGGCTGGTCCCCTTTGGGGAGCCAAGGACACATCATCCCGCATACCTCATCCTCTGAAGGGAAGAGAATCAACTTCCACTTGCATGTCATCTCCCTCTGCCTCGCTCAGATCACTCTCTTTCAAAACCCGATTGAGGCCAGTGCCCTTTCTTCCACATTTGTGTGTGTTTTTAAAATTTAATGACAAGCACTCTTTGGAACTCACATTTCTAGTCTTAAAATCTCAGGAGTGCTTTCTTCGCAGCAACCTCATAAGAAAAGCATTGGGTGATAGAGGATAGAGACAGCTGTCCTTGGAGTCAGGAAAGCTTGTTTCAAGTCGTGCCTTTGGCACATACTAGAGGTGTCCTGTGGGCAAGTCACTTAATTTAAGTCACCCCCTCCCCGCTAAAAAACAAACGAATAAACGACATGAAACAATACAATTACGGACGTGCTGCCACTCTTCAGCTGCAGAGGGGATTCCCATACCTGAGAGTTTCCTTTATTGGTCTGGATCAGAAAGAGAGAAATCTATGGGATAAACCAAGTCCCTTCAGGGTAGGTAGGTAGCTAAGCACATTGCATACAGGTAGAACTAGATGTAAAGAAAGCATAGAGGCATGAGCCCCAGGCAGAAGATGAGCCAAAACGAGCCTGCGTACTGCTCAGGGATCATAGAGATAGAAGGGACCTTGGGAAATCATCTAGCGAAGGAAACCTAGATGAAGAAAAGTGCTGCCTTGTCGGAGAGAGCTAAATTCGAACCCACGTCCTCTTACTCCCAAATCAGCCTACACCCAATTACTCTCTTTGGAGGAAGCAAAAACAAAGCAAGGCAAAACAAAAGCAAACCCCTCCAAACACTTCCCTCCTGCCACCTCTCACGTTAATGCCAATTAAGTTGCAGTTAGGCTGTGCAACTGCCCCATAAATCAGCGGGGAACGCGTGCTCCCGGTCGGTCTTAAATAGCAGATTAAAATCCAATTAGCAAGGTCGTTTGGCCCAAACGTGCCCGGGACAGGTCTGTTTTGAAAGCGTCGTGGCAGGCAGCGGCAGAGGGGAAAGGGACCCCCAGCCCCGTCAGTCCCTCGCCACCCCGTGTCCCAGGGAGCACTGCAATTGCTCGCGCAAACTCCAGGAACTAAATAAACTGTGTTTGCAAATTGTAAATCACTCCAAGCCGTGATCTGAGCCCGGCCATAATCTGGTGTCTAATCTCGCTAATAGCTCTTCCTTCCCGGGAGAGCCAGAGCACACACATGCGCGGCCCGTTAACAACACCCAGCCGGGCGCAGTTTCATTGGGCAGGAGGAAAGGAAGGCCTGACCAGGAACTGCGGGGCGATGGGAGCCCGGCGTGCACGTTGGGAAGTTTACCATCAATCTCGGTTTCCTCATCAGCCAGACGAGGTGCAGGAATCCCGGGGCGGGGGAGGCGCCGAGAGCTCCGTTGGGCTGGAGCCGGGGACGCCTTGTGCAGCCCCGCGACAGCAGGGAAAGCTCACTGGCTGCTCGGCGAGCCAGAAGCGTTCCTTCTGCAGCAAGGTTCTGCTGTCAGATGTCTCTAGGGAGGAGGCAGGGACGGCCCGAGGGCGAGGGTCCCAGACCGGACAGAAAGGCGGAATGTCCGCCGCTGCGGGCTAGAGGGACCCGCTCCCCAGCAGTTTGTGATAAGATAAGGAGCTGGCTAGGTGTGACAGAGAACCCACCTGGGAACTTTGGTCTGTGCTGTTCCTGTGGATTGTTGTTGGGTTCCCCCTTCTCCCCCCTCCCCCCACTTCTTTCTGCATGAGCTAGAGCAGTGCCTGACAGAGTAGGCACTAATGAAATGTTATTGGTTGCTTGATTGACTCTGGTGTTTTCCCTCTTAAACTCTGTCTCAGGGCCTGAATCAGTCACCTCAAGGAGCCACATTTTCTCAAGGGTCTTCTAGAATGACATTGTCAGGTATCTGGCTGCCTGTGTTTGAAGCATAGATTGGATGCCTGTTAGCTGGGCAAGTTTCCCTGTGCCTTCATTTCCTCATCTGTAAAATGGGGGCAGTAATCCCTGCCCTTCCTCTCTCATATAGATGTCGTTAGGGAAGAAATGAGAGACAAGGATGTGAAAATAATTAGCAAACTACAGTGTCTTACACAGGCAACATGTTTCTTTATTGTTGTTACTGTCCTCTAAGACCTATAACTGTGGCTGAGGTGGGAACTCCAGCTAAGTCTACTCCTATCTAGGGAACTGCATAACAATTATTCTGATAATCCATGGGCTGAGAACTGCTTGGTCCTTAGTGATATGCCTCTGTTAGCCAAGAATGGGATTTGTAAAGGGCTGGAAAAATCCTGATAATCATTTCAGAGCTCAGTTTCACTTTCTAAATAGATGAGCTCAATATTCAGGGCTTTAGGCTCCCCAGGGCCCTTCCCAGGCATAGTTTGGTGGGAGGAGAAGCTTATCTCTCCCTTTTCTTGCCCCTCAACCCACTTTCAGCAATTCTTCCTCCTCCTACTCTGCAGCCCTTCCCCTCTTATGGTATGTCTCTTCCTTTTGGAGGCTTTGCTAGGCTATGACTAACCTTGCAAGCTAATTCACAGTAAGTGTTAATAAGTGTTAGGGCAAGATTTGTTACCTTTACCCAAAAAATTCCTTTTTAGCAGCAATCTTCTAGAGAGAGTGGATGACTTTGTGGAATTCATGGATCTGTGTACACATAATAACAAATTTTAACATGTCTTCTGAAATTCTAAGATCCAACTTGTTTCCTTCCCTCTCTTCTGAAGATGGTAAACAATTTGATCTAAATTACATATGTATTATCATGCAAAACATACTTCCATTTGGCCATTGTTGTAAGAGAATACTCATATAGAACCAAAGCCCTAAAATAAAATTATAAATAGACTAATGTGAAAGATAGTCTGCTTTGCTCTGCATCTGACTCCAACAGTTCTTTCCTTAGAGGTGGATCGAATTCTTTGTCATAAGTCCTTCAGAATTGTCCCAGATCATTGTGTTGCTGAGAGTAGCTGTCTGTCTGTCTTTCTTTCTTTTTTTTTTTTTTTTTTAATTTTCTAAACCCTTAACTTCTGTGTATTGGTTCCTGGGTGGAAGAGTGGTAAGGGTGGGCAATGGGGGTCAAGTGACCCGCCCAGGGTCACACAGCTGGGAAGTGTCTGAGGCTGGATTTGAACCTAGGACCTCCTGTCTCTAGGCCTGACTCTCAATCCACTGAGCTACCCAGCTGCCCCAGAGTAGCTGTCTTTCACAGTGGATCAGGGTACAATATTGCTGTTATTGTGTACAGTGTTCTCCCAGTTCTGCTTATTTCACTCTTATCAGTTCATGTAGATCTTTCCAGCTTTTTCTGATATCATCTTGCTTATCTTTTCTATAGAACTTACAATAGTAATTATTCCATCACCAACATGTACCACAATTTATTCAGCCATTCTCCAATTGATGGCCTCCTCAATTTCCAGTTCTTTACCACCACAAAAAGAGCTGCTATAACTATTTCTGTACAGGGAAGTTCTCACCCCTTTTCCATGATCTCTTTGGAATATAGATCTCATGGTGGTATTACAGGATCAAAGGGTATGCCAGCTTTAGAGCCCTTTGGGCATAGTTCCAAATTGCCCTCCAGAACAGTTGGATCAATTCACAATTCCACCAACAATGCAATGGTTATGTTTTTGTTTTTTTTTAGGAGTGAGTTCTTAGTGTTCTTGTAATCACACTTACACCACTGACACTACCATTGAGTAAAATCAGGTCTGGTGAAGTAGGCCTGTGAGCCATATCCAGTGAACACATTTAGTGGTACAAGACACATAGAGGGGAGAAGGAGAAAGGATTTGGGAAAAGATGAAAAAGTTGGAAAGAAAAATGAAAGATAAGTATGAAGAATGGTAGAGAGAAGAACTTAAGCAACTCTGTCCCACTGTTTGGGCATCAAGCATTTGAGCATCATAATGGAAGATTATGCTTATTCTATGAGAGAGGAAGCAAGAGGTTTTGAAGGGAAAATGAGATGTAGGGGCCCATGACTAATTTTTTGAAGTGACAATTTCAAAACTGAATTGAAGCCCCAGTCAAAGGTAGGATCTGTGGTTGGGGGGACTCCATTGATTCCCCCAGGTAGCTTTTCTTACATTCAAGAAGAAAAGCCCAACACTCCAGTTCTAAGTAGTAAAGATTCTGAGGGAGAGAGACAGAAATTCCAGCATCCTAGTCAAGTCTTCTTCTTTTTCCCTTCTACCACTATTCCATATGGCTGGCTGCACATATGAAATATACTTCTGAGGTTATTTCTACATATACCCCAGTAATTTTCTATTTGCCAGTGAGAAACATGGCTTTTCTAAGGAGCCCTGAGCCTCCAGCTCCTCCTCAGACTAAGGGGAGGGGGCTTTGTGGGAGATGTAAATCCAGTTGGTTTGAAACTAGGGCTTGGAGTTGGCCCAAAGAGTGGAAATAAAGGGTGTTTTTTAGATGCTACACACCCAGGGAGGCCTGTTTCCAGTGGGTGTGGTCAGAAGCCTAGAAAAATAATAAATAAAAATAAAAGCAAAACAGAGCAAAGCAGTTCAGATGCCAAAGCTCGGCTGGCCGTGAGCTGGAGCTGTTTGGGTAATAGGTTCCACATTTGCCTAGATTATTCCTAAGTGACCAGGCTCCAGAGCGCCCACTCCTGCAGCTCCTATTAGATAGACAAAGGGCAAAGGCTGAACCTTCGCCTGTTCCATTTATACCCTCTGCACCTCCAGGGCAGCAGGTAGGATGCTATGAGACATCAGAGGTGGCTTTGCTAATATACACACAAAGCTCAATTTCAGACCTAGCTCTCCCAGATTTGGGTTCCTACAGTTCACAGACTGTTCTGATTATTAACGCCATTTTTTTTTTCCCAGAGAGTTACATCTGGCTTTTTAATTGCTCTGGGTTGGGGCTGGGATGCTTCGATAGTGAATTGGTATCTTTCCTATTTTTCTGCTGATTTACGTCAAACAGTCCATCCACAGAGAGAAAAATGGGTGAGAGCCAGAGAAAATCTGGGGGTAGGCGGGGAAAGGTGAAAGAGCTTTGGACTTTCACATTCTTGAGTGCCATAATATTATTTCAAAGGTGTAATTTTAAATTTAAATTTTTTTCTTTATCATGGGGAAAAAGTAGAGGCCTTCTTCAGGTCCACTGAAGAAGTTGGAACAGACCCCAGGAATTCAGACTCTGGGGGCCGAGGACTTGGTCAAGGACCAACACTCATGTTATTCCCTATCTTCCCTTCTCCTGTGCTCTGGGACTCCTGGGAAGAATCCAGCCTGCCCCAGAAGGAGACTAGCTTTTCAGTGTACTACCCAAAGTGTGACTGATACTAATATTCCTATGTATAGGAATGTGCTAGATGCAAGGGAGATGGTTAAACTGAGCATTTCTACCTCAGAAATCAGCAAATGCTATAAATCAGGGTTTGGTTTATTGTTTTGTTGATTCACTAGACTTAAAAAAAAGTATTACTAATACATATTAAACTGAAAACTGTGTCATTCATACAGTTTCTTGAGAGACATTCAACATTTACCAGGGCCATTTATCCCTGCTTGCATAAGAGGGGGATTTGTCTTCTTTTCCAAGGCCCACTGCCTGCCCCAGCCCCCTTCAAAGCCTGCCTGCTGGAGGTGGCTGGGCAGGTTGGTTCTTCATCTGGGAGTGGGAGGCAGGAGATCTAGAAGGGACTGACACTCCTCACCTAGTCATAGGTGGCTCATCAGCAGGTGTCCCGGCCAAAGCCCTGCTTTGCAGATTCTCAGGAGATGCTGGAGATAAGGACCCTGGATGACATCCATGAGGTTATGCTAAAACCATCAGGAAGGTTTTTGCGGGGAGAAATGGAGGTGCCGCCTTTGCTTCCTCTGAGATCTTGTATCCACCTGTATTTATGGACGAAGTCAACAAACTGCCTTTTCTCTGCTCCTGGGATTGGGAGAGGTGAATAGTAACCAAGGAGATAACACAGACAGTCCCTTCCTTCAGGGGACTTTCCCTTTAGCGGAAGAGCCAGATTCCATAGAAAAGATAGAATGAAAGGGTACCAGTCATACAGAGCTATATACGCCAGCAAGAAGGGGCCCCAGAAAAAAAGTTGGAGTTAGGTGGGATAAATCAGAAAGGCTTCCTTTAGGATTCGAGTTTGTGGCACAGCTAGGAAGAAATGAAAAGGGGAACAAAGAGAAGTGAGGAGAGTTGCCTTCTTCCTTCAGGCTCTCAGCTTGGATTTTCAGATAGAACAGTAGTACCAGGGATGTCCTGAAGACCCCTGACAAATGATTGACAGTAGAACCTATTCCCCATCTCTGTTTCCCAAAGGATGAATTGAGCAGGGAGAAATAGTCTTCTTGTCTACTCAGCTTTATCTCTCAGATGCAGGGACCAGTCAGAGGCCTTTGCTCAGGTGACAGAGAGCAGCCTGTGGGAGCCATCAGATAGCAGACTTCTTTCCAAGCAATTCCAGGAGAGTCCTCTTTTTGGAGAGTCCGCTGGCCTAGGCTAACCCATGCTGCTCTGCATTTCATGACAAAAATGGCAATGAGGTCCTGAAAGGAGGGAGATCCTCCCTCTTCTCAGTTCAAATGACATGAAAAGGATTGGCTTTTTCCAAAAGCTAGGGACTAGAAGTTGTTCTCTGCCAGTCCTAGCTCAGGGGATGGGTTATCTCAGTAATTCTCTACTACAGTGTCTCAAAACTGCAGCCTGAATTTCTTGGGAGTCCACATTCACATTGCTCTGCCTCAGTCCCTCACAGCTGGTGGGAATCTGCCTGTCCTGGGCCTTGAGAGTGCCAATGGAGAGAGTTCTCCTTGGGGGAGGGGGGACCACTGGACATAAAAAAGAGGAAACTGAAGTTAGACAGTTTGTTTAATGGGGAGAGAAGATAGTAGGGTAAGTGTGCTTCTATCTTCTCTCCTCACCCCCTTCCCCCAGTTGATCCAGTGGGAGGTTCTTTGGGGGCATCAGGGAAGCCCGTGGATATTCTCTCAAACAAGAAAAACTGGAATGATCGTTGAACTCTGTATCGGTTTTTATAATGCTCAACAAGCCAAGACCTGCAGAGGAAAATCGTCAGGCTGCCCTCCCTCCGTAGCTTCCAATGCTGCCGGCAACCTCCTCCTCTGCCCTCTCCTCCTCTCTTGTCTCTCCAACCTTTTGCTCCTGTCTCCACCCCCTCCCCTTTCTTGTCCTCCTTCCCTTTCTCCTTTCTGTTTCCCCCTCTGTCTTCCCTCTGCTCTCCTCACCTCTCCTGCGTTCTCCTTCTCTTCCCTCTCCTTCCCTCTCCTCTCTTCCCTTACCCTTTTTCTTTCTCTCTTAATTCTTTTTCCCTCTCTTCCTCCTCTTCCAAGGAAGCTATAGACTGAGAAGATAGAGGAGTAGATAGAGAAATGCTAGTAGGCAGAATTCTCCAGAGTAAAAGAATGGAAAATCAACTTTTGAAAGTATCTGATCAATGTAATCTTTAGGATCTAAAACTAAGTATGCTACCAGCTGGTAAATGCTTCAGCCCAGGCAGGCCTGAAGCTGGACAGCAGACACACTCTCCAGTGGAAAAAAAAAAGAAATGTCTTTTTCATTCCCTCTGGGGCCGTGGACCAGGGTTCAATTTTTCAATTGGGCAGAATATAGTTGGGACAGAAGGGAGCAGCAATGGTGAAATGAAACCTGACCAGCCAGCTGTGCTGTTTTCCCACAAATGTTTTAATTCCAGGTACAGTGGGTTCATCCTGAATTAGCTCCAAATAAAGACACGTCAAAACAGCAGCGAGCAAAGACAAGCCATAGAAACACTCATTCTGAAGTGGAAATGACTTTCAAGATTTCCTGTGTGTGTGGCCCAGGGTAGGCAGTATTTGCTCTGCTCTGGATGGGGGGGATGGGGGTAGGGTGGGGCAGACACATACAAGCTGGCTTTGTTGTCCCAGTTTCATTCTACTCTGAATTAGAGGGGACAAAAGCAAACCCAGATTAGTACTAACCAGAGCCTTCTCAGCTCTCTGCTAGAGTCAGTTTTGCTTGGCTCTCTGTTCCTTCAGGAATACCTTGACCCCTCTTCCCTTCGAAGACCAGTGAGACCTGGGCTCGTGTTCAGGTAGAATCAATCTGCTCAGACAGTAAGCCACTGACAGAAGACGACCCCTAGGTGTCCTAAAAGGCCTGATCCTAATTACCTAGAGGGCATGGGGTGTAGCCTGTAATAGGCTCCATCTAAGGGTGGAAGCTGGGTTGTGAGGCCACCAGCAGCCCACTTTATGGCTTCATTTGGGGCAGTCAACTCTTCCACAGACTTGGGATGTTTCTCATTCTCACCTTTGAAACTCCCTCTTCTTCCAGGGCCTGGGCCAGGTCTCCTACCCCCAGGCCAGGATTATCTTTCTTCTAGAGCAATCTTCTAGTTACATAGTGTCTAGCACATAGTAAGATTTATTAAGCACATGTTGACTTTTCTAGACTTGAACCTCTCCCCTCCCAGACATAGAGAATCTGGATATGAGGAAGAGAACAACAGTGGGGTCAGAATAGGACCTTGGAGCCCTAACTGAGGCTGAAGTAGGAGAAGCTAGCTTCCCTGGGACCTCACAGCTGATTAATTGTTCACCTCAATGATGCAGAGGTTGGACAGAGATTTTTATAATCTGAGGTATCCTTACTTTGAGCCTCTCTTCCCCCCACCCCATGCCCACAGGGATCTGGACTCCTTCCTCAGCTATCCCCATCTTATCAGGCTGCTTTGGAAGCCACTGATAGCTTCTGTCAGTGCTGAGCTGACCTCTGGAGTGATCCACAGCTCTTGATTCTCAGATTCAGTGAGTGGAGCCTTGGGGTGTATTTTGGGGCAGGAAAACAGCAAAATAGACAGCTTAGAGCTAGAGAGTAACAGGAGTAGAGTGGAAGCTTGGGTTGGGGAGGGAAAAGGAGGTGAAATGATCAGCTTGAATTCTGATCCTCACCTTGTTTCTCTGTCCCTCCATCTCTCAGGAAACAAACTGTCTTGGGGGCACCCTTACTTCCTGCTCTAGAGAAAGGAAACTCACTGACCCATGCAGTCTCCAGATCCTAATTTAAAACAAGAAGAGAACACCTCTAAGATCTCACTCTCTTATTCCTCCTGCTTGATTTCTAGGTGTCAGTGACATGCTTCTCTGATTGCCCTCTCCCCAGTAAGAAGAGTGGATCTATTCTGATCAGGCCTCATTGCCACTTCAGTAGATTTTCACCAAAATAGAGACCTGGAAGTTCTCCTGCAGAAGTACAATTGTTAGGAAACTGAATCAGAAGTGATGCCAAACAGTGGGGTCCCAGGAGCAACCCAGCTGCAACCACGGGAGTTCCAAGCAGGGAACAGAGCTGCAGGCGCCAAAAATGAAGAGCCGGAGTATGGATTCAGTCAGGGCAAAAATATGTAACTTTTATTAAGGGAATGGGACCTAATGCTTGACACCTCTCAACCATAGTTTTTCTCTGGCATTTAAAAAGACGGATATCACTTTTATAGAGATTTATATATATATATATATATAATATTTATATATATTTTGTACATAAAACACACAACAGGAACTTCCCCCTTATCACATCTGGAAAATAAAATATTATCCCAAGAAAACAACAATGAAGAAAAACAATTTGGCCCTTTCCTTCTCTTCTCCACTCTTCTATGCCTCAGTTTCCCCTGGGCACTTGGCTTGGCTGCTTGTCTAGAGGTCAGTGCCTTTGGAAAAAGTCTCCCACCAGTTCCTGACTGTCAGAAGGCCCATATCCACAGGTGGTGGTACAGGCTGAGATGGTGGGGCTCTGCTCACAGGCCTGGGCCCATCTCTTTGCCTTGATTGAGATTGTCTTGAGGGAGCCCAGGCCAACTCCAGGATTCCCTTCTCTGGCCCAAAACCTTGGATCCATCG
The DNA here is from genome assembly GCF_016433145.1 of Gracilinanus agilis. Lineage (NCBI taxonomy): Eukaryota > Metazoa > Chordata > Mammalia > Didelphimorphia > Didelphidae > Gracilinanus > Gracilinanus agilis. Next base: position 310,953,273 of record NC_058131.1, read on the forward strand.
GGGGACCTGCCTCTCTCACCTAATTCCTGAACCTCTCTGGGGAGCTGTTCCCTGGGGACCAAGGGAAAGGGGGAGGGGGTCACAGTGGGAAGAGGGAGGTAGAGGATATTCGGCTTCTCCCCCACCCCACCCTTCTAGGAGAGGAAAACAACAATAATAATAAAAGGAGAGGAAGGCGGAGACTCTGGAGAGTTCCCTTCCATGTTGAACAAAGAAAGTCTCTTGGCCTGAATCTGAGTAAAAAAAAAAATTACAAACAAGGTGATGCATGGGCTTGCAACATTATATACCCTTTGTACCACTTTATATCCCACTTTAGCCCGCACAACTCGGACCTAGCCGGGGATTGGGGCTTGCCATCCATTGAAAAAGCAACAGAGTTGGCCGCTTCTCATAACTAACTGCTTCATCTCATGGGAGGTTTATTCCTCGTGATTCGAATTATCGCGACTTCAGGACAGACTTCAGGACATATCGTATAGATATTGCTGCTCTGAGTTTGACTTTGCAGCCCCCCCTTCCCTCCTCAAGGAGACAGTTTCACTAGTCAGTCCCCTGACTCCTCCACCCCTTTTGCCCTTCACATACCAATTTCCTTAGAGGAGGGGGAGCTGCTGCTGACTTAGGACTTCAGACCCTCAGCCATTCCTCCTATAGGGAAAGCTGCCTGCCAATCACTGCCCAACCCCTCTTCAGGATTGAGTCTGAAGACACCCCCACCTCGGCCCAGAAACTCGGCTCCCAAAAGTCTAGGGGCAGCAACCACAGGCTTAAAGCCAAGTTACTGGGGTTTCTTTCTCTTAAGGTCTTTGTAATATCCACGTCAGAATATTCCCAAGTCCTTTCTCTGGTTCAGCATCCCAGCCAGTCGTTCCCCACACTCCCTTCTCTACCCCTTCATCCCTATCTCGATAACCTCCCTTCTCTGGGCTCCGAGGCAAGGCCCGTCACCTGTCCTCCGAAACCCCAGTCCCAGGACAGCTGGAGCTTCATTTTCCACGACCTTTCCCCAGGCTTCCGAATCTCTCCTAAGCAGGAGTTGGGCAGAGAGACAGGGCAGCGTTTTGGCTTGGGGTGCGGGGACATGGAGAACCCCTCCCCCAACAAATGGCAAAGGCACATGGTTTGCTCCTTCCATTCTGTAGACACTCGGAATCCCAGTTTCTATTTAGACGCGTCTCCGCTCCTAAGGCACAGGGTTATTACTTAATACTAGAGCTGCCTGGCTTCCGGGCTTCTCTCTCCCTTCCTCCTTCTCGATCCCCCCACCCTCACCCCCCTTCCTCCGTTTCTCCCCACCCTCCCACCCTCTGACTAGAAACTTGAAGACAACAACCTAAGGCCAAATCTCTAAGTCGAAGAGATTCTGGCCGGATCGAGGGGAGGAGGGCAGAGAATCAAAGCCAGCCAGGTTGTATGGCACCGGAATTTCCTCGTTCTGTCTTGGACAGTCTCGAAATCAATCTGGCCTGAAATTTAAAAAAAGAATAATAATAAAAAAAAAGAATACCCCACCAGCCACCAGATGTAATGTCCTTCAGTCCACCGTCTGGGTGGGTGCGGAGGGAGCGACTGAAGGACGTAATCCACGAAAGGCCTGAGGGCCACCGGGAGTCCGGGCTGGAGACGCTGGCAGGCGGGGAGCGCTTCTTCACGCGCAGTTGCCCATGGCTTTAACCAAGGAACTTTCTGGGAGCTGGCGGAAGATACCTCGCAGGGTGTCCAGCTCCCGAGTCAGTTGCTCCACCCGCTTGCGCAGCCGGTCATTGTCATTCGTGAGCTCCAGCACCTTCTGCTGGGTCTCCACGTTGCGCTGCTTGGCCTTGTCCCGGCTCTTGCGCACAGCGATGTTGTTGCGTTCCCGACGCACTCGGTACTCGCTGCTGCTTTTGTCCACAGACTTCTTCGATTTACCCCGGTGGTCCGAGGATATCATCTTGAGTCCCCCTCCCGGGGGTAGACTGTTCTGCTGGTGTGGGTGGTGCGGTGGTTGCGGTGGTTGGTGGTGAGGGCTGGGCACAGGCGTGGGCGGCGGCGTGGGGTGCCCTGGTTGCAGGTGCATGGTGGTCTGGCCGCAGTGGGCGATCTGGTACTGGAGGTGGGACGCCGGGTGGTGGTGGTGGTGGTGGTGGTGGTGGTGGGCTGGAGGAGGCGGCGGTGGTTGCTGCTGTTGCTGCTGCTGCTGCTGAGCCTGGTAGTAGAGGCCGGACAGCGCCAACTGCTTAGTCTCGTCCTCTTCCCGGGGCTCCTGCTTGATCACCAGCGGTCGCAAGGCCGGGGCCCCAATGCGCTCGTACAAGGGGTCCAGTTTGCCGTCCAGGTAGCCGGCGGCCATGCAGCCATAGACGTGGGGGTGGCTCCCAGGCCCGTGGGCTCCGTGCATGGCGTGGCCCGCGGGATGCGGCTGCGGATAGTCGAACTCACCTCCCGCCAGGGCAGCTTTGGCTTTCTCCTGCTGCTTGCTGTGTTGAAACAAGTCGGCCAGAAACTCGTCGTTGAAGGCGGCGGGATCGATGTAGGCGCTGATGTCGATAGAGTTTTCGTTCTCACAGATGTCGCCCAGATGTTCCGAGGCTGCTGCGGCTGCAGGTGTTGCGGGAGGCTGAGGAGGGACCGAGTCCCGGGGGTAGCCAAAGGCGGCGCTGCTAGGCTGGTGGTGGGGACTCTGGAGGTGGCTGCTCATCGGGGGCCGGGACTCGACCTCGTAGAAGTTGGTTTGCTCCATGGGGGAGCTAAAATCTGCCCGGCATGGTGACCAGCTCCGGGAATCCAGACTGCACCGGCACCCGGACTTCGGGGGAACGCCCAGCGGCAGCCGACAACCACCACAATCAACCCGGGCCGGGACTAAGAGAGGGGAATTGGCTTCCTTGGAGGAAGCAAAAAGATCCCAACTCCTCCTTCCTTTTCAAAAACTCCAGAGAGATGAGAGGGACTACTTGTCCTACCCTTTCTCCAGCGCCCCTCGAGCCCAGGACTCTACCCTCCCGCTCCCTTCCCTCCGCGGGTCCTAGAGGTTCCCAGCCCGCGCGCCCTCGCTAGTCCTCCCTTAATAGCTAATGGTTCGACTACCTCCCGGCTGCTATTATATAGTCTCAAAATCCCGGGCTGGGCATCGCCCTCTAGTGTCCAAAACGCCTGCTGGGATACTCTGACCACCGGCGGCAGGTTTAGATTCCCTGGGTCTTAGCGCCAGGCCTTCTCGTAGAACGTTACCCCCGCCCCAGTCCCCAATCCGCCGCTCTCCAGACACCCTTTTCCACTCTTAAGCTCTTTGCAAGGGGGAAGTGTGGCTCGGAGCCCAGCCCCTCGGCTGAGAGGTGCAGCTGCAGAACGCCCACTTTCCCTGAGTGCTGTTTCTTTTAACAAACCACCACTATTGTAAACAGACACATGCAAGCCCGTTCTATAGACAGCGGGGACTGTAGGGAGCAAAGAATTTCCATTGTGCCAAAAAGTAATGCACTACTCTCAGTCTCCCTTCGGGAAGCAAAATGTGTCTCCCCTCCCTTTCCCTAAACTTCAAAGATTTTTTTTTTTTTTTTTAAGATCTGCTAAACCCTGATTACTGGGTTGGAACCTGTTGGAAAGGTTAAATGCTGGGGCGCACTGATAAGGAGTGCAGCGAAATCTGTCTGTCAGTCCAAGGTACTGTAGGGGCTGAGTATTTCTCCCGCTGGGAGTGCCGGGGGGCTAAGAGGGCAGAGGGAGGCCTGGCGCTCGTAATGTGCATTTAATGTGATTTAAGATTCCCTTTCCAAACAAGAAAGCAGTACCTGCGATGAAATCCGTGGATTCTAATAAATTGATGGGGGCGGAATGGAGAGGGGGCATCTGGAGAGCCAACTTTCCGGACACAGAAGCTGACGATCGGCACTTCTGAAAGGTCTAAAGGTAGTAGTGATTCTTGTTTGTCTTTTATCTCTGATTGCCAGGTGAAACATGAAGCATATCCCATTTACAGCCCAAGCCACCACAATATGTGGGCTCACAGGGACACTGGCCTGATGGGAACGGGACATTCCGGCGCTAGGACCCAGGGTGAGGAGGAGGAGAGGGAGGGAAGGGAAAAGGAGGAAAGAGGGGAGTAGCCTGAGAGGAGTTCGGCCCTAAAAGGGACCGGGAGGCGGGGGTGGGGGCGGGGGTGAGGTGGGGGAAGGGGGCATCGCTTGGGGGACCTGACCCACAGATTAGCGGTGACATTTAAAAAAAAAAGTCGCTCTATCGTGCCCCTAAAGGTAATCGTAATCGTTCTGGGGAACTTTGGCTTTAGCTGAACGCAATACCGCCAACTTTTGCCCGGCATTTCTCCTGCGGAGCACTGGGGCCTCTTGCTCTTTCAAAGGGTGGTTGCTGCGTCTGGGACACCTAAAAAGCTAATTCAAAAATGACAATAGGTTGCAGAGGACCGACCCTTCTGTGGCCGAAAGCAAGAAAACTATGCCTCTTGCATCAAAACAAAAGAGGAATTTTTGGAGAACCAGAGTCCCCTTGGGGTCGGTTCTTCCTCCCTTCCCTTCCCTTCTTTCCTTCTCCCTCCTTGCCTCTTTCCTTCTCTCTTTCCTTCTTTTCTTTCCTCCACCCTTTTCTCCTGCCCTTCCTCCCTCCCTTCCTTCCCTTCCTATTATCTCTTTCTCTGTCTCTCCTTTTTCTTCTTTAAAGTTCTTTTCCCATGATTAGCTTGACTGCAGTCAGTTCCTTTCAGGACTGCTGGCTGTCAAAGGGGGAAAGGATAAGGCTTTGATATATTTCACTAATTTTTCAGTGACTGTCACCACTGTGAACGACCTTGGGGTGCAGCTACTGGCTTTTGATCAGCTCTTTACTTTTCCTTGGTTCATTGCTTCCTGTCCCCAGTCTCCCCTCCCCCTAGGGTTTGGGGTGAGGGATCCTGCCTGTTCCCTTGAGGTTGACCCTGAAAAAGAAGTTATGTGTGGGCTGGGCTTGGGGAAGGTTAGGGGCCTGAAAACTTGCCTTTTACTAAGGAAAACTGTATACCCTCACCACAGTGGATGAAATATATTTACAAATATATGATATACATACATACATATATTATACATGTAAAACACAATACACATACAATGGAGGCTGGAGTCAGGATTTGGTTTCCTTTAGATTTAAATCCATGTTAGAAATATAAAAGAGGCAACTTATTGATCATATTAATTCCATATTTATGAAATGCAGCCACTGTAACAGAGATGTCCATTATGTCTGGAACAACTCTGGACAACTTATCTATTACCCTTAGTGTTCTCCTTCTCCTTCCTGACCCATCTCCTCACCTGCCTCTGGGCCCAAGCAATTAATTTGCAAGTAACCTTGAAGTGTGTAGGGTCAGGGGCTGTGGAGAGCCAAATTGCATCATAACCTTTGCTTCCTGGGCTGATCTCTATATTGCTTTCTTGCCTTTCAGCTGAACACTTGGGCTTGTTTGTCCAAGTAAGATTTGGGAAGCTATAAGGATTAACAATTATTTCCAAACTAAGGTGGCTTGTTTTTCCTAAATTCTCACAGTAATTACTCCCAGCTCAGGGTCCCAGTCCAGATAACAAGGGGAAGGCTTGGAGGGGGGGGGGGGGTGCATGTGGAGCTCTATCTCATCCCTAATATTTATATCCTTTCAGGAACAAATGATTCTCTTCTCTGTTTTGGAACACCTTCCAGGGTAGAAATAGATAATAGCTGTTCTAATCTAAGCTGGTGCATCTTTAAGACTGAATGGTCAATTATGATCTTAGAAGTTTCTCTGGAGACTAAATAGGTTTTAAAGAATAATTTGGAAAACCTTAGATACCAGCTACAAAATTTCCTCAAAGAGAAGAAGCAAGCTAGTTCAGGGAATGAAAGTTATGCTTTAATCACATTTCAATTCAATATATTTCCCAGTGATTAATATCCCAAGTGTTTCATTTCCCCTCCAAGCCCATAAGCAAAGCATACTTTTAACCTAATGCACTAGCGTGAAGAGAGTAAGAAATGAGATAAATAAAAGAAAGCAATTAGATCCTGTATATCTGAAGGGTTAAAAGTCTGGATTAGATATAGATCCATTTAAATTTCATGAGGTTATAAGAACATTTAAGGGAAATGTATGTAGCATCTAAGCAGAAACCTTTTTTTTTTTGCATAGTTAATATATTAGCATTAAAGTAGTATAAGAATTAAAACACACACACACACACACACACACACACACACAAATACACACTAATCATACTTCTTGTTTCCGACCAGTTTGAGGAGATGGTAAGGAAGGTGTTTAACCTTCTAGACTAGCAAACTGTCCTGGCTTTAGCATTCACTACTCTGCAAATGACAGCAGAAAGACTTCAGCAGACAGAGCTCTGGCTGCAAGAGTGGGGATTTTCTTTCTGATCAGTTGAATGATGATCATTTTCTGTGCTGGCTCTTCTTCTCTCTGTTCTTTCTATAAGTTGATATATTGCCAGAATTAGCTAGCAGTTGAAGTCTTCCATAAAGTAAGAACAAATTGTGGAGCTTAAAGCTGGAAGGAACCCGAGGAACTCATCTGCTCCAGCTAGGAATTATGTACACTCTTGGTATAAGACTCCTGAAGCCAAAAGAGGTTAAATGATTTGCCTAATGTCATTTATCAAGTTAGTAGGAGGGGATATCTAGGTGGCTCAGTGGATTGAGAGCCAGACCTAGAGATGGGGAGGTCCTTGGTTCAAATCTGACCTCAGATACTTCCTAGCTGTATGACCCTGGGCAAGTCACTTAACCCCCATTGCCTAGCCCTTGCTACTCTTCTGCCTTGGAACCAATACACAGTATTGATTCTAAAATGGAAGGTAAGGGTTTAACAAAAATTAGTAGGAGGTAGGAAAAGGAAAAAAGAGGAAAAGAATGAAAAGGAGTTAAGGGTTCTCTTAAAATAGCCAAAATTCAGCCAAATATGAAATATCTGCTTCCTTCCCCTTCTACCTTTTAAGTAAGGAAAGGAATGGCAAAAATAATCCAATCTTTGGGACAACTAAGTGGCTCTGTGGATAAAGACCTAGATACAGGAGGACCTTGGTTCAAATCTGGACTCAAACACTTCCTAGTCCTGTGATCCTGGGCAAGTCATTTAACTCCAGTTGCCTACCCCTTATCACTCTTCTGCCTTGGAACTGATACTTAATATTGACTCCAAAGCAGAAGATGAGGGTTTAAAAAAAATCCAATCTCCACAATCCCCATTAATAAGCGAATTTAACAACTGAGATACCCTAGGGACCTTCTTTCCTGAAAAGACTTTCTGCTTCCTGCCACTTTCTCATCCCCATAAAAAAAATCCCAAATAACAATGAAGGCCAAAGTGTTGGTATATGGGTGTGTTTGTATATACACACACACACACACACACATACATATGTATACACACATATATAAATACATACATACACACACAATTCCTAATGTATTATGAAAGAGAACTAGATTTCTATAAGACACTTACTGAGCTTATACTAATACATGACAGCACTCTGACTTTATCTTTAAAATACACGAGGACTAAATACTTATGTACTTGGCTTAAAGCATAGGAGTTCCATACAGGGGCCTCTGCCTATTAAGACATGGATGACTAAATAGCAACAGAGTAGTAATTCACTTAGCATTTATTAATCACCTTCTATGTGCCTGTAATGCATAGCACTCAATCACTGAGAACGATATGAAGATGAATGAAAACCAATCCCTGTCCTCAAGAAGCTTAAAGCTTTGTAAAGGATGATAAAGCCCTTAAGGAGAAAAGTCTGACAAAAATTAGAATCTGATGAGTGCCCAAGAGAAGTAAGGAGTGCAATGAGATCAGATGAAGGAGAGATCATTTCCAGATGGGGAGAGGAGGAAAGATTTCAAGAAGGAAATGTTATTTGAAGATAACTGGGCCTTGTGGGATTGATGAGGAGATGGGGAGAGGAAAAGTATTCCAGCCGTAGGAGCCAGCCTGAACAAAGATGGGAAAACTCAAGACGGATCCAGTCCTCGAAAGCACATGCAGGAAAATGATGAACAAAACCAAACTATGACTGCTAAAGTCCTTCAGTCATCTTGCAAGAGAGGAGAGGTTTGAGGAAAGTTTTGAAAGAGGGATGGTAAGTAAGGCCTATGAAAGACTTTTCTGAGGTCTTTTTGTCTTCCCTAGAACCTAGAACAGTGCCTGGCCTACAGTAGGTCCTTTAACAAATGCTGGTTAAATGATTGATCTCCATCTGAACAAGGCAAAAAGATAGGTGTGATCTGAGAATGTTATAGGGGAAACGAGCCTTGGGAAGTTAACACATGGCTAAGGTCACAAGGATGTTCTGACCTGCCTGGAACAGAGAACATTTTAGCTTGTATGAAAACTAGGAAAGAGTCTCTAACACCAGAGGTTTCCAAACTGATTTCTCTTCCTGATCGCTGTAAAAATGCTTCTTCCTATTCTATAATTGGTACCAGCTTGCCATGCTCTCAGCAAAGAGTTAGGGAGCACGTTTCAGTTCTTTAGGTCTTCTGATCTTGCTTCAGTGTGTATGTAGAGTCACTGAAGATCTCCACTTGAAGGAGGAAGGGCCCAAATTACATCACCAGCTCCCTGCTCTGGGGCAATGCAGCTGTCAACTCTTGAGGGAGCTAGTCTTCCACTCGGGAGTGTGGTCCTCCTTTAGGCAGCCTGCAAAAAGAGAACTGAGCTCCCCTAGAATGTGAACCTGCTGAAGACAACACTGCTGCTCTCTCATGTAAAAAAAGAAAACCCCAAATGGAAAAGTAAATCGATCTCATTATCATCAGTGAATTCACTGGCTCTGAAGCAGGTCAGTCTGATAGCTTAGAACTGGCAGCATGACCACTTTCACTGACCAGGCAGGAGAGGACAGACTTCATCACAGTCTTTCCCTAAAAGTAAGGGAGAGTCAAGATAGGGAGAAAACATTTCGTCATCAGTCAGTGGTATGATAAACCTAAGGGAGGGCCTCACTGACATGGAGTTCTCTATGAAGGCACAATACTCAACATAGTTGGTTCTGGGAATGAAAGCTAATCTATATCCTAAATGATGAAAATGGAGCCAACCTTTCAGTTTAAGTTTCCCACTTTATCTAATAAACTAAAACATAAATAGGAGATTTATGATTTCTTATTAGGTCAAGTTAAGGTTGACAAGCTGGCTTTACGTGTTTGAATACTTCTGCCAGATACGGTTACCTATATTAGAATTATATATATAATTATTCTGTATAGTATATATTCTCTCTCTCTCTTTCTGTCTATATATATGCATGCATGCATGCATGTATGTATGTATGTATGCATAATTCTGGCAAAGCCTATAGTCAGGAAGACTTGGGAACAAATCTGTCTTCAGATAACTCCTAGCTGTGTGGCCCTGAGCAAGTCACTTAACCTGGATTGCCTAGCCTTGAAATTCTTCTGTCTTAGAGTTGATACTAAGACAGAAGATAAGGGTTAGAGGTGGGGAAAAAAAAATGTATAGCATCTAATTTTAATTGAAAATATGCCACATATATTGTTTATCCCACTGTAGGTTACCAGAAAGTTTACATCTGTGGTCAGTTACTACTTATAACATGATTTTTTCCCCCCTTGGTTTTTCCCTCTATGAGTTATCTTCCTCCATTAGATGGTTCAATAAACTTTTTACTCTATGCCAGGCACTGTGCTAAGTATTAGGTCCTAAGTACTAAAGTAATGAGACTATTTTGCTGCCTACATTTGTACTGTCAGCATTTAGCACAGTGACTGGCACATAGTATGGAGTTTAATAAATACTCTCTCTCTCTCTGCCTCAATCTTTTTGTCTCTCTGTTTCTATCTCTGTCTCTGTCTCTGACTCAATCTTTCTCTCTGCCTCTCTCTTGTCTCTTTCTCTGTCTCTCTCATACGATGAGCTTTAGGTCAAGACATCTCCATTTTTTTTATAATCAAGAGATTATTTTCCCCTTTATGACTATAATTCAGTAGTTCTGTGAGGAAGAGTTAACCCAGGCATAGGTGGAGGGGGCCATGAAATCATCCTTACAACCCATAAAGGGAATTGCCTAGATCTTACTATCTCTCATCACTATTTGTCTCTCTGTTCTTCTATATTCATTTTTACCTTCCTACAAGCACATCTCCTCTGGCCTTTTCTTTTTTTAATGTTCTTCCACACCCCCTCAATCACTTGTCCTCTTTTATGACTGAAAAATAACTGAACAACATTTATCCTGAATATAACTTATTTGCACATTTGGTTTTGACTCCCTCTTTAGATCCTGGGCTCTTTGAACACAAAGACTGTCTTTTGCCACTTTTTGACTTTTGACTCTAGCTTTTATTTAGCACAGTGTCTGACACATAGTAGGAGCCTAATAAATCTTTATTGATTGACTGATTTATAATGTTGATAACTCTTTCTTTTTAAAAATTTAAAGACTTAATTTTCCCCAATTACATGTAAAAGCAATTGTTAATTCATTTTAAAATATTTTGAGTTCCATATTTTCTCCCTTTCTTCCCCTTTCCCTGAGATGGCAAGTAATTTGAGGTTTTGTGCAGTCATGCAAAATATATTTCTATATCATGGCAATGTTATATTGTGAAAGAAAACACAGATCAACCTCTTCCCTCAAAAGGAAGAAAGAAAGGAAGAAAGGAAGGAAGGAAGAAAGGAAGGAAGAAAGAAAGAAAGAAAGAAAGAAAGAAAGAAAGAAAGAAAGAAAGAAAGAAGAAAAAAATACCACCAACAACCCCAAAATAAGCAAACAAGAAAAATAAAGGAAGTTTTTTAAAAGCATGCTTTGATCTGCATTCAAATTCCGTAAGTTCTTCTCTGGAGGTGGAAAGCATTTTTCATTATAAGTCTTTCAGGATTGTTTTAGATCATTATATTCTGAGAATAGCTAAGGCATTTACAACTGATCATTGTACAATATTGCTTTTACCATATACAATGTTCTCATGATTCTGTTCATTTCATTAAAAAAATTTAAATTAAAGAAATTTTTTTAACCCTTACCTTCTGCCTAAGAATCAATAGTGTGTATTGTTTTCAAGGCAGAAGAGCAGTAAGGGCTAGGCAATGGAGGTTAAGTGACTTGCCCAGGGTCACACAGCTAAGATGTGTCTGAGGCTAGATTTGAACCCAGGTCTGAAAACTGAGAAATCCACTGAACCATGTAGCTGCTCCCTACTCATTTCACTTTGCGCCAATGCTTTTCTGAGAGCATCTTGCTCATCTCAGTTTTATACTACAACTTGTTTAGCCATTCCCCAACTGATGGACATTCTTTCAATTTCCAATTCTTTATCACCACAAAGAGCTGCTATAAATGTTTTTGTACATAAAGGCTCCCTTCCTTTCTGTTTGTTTGTTTGTTTGTTTTTTACTTTCTGGAATTTAGACCTAGTAATGGTCTTTTTGGGTCAAAGGGTATATACTATTTTATAGCCCTTTGGGTATAGTTCCAGATTATTCTCCAGTATAGTTGAATCAGTTAACAACTCTACCAACCACGCATTAAGGTCTCAATATTCACACAGCCCCTCCAACATTTGTCATTTTCTTTTTCTGTCATATTAACCAACGTGATAGATGTGGAGTGGTATTTCAGAGTTTTTTTCCTCTAGTCAATAGTATTTTAAAGTGGTTTTTTTTTAAATATGACTATAGGTAGCTTTGATTACTTCATTTGAAAACTGCCTATTCATATCCTTCATCTATTTATCAATTGGAAAATGACATATTCTTAGTCATTTGACTCAGTTCTCTATATATTTGGGAACTGAGATCTTTATCAAAGAAACTTTCTATAAAATTATTTTTTAACAATTATGATTACTGTGTATTTCACTCCATCCTACTTTTCCCCCTCTTTATCCTACTCACTATCTCCTTTTACCCTATCCATCCTCAAAAATATTTTGCTTATAACACTGTCTACCCCAATCTGCCCTCCCTTCTATCAGCCCTGTCCACAAGTATCCCTTTCCCTTCCTACTTTTCTTTAGAGTAAGAGAGATTTCTATACCAAACTGAGCCTATATGTCATTCCCCTTTTAAGCCAATTCCAATGAGAGTAAAGTTCAAGTGTGGCCCCCATCTTCCCCTCCATTATATGTGAGATGATTCACCTCTAATTCTACCTCTACCTTTCTCCTTCTCCCATTGCATCCCTTTTTCTCACTCTTAATTTTATATCCTTAGAAATCATCTCATCATATTCAACTCATATCTCTGCATATGTATTCTCCTTTTAACTGCTCTAATAATGATAAAATTTTTAGGAGTGACAAGCATCATCTTCTCATGTAGGAATGTAAACAGTTTAACTTCACTACATCTATCTCTCTTTCCTGTTAATTTTTCTTAAGATTTGTATTTGAAAGTCAAATTTTTTATTTAGGTTTGGTCTTTTCATTAGGAATGCTTGAAAGTCCTCTATTGCATTGAATATATATTTTTTCTCCTGAAGGATTATACTCAATTTTGCTGGGTAGGTGATTTTCATTTGTAATCCTAGCTCTCCAGAATATGATATTCCAAGCCCTCTGATCCTTTAATGGAGAAGCTGCTAACTCTTATATTAACCTCACCATGGCTCCTGAATATTTGAATTACTTCTTTTTGACTGCTTGTAAGTTCATCCTTCGTTTTAAAAAATTTTATTTAAATTTTAAATTTTAAACTTTTTTCCATGGTTACATGATTCTTGTTGTCTCCCTCCCTGCTCCCAGAGTTAACAAGCAATTTCACTGGGTTATACATATATTATCACTCAAATCCTATTTCCATATTATTCATTTTATAATAGAGTAATCTTTTAAAACCAAAACCCCAAACAATATACCCATATAAACAAGATTAATCATATATTTTCTTCTGGATTTCTACTCCCACAGTTCTTTCTCCAGATGTGGATAGCATTCTTTTTCAAAAGTCCCTCAGTGTTGTCCTGGATCATTGCATTGTGTTTAGTAGCAAAGTCAATCACATTTGATCATCCCACAATGTTTCAGTTATTGTGTATAATGTTCTCCTGGTTGTGCTTATTTCACACCAAAGTTCATGTAGGTCTTTCAAGTTCTTATAGAAATCAAGCAGTTCATCATTCCTTATAGCACAGTAGTATTCCATCACCATCATATATCACAATTTGTTCAGCCATTCTCCAATTGAGGGACAACCCCTAGTTTTCCAATTTTTTGCCACCACAAAAAAGCACAGCTATAAATATTTTTGTACAAACAGAACTTTTCCCATTTTTAAAAAAATCTCTTTGGGATACAAACCGAGTAGTGGTATTGCTGGATCAAAGGACATGCATTCTTTTAAAGGACTTTGGACATAATTCCAAATTGCCTTCCAGAATGGCTAGATCAATTCACAACTCTACCAATAATGCATTAGTGTCCCAATTTTGCCATATTTCCTCCAACATTTATTATTTTCCCTTACTGTCATATTAACCACTCTTCTAGGTATTAGGTGGTACCTCAGAGTTGTTTTGATTTGCATTTCTCTAATCATGAGGGATTTAGAACATTTTTTTTCATATGATTATTGATAGTTTTGATTTCTTCATCTGAAAACTGCCTATTCATCTCCCTTGACCATTTATCAATTGGGGAATGCTTTGATTTCTTATAAATTTGAATTAGTTCTTTGTATATTTGAGAAATTAAACCTTTGTCAGAGAATTTTGTTATAAAATTTTTCCCCATTTGTTGTTTCCCTTCTAATTTGGGTGGCATTGGTTTTGTTTTTACAAAGTCTTTTTAATTTAATATAATCAAAATTATTCATTTTTACATCTTGTAATGTTCTCTATTCCTTGTTTGGTCTTAAATTCTTTCCTTCTCCATAGATCTGACAGCTACACTATTCCATGTTCACCTAATTTACTTATAATATCACTCTTTATGTTTCAATCATATATCCATTTTGAACTTATCTTGATATAGGGTGTGAGATAGTGACCTAAAACTAATCTTTGCCATAGTCTTTTACAATTTTCCCAGCAGTTTTTGTCAAATAGTGGGTTCTTATCCCAAAAGCTGGGATCCTTGGGTTTATCGAACCCAAGATTGTGGAGGTTATTTACTCCTTTTCTATGCCATTGATCCACCCTTCTATCTCTTAGCCACTGCCAGATTGTTTTTATGATCACTACTTTATAGTACACATTAAGATCTGATTCCACTAGGCCACCATCCTTCACATTTTTTTTCATTAGTTCTCTCGTTATTCTTGATCTTTTGTTCTTCCAGATGAACTTTGTTATTATTTTTCCAATTCTCTAAAATAGTTTTTTTTTGGCAGTTTAATTGGTATGGTACTGAATAAGTAAATTAATTTGGGTTAGGTTGTCATTTTTATTATGTTAGCTTGTCCTACCCATGAGCCATTAATGTTTTTCCAATTGTTTAGATCTAGTTTTATTTGTGTGGAAAGTGTTTTGTAATTATGTTCATATAATTCCTGTGTTTGTCTGGGTAGATAGATTCCCAAATATTTTATATTGTCTAGAGTGATTTTAAATGAAGTTTCTCTTTCTAACCCTTGCTGCTGATTTTTGTTGGAAATATATAGAAATGCTGACAATTTATGTGCATTTATTTTGTATTCTGCAACTTTATTAAAATTATTGATTATTTCTACCAGCTTCTTAGTTGATTCTCTAGGATTTCTTAAGTAGACCATCATATCATCTGCAAAGAGTGATAGCTTAGTTGCCTCATTGCCTATTTTAATACCTTCAATTTCTTTTTCTTCTCTAATAGCTACTGCTAATATTTCTAGTACAATATTAAATAATAGAGGAGATAATGGGCATCCTTGTTTCACTCCTGATCTTATTGGGAAGACTTCTAATTTATCCCCATTGCAAATGATACTTGCTGATGGTTTCAAATAAATACTGCTTATTATTTTAAGGAAAGGCCCTTTTATTCCTATGCTTTAATGTTTTCAATAGGAATGGGTATTGTATTTTTTCAAAGGCTTTTTCTGCATCTGTTGAGTTATCTATCCTCCATTTTTGAAAAGAATTGATGACATCATGGGATGATTTGCTCATAAATTGCATTTAGTTGAGACAGGATTGCACAAAGTCATCAGACTCTCTTTCTCCTAAAGAGTCAGGTGATAGCCCTGGATACAGTGGATGACCTTGGCATCTTCGATATCTGAACAAGCTCTAAGTGGTCCACAATGCCTGCTTAACTTGCCTTCATGGTGAATTGTTTTAATCCATCATTTCCACCAGGGGAATTCTTCACATGCTTGGGGTAAACATCCCCCAAAGCCACTAATGAATATAAGGCCTGTCAGTTATCCTCAACCCAGTTTAGCCTGTTTGCTGAGGAAGTTTTGCCAGTGTGTGACTGTTGTGCTAGCTACAGCTTCTTGGAGTCACAGGTGAGTGTTGGGTTTCAGGTGGACACCAAAGGGATGAGCAGTCCTGGAAAGGGCTTGGCAAGCCCTCACACCAGAGGTGCCAGTCCTCCATGAACCTGTTGGGGGTTCAGTAGAGTGCCAGGCCTGGAGTCAGGAAGACTCATCTTCCTGAGTTCAAATCTGGCCTCAGACTCTTGCTGGCTATATGATACTAGGCAAATCACTTAACCCTGTTTGCCTCATTAAGTCATGGTATGCTGGAATGAAAACTGCCCTTTAAATGGAAGCTTCTTGGGAATCACCATTTTCCTTGCTGAATTCAATTCATGCCTATCTACTACTTTAACTTGATTCCAGTTATACTGTAGTATAACATATAGAGTGCTGGCCTTGGAATCAGAAAGTCCTTGGTTCAAATCTTGCCCAGAGTTTCTTTTCTAAAGGAGGAGCCAATGTATATATATACCTATGCCAGGTATATGTGGTAAACATATGGTTGGTTATATATGCCTAGCACTGGAGATTCTCCAAGACTTCTAAATTGCGTTGTCACTGTGCATTGGTAGAGGAATACCAAAACAAAACAAAATCAAAAGTACAAAAAGCAATATGGATCCCACACGACTTAGATAAAAGATTAAACAAGTAAATTTGTACAAATGCAGGATATTTGGGGGCAGCAGTGGATTGAGAGCCAGGCCTAGAGACAGGAGGTCCTAGGTTCAAATCTGGCTTCAGACACTTCCTGGCTGTGTGACCCTAGGCAAGTCACTTAACCCCCACTGTCTAGCCCTTACCACTCTTCCGCCTTGGAATCAATACACTGTATTGATTCTAAGACAGAAGATAAGAGTTTAAAAAACAATAACGACAAATGTAGGATAATTGCTCTCAAATGTGGCTTTAGGTTGCACTATCTATATTGGTTTAGTTGCTGATATTTAGCCAATAGTGCAGAACCAAGAAATTCCCCCTTCTCCAGTTTCTAGTCTCTTGGGGCTGTCCCTACCCCCTTCCAATTAAAATTCCAAAGGTCACCTAGGAAGCACATTACCAATGAAGCTGACACTCCCTTTCTGTCAGATAATACCTCCATCCCAAAGGTCTCCAATGCAAGCTTTGAGATTCAATGATGAGCATTCTTTTAAAAATAACACCACAGATCACAAAAGTAAGAACGTGAGGAACTATTTCTTAAAAAACCAAAACCAAAACTCAGTGTTATTGTTGATTAGAAATACTGCTTTCCAAAAGATACCTTTATTTCACTAAAGGGGCAATAAGAGTCAAACACAAACCAATCTGAGTCATACACCTATAAAAATGCCAGCTCATGTGGTAGAGCTCTTCAAAAAACCAGAGAAACTGGTAGGCAGCATGTAAAGGTACGGAAATTGTCAGTTACAGTTTCTTTCCTTTGGGAGGAAGAAAAGTTTCAAAGTGGGGAAATAGGTCAATTTGAATTTGACTGAGTGTTAAATTAACAGGAATGTATATAAATAGCTATTGCCAGCTTGGATTAAGAGCTAATTTGTAATAGTAAAAATGACACAAAGTTCCCTAAGAGGTTAGATCGTAATTACAGATGAGCAGGAACATAAACCTCATAAAAATAAAATACTATTCTGCCTTCCCAATTCAGGCTAAATAAATGATTGTGTAATCTATGAAGCAATGGGTTTTGGTAATCTAAATCAAGTCCTGGGTCTCCAAGATCTTGAAGGTATTATCTGATTTCCTAGGCAGATTATCTTACCTATTTAAAATATTTATGCAGAGCTATATATTCATCTCTACACATCATATATATGTATCCACACATTTAATATCTATTGACAAGTTCTAGTATTCAAATATACTAACAGGAACAAAAGAAAAGAAAAATGGACAAAAAGGAAATTAGAAATGATCGTATGTGATAAAGGAAAAGTAACATGGTACAGTGGAAAGGCTATTGATTTGGGACTGTTAGAAGTCAGAGACCTTGGGTTCAAATCCCACCTTTGATCTTCACTGTTCTGTGATCTCAGGCAAGTCACTCAAACTTCTTGTTGTTGTTCAGTTGTTTTGAGTCATATCTGGCTTCACCACCCCATTTGAGGTTTTCTTGGCAAAGATACTGGAGTGGTTTGCCATTTCCTTCTCCAGCTCATTTGACAGATGAGGAAACTGAGGCAAACAGGGTTAAGTGGCTTGCCCGTGGTGACACAGTTAGTGTTTGAGGTCAGTTTTGAACTCAGTAAGATGAGTCTTCCTGATCCAGGGCTGGTGCTTTATCCACTTACCTTCCCTGGTCTTCAATTTCCTCATCTATAAAATAAGCATTTGAACTAGATGACCTCCGAGGTTCCTTAAAGCTCTAAGTCTTTGAGTCAAAGTTCAGAAAGACTTTGATAGAAACTAGACTGAATCTAAGAAGAGAAAAGTTTTTGGTCTGAAGATGTGATTTCACAGGTTTGGGGAACTCCTGGTAAGGAAACTCCTATCAATGTCTATGTCAACTGGTCTTCACATTAGTTTTGGAGAATTGCCCAAAGGTGCTGAGAGGTTATACGATTGGGTGGGAGGAGCTTGCATGGCCAGTGTGTCTTCCCATCTTTCTTTGAGATTTTCATATCTGTGGTGTCTTATGAAAATTCGTATTTTGTTATTGCCTCTTGCTTTTATATCAGTCACTGCCAAATGCATTCCTCCCTCCTTTTCTCCCTAGAAGCCATTGCTTAAAATAGAGATTTTAAAAGGAAGATTAACAAAAGCAACTCAGCAAAACTAATCGCCACATCAACTCTATCTGACAGTATATGCAATACTTCATCCCAATAGTCCTTCCAATTAGACTCTGAAGGGAGGGAGGTGAACTCTCAACTTTTTTTTCCAGGGCCAAGCTCAATTATTTTAATTACATGGTGTTCTGTTTCATTTTTTTCCCTTTCCATTTACAATCTCATCATTGTGTATATTGTTTTTCTGGTTCTGTTAACTTCACTGAATCATATCACATGTGTCTTCTCATGCTTATTTGAATTATTTACATTCATTATTTCTTATGGCAACAAAATATTCCAACTGGATGTACTGAAATTTGTTTAATCATTCCCTAGGTGATAGGGACTTACTTTGTCTTCAGTTTTTGCTGTCATAAAAAGTGCTGGTGTCTCTGGAACTTTTTCTCTCTCTTTCTCTTTGACCCCCTTGGGAGGATTCACTGTGGAATCTCTGGGTCAAAAGGTATGCATGTTTTACTTTCCAACCACAATTCCAGAATAAACATAATTCCCAGAATAGTTGACCTCTTCTATAGTCCCTATTTTCCCACAATATTGATCACTTCCATTTTATGTATCTTTGTCAATTTACTGGATATGGAGTAATATCCCAGAGCTGTTTTGATGTGAATCTCTCCTATTCATGATGGAAGAAATCTTTCACATGGAAGCTAATAGTTTGCCATTTTTTAAAGAACTATTTGTGGATATCATTTGATTACTTTTCTACTGGGGAATGTCTTGATTTTATATATTATGGTTAAGTCACTAGTTACTTTAGATAACATAGCACTGTTTGTTACAGATTTCCCCCAATCATTCCCAGAGATGTTCCTTGTCTTAGGTCGATTTTTTTCCGTGCAAAAGCTTTTCAGTTTCATGTAACCAACACTATCCAGTTTGTTTACTTGTGAGCTCCTCTGTCCTTTGTTCAGTACCTCCTAAAATAGGTACATTAATATATTGGAGCTATGAACTAGACCAGCCCTTCTGGAAAGTAATTTGAAACTATGCTCAAAAAGCTATTAAACTGGGGGCAGCTGGGTAGCTCAGTGGAGTGAGAGTCAGGCCTAGAGACAGGAGGTCCTAGGTTCAAACCCGGCCTCAGCCACTTCCCAGCTGTGTGACCCTGGGCAAGTCACTTGACCCCCATTGCCCACCCTTACCACTCTTCCACCTATGAGACAATACACCGAAGTTAAGGGTCTAAAAAAAAAATTTAAAAAAAAAAAGCTATTAAACTGTGCATACCCATTGATCCTGTGATATTACTAGTAGATCTATATCTCAGAGATCAAAGAAAGAGAAAAGGGACCCATATGCACAAAAAATATTTAGAGTAGCTATTTTTATGGTGACAATTAGGGGTGCACACCAATCAGGGTTCTAGTGTTGTAAGAAGTGACGAAGGGGATGGTTTCAGAGAAAACTGGAAAGACTTGTATAAATGGATTCAGATAAACGAGAACAATTTATACAGTAACAACAATATTATAAAGACAATCAACTTTGAAAGTCATAAGAACTCTGATCAGTAAAATGATCAGCATCAATTCCAAAGTACTCATGCTTAAACAAGCTATTCACCTTCTCATAGAGAGATAATAGACTTGAGGTGCAGATTGAAATGTGCTTTTTAAAAAACATGACCAATCAAGAATTTGCTTGAGTATATGTATTTATATAAGGGATTTTGCTTTTCTTTTTTCTCAATGGGGATGGAAGGGTGGGAGGGAAAGAAGGCAAATCTTGATTTGAAAAAAAATTTAATTTAAAGAATTCTCCTAACTGTAATTGTAAAAAGCATTTGATCACCTCACCTCTCCTCCTTCCTCTTATATATTTGGTTTATATATACTTTTGGACATTATTGTGGTATGTGGTGTGAAGTATTGAACAAAACCTAATTTTTGCCAAATTATTTTCCAATTGCCCTGGAAGTTCAAATAGAAAGTTCTTACCCAGATAAGTTTGTGTTTATCAAACCTAGACTCATTAAGAGGTTCCCCCCCCCCCCAATTCTTGATTATCTAACCTATTTGAATTATTTACTATTCTGTTTCTTAATCAATTCCAAATAATTTTAATGATTCATGATTTGAATCCTAGAAGTTCTACGTCACCTTCATTCCTACCTTTATTTCATTCTCTCCCTTGAGATTCTAGGTCTTTTCCCTTTCCAAATGAATTTTACTATAATTTAGACTAACTCTATAAAATAGCCCCTTGACAGTTTTTTTAAAATATAGTGTTAGAATCTGTAAATTAAATTGTCATTATTGTTATATTGGTATGATCCAAGGACAAAGATAATATCTCCAATTATTTGTCATTCTTTATTTCTTTAAAGAGTATTTTGTAATTGTACTTACATATAATTATAATGCTTCATCCTTGGCCCTGTTCTCTTTCTATACTCTTTCTGTTTGTGATCTCATCAACTCTGACAGGTTATCTTTTTTATATGGATGAATCCCAAATGGGTCTATGTTCCACACTTGTTTCTCTACTGAATTCTAGCCCCATATTGCCAACAACAAGAAAATTCCAACTGAATATCCCATAGGTTTATCAAACTTAACATGCACAAAATGGAATTATTTCCCCTTCCCCCCTAAATTCCCCTGTCTTTTGAACTTTCCTATTTCTGTCAAGGGCACACATGATCCTTCTAGTCACCTAATTTTTCAACCTCATAGTCATCCTTGGTTCCTCACTTTTCATCATACCACATATCCAATCAATTACTTGCCAATTTTACCTTTACCATGTCTGGCAGATTTGTCACCATCTCTCCATTCACACAGCTACTGTCCTTTGGGGACTACTTCACTTCTCACCTGTTGTACTGCAAGAGTCTTCTAATTGGCTTCCTGACTCAAGCCTTTCATCTCTTCTATGGATCCTCCACAGAGCTGCCAAAGCAATCTCCTAAAGTACAATTTGACCATTTCTCTCTCCTGCTTGATAAACTCCAGAGACTCTTATGTTACCTCTGGTATCAAGTATGAACTCCTTTGTTGGGTACTCAAAGCTCTTTGCAAATGACTTCCAACCTAGCTCTGTGACCTTATTATATATGACTCCTTCTGTCTCTCTGCCTTTGTGCTGACTGTCCCCCATGGTTGAAATGAACTCTTACCTCTGTTTTTAAGGATTCCAAGTTTCTTTCAAAGCTCAGCTCATGTGCCAGCTTCAACATGAAGCTTTTTCTAATAGTGTCAACTGCCTTAAAAAGATCATTTTTTTGCATCTATATAGTGTGTATATATTTGCATGTATATATATATATATGTACATGGATGAATGAAACTTGGATTTTCCTCTATCATATTCAACTAAATTTTTTTGTTTTGTTAATAAAACATATCATTTTCCTTACTTCCTTTAAATTTCCCTAATCTTTATTTTATGTACAAACATATACACTTCCATAAATTCTAGCCTAGACTCAAGCCTGCAGCATTTGCTACAGTTCCATCTTGATTTTACATAAACCTGAAGAAAGCTATTAAGTCTAATAAGGCACATTCCCACAATCTCATATAGTTTGATCCTTCTCTTTACAAATATACACACTCACCCACAGTACTAAGTAACACCTAACCATGATACTAAGCCCGGTTTCTAAATTAGTTCAGTCATTTCTGTGGTTTTCTTTCCTAAATATGTGTCATTTTAGGACTTCCTACTCTTTGTCTACCCATTTTTTGCTTATTAAATAGATGATACCCACAAAAGAATTGCTCTTTGCTAACCTTCTCTCTTTATTTTACTTTTATTTTATTTTGTTTTATTTATTTAGTGAATTCATTTGCTTAGCAAAAAGCATATGATATTTAACTGTTAGCCAAAATTTAATGTTGGACATTTGCTATGTGAATCAAAGCCTTTGTTGCTTTGATATTTTACTGAGATGATTCCAATGGAGAAATTATACCAGTACTTCTGCCATTTTGTGGTTTCTTGCAGGATCTCTAGCTCCCTTGAGATAATTATAGATCATTCCAATCTGCTATCATTTTTTTTCTGCTATCATTTTGATGGAGTTTTGCTTATCCCTATAACATTTATAAAAATCTTTCTTCTGGTTCTGTCCCTTCATCTTTTGAGATGAGTCAGATTATAATACGTGAGGAGGCAGAATGGTTTAATGTAAAAGAACACTAGATAAGAAGTTAGCTAACTTCTGGGTTCTGTCACTTCCTACCTGTATGACTTTAATTTCTTTTTGTCCCAACTCATTTGTAAAGCAGTGGGGTGGGACTAGATGTTCTTTAAGGTTTCCTCCAGTGAGAAATCTATAATCTTGTGGCTCTACTTATTGTTTTGCTAACCCCGTACAATATTACATTGAATCCCCTGTTAGTAATTTAGAGATTCAGCCTTGCTGCACATTACTCCTCTTCACAGACACTCTGGATCTAATCACACAAGCCTTCTTGTTGTTTCTTATATGTATGCAATACTCCATTTCCAGGTTCTGTGCCCAGGCCATGTACAATGCCAGTATGGGAGGTGGACATGAGGAAGGATTATATATCAGGCATTGTACATGTCCTGGGCACATGCTATGTGAATACTTTCCTTATGATCCTCAGCTGCTTAAGAATGGATATTGCTAGCATCTTCCCTCCCAAATCACCTTGTATCTGTTTTATAAGGCAGCCAATATAAGGCTCAGTGGAAAAAGTGCAGGGCCTGGACTCAGGCAGACCTGAGTTCAAATCTGGCCTGGACCTGGACCTGTGTTGCTGGACAAGTCACTTTACTTTGTTTGCCTCAGTTTCTTCATCTGTGAAATGAGCTGGAGAAAGAAATGGCAAACCATTGGATTATCTTTGCCAAGAAAACCCAAATGGGGTCCTAAAGTGGGAAATGGCTGAAAACAACAATCTGTTTTATATATACATATATAATATGCATACACATGTATGTCTTCCCTTGTGAGACTGTAAGCTTCTTAATATTAAGATATATTTCACTTTTGTCCTCACACCATCAACTCTTTGCATGTTCTTGGCTTATAGTAGGTGCTTAATAAATGCTAATGTTGGTTGATTGATTGCAAAACCCTCACATCCATGAAGCTCTGGAATGTGACAATAATATTTCTGAGTGAGTTGCATTATGTGTTTCTCTCTGAAATCTGGAGAATACTATCGATCTGTAATCTATTCCTCAATCTTACTCATTTTCTTGGGTGATTTCCTGACAAATCATGGTTAAATTCTTTTTTTACTTTAGTGACAGTTCTGAAATTCTCTTTCAGAGCTGTCTTGGAGTTCCCTCATCTTTGCTTCTGTAGTTTTCAAGTCTTTCTCTTTCTTTGCTGTATGGTTTGTTACTTCTGTTGATTTGCTTTCTAGAAGAGAGTTTTATTTCATGATTCCTTGCTTCATTCCAATTTCCCAAGCTTTCTTCATGTTGATGAATTTCATCATCAACTTTTTTCTTAATTTTAAAAGGCTTCTCATCAGAGTTACAGATACACACACATATACATACACATATATACTAGTTAATAATTATCAGGTACCCTGTAATTTTTAGCATATATATATATACATACATATATATATACACATACACATACTCAAAGTCTTATATTACATTCAATTTTGCTCTTGGGACTGTTGTTGGGCTTAATTTTTCCCTCTGGTAGTTTCTACTTGTGAACCTCTTTATTTGTAACATTAATTCATCATTTCCTCTTCTCTCCTCATTTCTTCTTTTTATTTTCCTTATTTGAGAGGCTAATTTCTCTTGAAGCTATTTTCTAATCTTTTACTTTTTCTAGCCATCCAAAAACCTTTTTGCAACTGATCAATAAACATTTGATGAGCATCTATGACATACCTTATTTTGTGCTAGTTGCAGGGGTTACAAAGACCAAAGTGAAACAGTTCTTGCCCTTAGGAGGTTACTGTTTATCATTTTATGAGTCTAGCCTTTGTTGCAACATGTTCCCTCTCTTAATTGCCAATTCTCCTTGAACTCTCCATATTTGGCTAGAAACTTCCATGCCCCATATGTCAATTGGTGTCTTCCTGCCTGTGACATTCCAGGTGAGAAATCAATCAAGAACCTGAACAAGATCTAGCCCCCTTCCAATAAGAGACCTATCCTTCTTTGAATTGTGCTGTGACTCTAGAAGGGACAGAAATCATGCATGCCTGTGGCAGATGGGGAGGAATGACAGGAACCTAGCATAACTTGGGAACTGGGTCAAGAGGGCCAACTCTCACTGGGTCATCAATCTCCTTTCCCCTCCTACCATGGCCTGAGGATCATCTCACCCCACTCAGGACACCATTTTGGGGGGCTAGCATTTATTAAGTTTCTGCTTCTTGTCAGGCTTTTGTGCTAAGTACTAGGAATATAAATTCAAGTAGAAAGACCATCCTTGCCCTAAAGAGTTTACATTCTTTAATTTAAAATTTTATTTATTTTATTCATTTAGAATATTTTTCCATGGTTACATGATTCATTTTCTTTCCCTCCTCTCCTGCCTCCCCCGCTCCTGTAGCCAACAGGCAATTCCACTGGGTTTTCCATGTATCAAGAGTTTACATTCTAATGGAGGAAGATAATACTTAGGAGTGGGGGAAAAGGGGTGGGGCGAGGTACCTGGTGTAGGAGCAAGATAGAGAAAGTCTGGAATACAACCTGGAGAGGGACATGACTAGCCTGGGTTTTCTATGGGAGTCTCTATCCAATCAAAAGGAGGGGCTATAGGGGCAGAGTTTGAATTCCCGGAGTGTGAGCTTCCAGGATACAAAGGTTTCTGGGGGATGGTGGGGAAGTATCTGGAATATAGACAGAAATGAAACTGGCAGGCTAAATTGAACATATTGAGCATATTCTGGCCTCACCCACAATGAGGCCAACTGCATTGCTCCCTTAGGATTGTGGAGGTACTCCTGAGGTAGTCTAATGTAGTTTAATAATAATAATTCAAGCTGACATAGGAATAGAGCAGCTAGCTTCTGTCCAATCTCTGGCATACACTGGCTATGTGATCCTGGAAGAGTAATTTAACCTCTCAGGGTCACAAGGAAATCTCTATGAATGTAAATGGCAGAGGTGTCAATCTGGATTGGGAAAAGCAGTAGCTCACTGAAAGGTCCCTACAATCATCTTTAATCACTTCTTGACTACTGGCAATTTCTCTATAGCTTACAAGCATGCCCAAATTCCCCCATCCTCAAAAATCCCTGGATCTGTCCATTCTCACTATTATCCTATGTAATTCCAACCTTTTGTGCCTAAATTCATTGAGAAAGTATCAACAATAGTTGCCTCTACTTTCTTTTCTCTCACTCTCTCCTTAACTCAAGGCATTCTGGCTCATGCTCTCTGCAAACTTACTAATGATCTCTTAATTGCCAAATTGAATGGCCATTTCTAAACCCTCCTCCTCCTAGATTTGTATTAATGCCAGTCCACCTCTTCTCCTTGATGCTCTCTTCTCCCTGGGTTTTTGTGATACTGCCCTCTCCTGATTCTTCTCTGACTGCTGCTTCTTGCTTCTTGGTCTCCTTTGCTGGATCTTCATTCATGTCATGCCTGCAAACAAGGCTCTATCCTGGCCCTTTTCATCTCACTCTTGTACTGTTTTTCTTGGCGATCTCATCGGTTCCCATGGATTCAAGATTCAGTTATCATCTCTATGCAGATGATTCTTTTAAAAAATAAAACCCTTAATGTCTGTCTTAGAATTGATACTAAGCCTCATTTCCAAGGCAGAAGAATGGTAAAGACTAGGCAGTTGGACTTAAGTAATTTGCCCAGTGTCAAATAGCAAGGAAGGCCACATTGGAACCCAGTACTTCCTGTCCTCCAATCCTGGCTCTTTATCCACTGAGTCACGTAGCTGCCCCTCTGCTTAACTTTCAAAGCCCTTTATAACCTGGCCCCTTCCCATTTTTCCAGTTTTCTTATGTCATAATTCCCTCCATGTATTCTTTGCTGTTCCTTTAAAAAAACCCAACAAATTTGTAAGAACAAAAAGATCAAGAATATCAAGGGAAATAATGAAAAAAAAACTTGAAGGAAGGTGGCCTAGCAGTTCCAGATATTAAACTATACTATAAAGCAGGGGTCATCAAAACAAGAAGGTACTGGCTAAGAGACAGAAGGGAGGATCAGTGGAATAGACTTGGGGCAAGTGATGTCAGCAAGACAGTGTATGATAAACCCAAAGAGCCCAATTTTGGGAACAAAAATCCACTATTTGACAAAAACTGTTGGGAAAATTGGAAAACAATATGGGAGAGATTAGGTTTAGATCAACATCTCACACCCTACACCAAGATAAATTCAGAATGGGTGAATGACTTGAACATAAAGAAGGAAACTATAAGTAAATTAAGTAAACACAGAATAGTATACTTGTCAGATCTTTGGGAAAGGGAAAATTTTAAAACCAAGCAAGAGTTAGAAAAAATTACAAAATGTAAAATAAATAATTTTGATTATACTAAATTAAAAAGGTTTTGTACAAACAAAAACAATGCAACCAAAATCAGAAGGGAAACAACAAACTGGAAAAAAATCTTTATAACAAAAATCTCTGACAGAGGTCTAATTACTCAAATATATAAGGAGCTAAATCAATTGTATAAAAATCAAGCCATTCCCCAATTGATAAATGGACAAGAGACATGAATAGGCAATTTTCAGATAAAGAAATAAAAACTATCAATAAGCACATGAGAAAGTGTTCTAAATTTCTAATAATTAGAGAAATGCAAATCAAAACAACCCTGAGGTATCACCTCACACCTAGCAGATTGACTAAAATGAAAGAAGGGGAGAGTAATGAATGCTGGAGGGGATGTGGCAAAATTGGGACATTAATGCATTGCTGGTGGAGTTGTGAACTGATCCAACCATTCTGGATGGCAATTTGGAACTATGCCCAAAGATCTCTAAAAGACTGCCTGCCCTTTGATCCAACCATACCATTGCTGGGTTTGTACCCCAAGGTATTTTTTTGTGGTGGCAAAAAACTGGAAAAGGAGGGTATGCCCGTCAATTGGGGAATGGCTGAACAAATTGTGGTATATGCTGGTGATGGGATACTATTTTGTTTAATGGAATAATAAACTGGAGGAATTCCATGTGAACTGGAAAGACCTCCAGGAATGATGCAGAGTGAAATGAGCAGAACCAGGAGAACATTGTACACTGTGGTAAAATCTAATGTAATGGTCTTCTGTACTAGCAGCAATGCAACTACCCAGGACTATTCTGAGGGACTTATGGAAAAGAACGCTACCCACATTCAGAGGAAGAACTACAGGAGTGGAAACATAGAAGAAAAACAATTCCTTGAACAAATGGGTTAATGTGGACATGATTGGGGATGTAGACTTGAAACAACCACACCAATGCAACTATCAATAATATGGAAATAAGTCTTGATTGATGACACATGTTAAAACCAGTGGAAATGCACATTAGCTATGGGGGGAGTGAAGGGGGATGAAGGGGAAAGTAAAAGCATGAATCATGTAACCATGGAAAATTTTTCTAAAAAATAAAATAAAAAAAACCCCAACAACAATAACCTTTGCCCTCTATCTTAGTAACAACCCTAATACAGAAGGGCAAGGGCCAGGCAAATGGGGTTAAGTGACTTGCCCAGGATCACACAGCTTCAAAGTGTCTGAGGCCAGATTTAAACCCAGGTCCTTCCAGGCCTGCAGCTTTTTTCCTCTGTACTACCTAGCTGCCCCTAAATGCATCTTTTTCTCTGGGGAGCCTAATTAATTCAACACTGACATTGCCTCTGGAAAGGGCAGGTAATTGCCCGATAGTTCTATCCACCATCCCAGACTAAAAGACCCTTCCTTGATATATATACTACTCCTCTGAATGTATTATCTCCACAATTACAGGGGTTTCTTCATCTTTGGCAGTTTGAGAAAGCCCAAGGAGATCTTCTCAGATGAATATTTTTAAGCAAATCAAATAAAATACATAAGATGACAAATGAAACCAATTTTATTGAAATATAATTATTTTAAAAATGTTTAAAGTTCACTGACTCTAGGTTAATAAAAACTACCAGAATGTAAGCTCTTTGAAGTAAGGGAGTATTTTCTTTCCCAGTGCTTTGTACAATACTAGATACCAAAGTCATCTCTGGAGCTGAACTGCCAAAAGAGCCCATCTCCAAGTTGTTTGTTTGCCAAATATACATTTATCTAAAAGACTATTTTACAAAGAACCTACACAGGCAAGGGTACTTACATGGAGGTCAGAAGAAACAATACAAGCACACCATTAAGGTTTCTCTGAAGAAGTTTGATATCAGTTTTGAGACATGGAGGATACTTGCACAGGACCTTCCATCATGGTATGCCCATATCAAAGAAAGTGTTGTGCTCTATAAAAACAAAGCAGAATTGCAATAGCTCAAAAGAAACATGAGATGCACAAACTTAGAGACAACATCTCCATTCCAAATGTTTGTGCCTTGACCTGTGGTAGAGCCTTCAGAGATTATATTGGTCTGATCAACCCCAAGTCAGACACACTGTACATTGACCCCAACATAGTAATATCATTTTGGTATTCTTCCAATATGAAGGACCACTTCGAAGTCAGGGAGTATTTATATTCCCAGGGCTTTGCAGTGTGCCTGACACATAATAAGCATTTAATAAAGGCTTCTCCTTTACTTATTTATTATATTATATTATATATATATATATTATATGTCATATATTATATGTCATATATTATATCATTATATAATTGTATTGTTATATTATTATATGATATATAATATTATATATATTATTATATATATTACATATATATAATACTAATTGCTTTGTGTCAAGCAAAAAGAAAACTTGTGGTCACCATTTTTCTTAACTTCTTTACTTGATGAAAAGGAGCTTGATGTCGTAGACAGAATATTGACCTAGCAGTTAGCAAACCTGGGTTCTCGCCTCCAATCTATCATGAGCTTGTTGCCTGATCTTGGGCAGGTTACTACCCTGCTTAAATCTTCCCTTCCTCATTGGTATGATGAGGGTTTTGAACCAGCTGATCTCTATGATGCTTTATGCCTCAAGCTTTCTATGAGAGTAAGTTACTCAACAGCTATTTTTTCTTCAGGCAAAGCCGCCTTTCAAGTGATGAGATAAAAGTCATATTTCAATAAATGGTAAAGCTGAAATACTTACTTCATTAAACATTAGTACAGGAATGGAGCTTCTTAAACTTGGTTTTAAAAATGAAACTAAATGCAGTAGAAAAAATTTAATTCAACTGAATAAACATTAAGTACTTCCTATGTGCATATAGAGAAGCTAACCATTTACAGAGTGATACCTAGGAATTTTGGCACCTAAAGCCAACACCATAAATTAGACCTTAGGCAACTGGCACAAAAGGCACTTTTAATTGTGGGAGAGGGATGGACACTAACTAATGGAGGAGGATGCAGTTCCCAAAACACTAGAAAGCAATTGGAAGGGGCAATGCCCAAATCATTCCCACTAACCCAAAGGGAGAGAACAATTGGATATCTTCCTAGTTATAATTTAGTTAGCTTTGTGAACAGCATCTCCAAAGTCTGATTCTGAAGGGTGGAACTTCTAGAATAGCGACTCCTGGTTTTATGACTCAAGATAAACAAAATCTGGGGGGAGGGACTGCTCAGCCCTTCCAGGCACACCCTTCCCCACTCCCAGAAAAGTTGAAGAAATTTGGGAGGGAAAAGCTCTGAGGCAGTGAGAGAGTCAGAGACAGAAAAAAATCCATCTCTTCTCCACTGCCTTGCCCTTTCACCCTCCAACCAGGGATGAATATACGAAGGGGAAAAGCAGAAGCTGCCCAAAGCTGATGGTTTGATGGGTGAGACTACATTGCCAAGATGGTCAGAACTCTTTGTTTCCTCTTCTGTTGTTAGTAGGAACTTAGTCCAAGGCCTCCTATTCCCTTTTTAACTATGTCTTGATTTCCTTCCACTCAACAGGTAAAGGAGTGAGGAGGCAAGCTGATTGATCATTCTGATCTGCTAGGTAAAAGAAGCCAGCATCTAAGCTTTCCATTCTTTAATTTAACCTTTCAGTTCCTTTGCTAGCTTAACTATTGGATTCAAAACTGGAGATCAACAACACAAGCTAATGCGGTTGCTTTCATCAAGAGGCAAGACTAGGAGAGAAAAAGATTTTTTTCTTTAAAGAGACAAGAGGAAGCAGCTAGGTGGCTCAGTGGATTGAGAGTGGGCCTAGAGATGGGAAGTCCTAGATTCAAATCTAACTTCTATACTACCTAGCTGTGTGACCCTGGGCAAGTCACTTAACCTCCATTGCCTAGCCCTTACCACTCTTCTGCCTTGGAACCAAAACATAATATTGATTCCAAGATGGGGAAATAAAAGAAAGAAAGAAAGGAAGGAAGGAAGGAAGGAAGGAAGGAAGGAAGGAA
>NC_058131.1:310993122-311059004 GCF_016433145.1 Gracilinanus agilis
CCTTTATTTTTTTAAATTATTAAGGTATTTTATTTTACCAACTACACAAAATGACAAATTTCCACATAAGTTCTCTGAAGTTATATAATTGAACTTGTCTCTCTCCCTTTTTTCTCTTCCCCCTCCTGGAGTTGGCAAGTGATTAAATCTGGGTTATACATATATTATCATAGAAAATATTTCCAAATTGTTCATTTTTGTAAGTGAATAATCATATAAAACCCAAACCCCAATACATAAGCCCCCAAAAAACAAGTGAAAAATAGTATGCTTTCATCTGTATTCAAACTTCAGCAGTTCTTTCTCTGGAGGTAGAGAGCATTCTTTGTCATGTCTTTCAAAATTGTCTTGGATCACTGTATTGCAGATAATAGCTAAGTCTATCAGAGTTGTTCACCCCACAATATTGCTATTACTGTGTACAATGCTTTCCTGGATCTGCTTATTTCACTCTGCATCAGTTCATGGAGGTCTTTCCAGTTCTTTCTGAAATCATCCTTTTCATTGATTCCTTACAGTACAATAGTATTCCATTACCATCATATACCACAATTTGTTTAGCCATTCCCCAATTGATAGACATTCCTTCAATTTCCAATTCTTTGATACTACAAAAAGAGCAGCTATAAATATTTTTGTACATGTAGGTCCTTTCCCCCTTTTTTGGAACTCTTTGGGATACAGACCTTGTAGTGGCATTACTAGATCAAAGGGTGTGCATCGCTTTATAGCCCTTTGTACATAATTCCAAATTGTCTTCTAAAATAAATGGATCAGGTCACAACTCCACCAGCAATGCATTGGTGTCCCAATTTTGCCACATCCCTTCCAACATTTATTGCTTTCTTTTACTATTATATTGGCCAATCTGATATATGTGAGGTGGTACCTCAGAGTAGTTTTAATGTGCATTTTTCTAATCAAGAGGGACTTTGAATATTTTTATACGATTATTGATAGCTTTGATTTCTTCATCTGAAAATTGCATATTCATATCCTTTGATCATTTGTCAATTGAAGAATGACTTATAATTTTATAAATTTGACTTAATTCTCTCTATATATGAGAAATGAGACCTTTACCAGAAAAGTTTGTTATAAATCCCCCCTCCCAGTTTGTTGTTTCCCTTCTAATCTTGGTTTTGTTTATACAAGAACTTTTAAATTAAATATAGTCAAAATTATTCATTTTATATCTCATAATGTTCTCTATCTCTTGCTTAGTCATCTTTTTCCCTTCTCCATAGATCTAACAGGTAAAGTAGTCTACATTCCTCTAATCTATTTATTCCTTTATCATATACCTATTTTGATTTTATCTTGGTATAAGGTGTGAGATATTGGTCTATACCTAATTTTTGCCATGCTGTTTTCTAATTTTCCCAACAGTTTTTTGTCAAATAGTCCATTCTTTTCCCACAAACTGGGATCTTTGGGTTTATCAAACACTATATTGTTAAGATTATTTCCTTTAATCTATGCCATTGATCCATCAATCTTTTTCTTAGCCAGTATCAGATTGTTTTGATGATTACTGCTTTATAGTATAGTTGAATATTTGGTACTGCTAAACCACCACCCTTCACACTTTTTAATATTAATTCTCTTGATATTCTAGATCTTTTGTTCTTCCAGATGACTTTTGTTATTTTTTTTCTAGTTCTATAAAAATGTTTTTTGGTAGTTTGGTATGGTGCTGAATAAGTAAATTAGGTAGAATTGTCATTTTTATTTTATTAGCTCAGACTAACCATGAACAATTAATGTTTTTCCAATTGTTTAGATCTAACTTTATTTGTGGGAAAAGTGTTTTATAATTGTGTTCATATAATTCCTGTGTTTGACTTGGAAAATAGATTCCCAAGTATTTTATATTGTCTAGAACAGTGATGGGCAAACTACAGCCAGCAGGCCAGAAGTGATCCCCTGAAATGTTCTATCATGCCCCAGGCAACATTATTCCTAATCTGACGAATACAATGAGTAGGATACAATACAATGAAACTTTGAAAGAGTTGCCTTAGAAACAGACCGACAGATGAGCATTTCCTTTCCTTTGGCTTCCTCTTTTAAAAGTTTGCCCAAGACTGGTCTAGAATGATTTTAAATGGAATTTCTCTTTCTGATTCTTGTTGTTGGACTTTGTTAGATACATAGAGAAATACTGATGATGTATTTGGTTTTATTTTGTATCCTGCAATTTTGCTAAAGTTATTATTTCAACTAGTTTTTTAAGTGATTCTCTAAGTATGTCATCATATCATTTGCAAAGAGTGATATTTAGTTTCCTCATTGCTTACTTTAACTCCACTTTCTTTTTATTCTCTTATTGTAAAACCTAATAGCATTTCTAGTATGATACTAAATAATAGTGGTGATAATGGGCATCCTTGCTTTACTCCTGATCTTATTGGGCAGGCTTCTTTATTTATCTGTATTGTAAATGATACTTGCTGATGGTTTTAGATGGATACTAATTATTTTAAGGAAAGGACCATTTATTCTAATGCTTTCTAGTGTTTTAATAGGAATGGGTGTTGCTTATTTTGTTAAAGGTTTTTTCTGCACCTATTGGGTGTAATCATGTCATTTCTGTTAGTTTGATTATTGATATGGTAAATTATGCTGATAGCTTTCCTAATATTAAACCAGTTTTGCATTCCTGGTATAAATCCCATTTGGTCATAGTGGATAATTCTTGTGATAGAGCTATAGTCTCTTTGTTAGTATTTTATTTGGGATTTTTGCATTAATTTTCATTAAAGAAATTGGTCTGTAATTTTCCTTCTCTGTTTTTGGTCTTCCTAGCTTAGTCATATTTGTGTCATAAAAAGAATTTGGTAGTACTCTTTCTTTGCTTATTTTGCTAAATAGTTTATATAGTATTGGGATTAATTGTTCTTTAAATGTTTGATAGAATTTACTTGTGAATCCATCTGGCCCCAGGGATTTTTTCTTGGGAGTTAATTGATGGCTTGTTCAATTTCCTTTTCTGAGATGGAATTATTTATCCAATTTCCTCTTTTGTTAATCTGGTCAATTTGAATGTTTGTAAATATTCATCCATTTCACTTAGATTGTCAGATTTATTGTCATATAATTGGTCAAAATAGCTCGTAATGATTGGTTTAATTTCTTCCTCATTGGAGGTAAATTTACCCTTTTCATAGTTGATACTGGTAATTTGATATTCTTCTTTCCTTTTTTAAATCAAATTAACCAATGTTTTATCTATTACATTTTAATAAAAATCCAACTCCTAGTCTTATTTATTAGTTTATATTTCTCTTTCAATTTTATTAATTTTTCCTTTGATTTTTAGGACTTCCAATTTAATCTTTAATTGGGGATTTTTAATTTGTTCTTTTTCCAAAAATTTTCACTTACATGCCCAATTCATTGAACTGCTTTTTTTCTATTTTACTGATGTAAACATTTAGAGAGGTAAATTTTCCCCTAAGTGCTGCTTTGGCTACATCCAATAAATTTTGATATGTTGTCTCTTTGTTGTCATTCTTGTTAGTGAAATTACTGATTGTTGCTATAATTTTTTCTTTGACCCATCTGCTTTTTCACATTAGATTATGAGTTTCTAATTAATTTTTGATTTCTCTTTCCATGGACCCTAATTATAATTTTTATTGTATTTTGATCTGAAAAGCCTGCATTTATTATTTCTGCTTTTCTGCATTTGGTTGTGAAGTTTTTGTGCCCCAATCCATGGTCAATTTTTGTGTATATACCATGTGCTACTGAAAAGAAGGTATATTCCTTTTAATTCCCATTCAATTTTCTCTAGAGATCTATTAAATCTAACTTTTCTAAAATTTCATTCACTTTCTTCATTTCTTTCTTGTTTATTTTTTGGTTAGATTTATCTAGTTCTGAGAGGGAAAGGTTGCAGTACTCCACTAGTATGGTTTTACTGTCTATTTCCTCCTTAAGATAATTTAATTTCTCCTAAATTTGGAGGCTATAGCATTTGGTATATATATCAATATATATATATATAGATATATATCAATTATTTATATATATATGTATATATATACATATATATGTATATATGTAAATATCAATTATTTATATATACATATATATGTATATGTATATATAAATAATTGATATTACTTTTTATAGTATCTTTTATAAAGATGTAATAACCTTCATTGTCTCTTTCATTCAAATATATTTTTGCTTTTGCATTCTCTGAGATGATTACTACTCCTGCTTTTTAAAAAAATCTTAGTTGAAGTCCAATAAATTCTGTTCCATCCTCTTACCTTTTTCTCTGTGTATGTCTTCCTGTATCAAATGTGTTTCTTACAAACAAAATATTGTAAGATTCTGGTTTTTAATCTACTTTGCTATCTGCTTTCATTTTATGGGTGAGTTCATCCCATTCACATTCACAGATAGAATTACCATCTGTGTATTCTCTTCCTTCTTGTTTTTCTCTTTTAAACCTTCACTTTCTCCTTTCATCCTGTCCCTCCATACAAGTATTTTGCTTTTTACCCCTTCCAATTCCCCCTCCCTTATATTATTCCCCTTCCCACCACCATCTTTCTTATTCCCCTTTTACTTCTCTATAGGGTAAAATAGGATTTTATATCAGAATGAATATAGCTGTTATTTCCTCTCTGAGACAGTTATGATGAGAGTAAGGTTTAAGCAATGCTTGTCACTACCCTCATCCTCCCCTCCACTGTAATAGTTTTATACCTCTTTAGTAGATATAATTTACCCCATTTTACTTCTGTCTTCCCTTTCAGTGCAATCATCTTTTTCACTCTTTGATTTTTTTGCATGCCATCCTAAACAGCTTGCTCCCACACCCTCTATCTATGTATACTTCTTCTAACAAATATGATCATAATAAAAATTTTAAGAGTTACAAATACCATCTTTCCACGTAGGAATATAAATAATTTGACTATATCAAGTGCATTAAATTTTCTCTTTCTTATTTACATTTTCATGCTTCTCTTGAATCTTGTATTTGGACATCAAAGTTTCTGTTTAGGTCTGATCTTTTCATTAGAAATGCTTGGAAATCTTCTATTTTATTAAATGACCATTTTTCCCCCTGAAAGAATATAGTCAGTTTTAATGGGTAGGTAATTCTTGGTTGTTAACCCAGTTCCCTTGCCTTTTGGAATATTATATTCTAAGCCTTCAGATCCTTCAATGTAGAAGCTGCCAAATCCTGTGTAATCCTGACTGTGGCTCCATAACATTTGCATTACTTATTTCTGACTGCTTATAGTATTTTCTTCTTGTCCTGGGAACTCTTTGTTCCTGGGAATTGTTATTTGGGGATTTATTGCAGAAAGTCATAGTGAATTCTTTCAATTTCTTTTGCTGTTTGCTCATTTTCCTGACCTTTTTTTTTTTAACTTTTACTTTAATCTTAAAGGTAGACTCTGTTTTCAGGGAAGAGGGAACACTCTCTTAAACTTTAGTTTTTCCTTCTTGCCACCCTCAGTCCTAGTTCTAGTTTTCTGC
Source organism: Gracilinanus agilis (assembly GCF_016433145.1). NCBI lineage: Eukaryota > Metazoa > Chordata > Mammalia > Didelphimorphia > Didelphidae > Gracilinanus > Gracilinanus agilis. The sequence continues at coordinate 310,998,631 of NC_058131.1, forward strand.
AAGTTTCATTCTTTCAAGTGGTATAATGCCCTATGGACTGAAAGTTCTGGAAGCCACCTCCAGCTGCTGATTTTATCTCCTCTAAGGGACTGCTGATGGCTTCCAGGGCTCAGAGCACTATGAGCTACTTTGCCTTGGGGCTAGGGCCAAGATGGTAACCCTATGGCATGTGCACCAAAAATGGTACACAGAGTCCTCTCTGTGGGCACACCTGTAGTCACCTACCAGATTTTATTACTAGAAAGCCAGAGGGACTTGAGACAGAGCTGTTCTCCACCCCATCTCCATTCACCTGAGGACATTCCTCACTTCACCCACCCCTCTACTCAGCAGCCCAATGGGAGTGTTTCCTTCCCCTATCCAGGGTAAGAGGGAAGATGAGATGGGGGGGGGGGCTCACATGCTATGTGATGGGTCCACAGAGATAGTATGCCTGTTGAGTCTTTGGTAAAGGTTATCCCCATGGTGGGGTGGAGAGGAGCTAGGTTTGAGTTGAGCTCATAGCATGGCACATAGGTGGAAGGGAGCTGAGCTGGAGTGGAGCTGAGTGCTGGGACCACTCTCCTCCCTCTCTCCACACGTGTTTCTCACCATCTGCCCCTCTGCCCAGCAGCCCAATGGGAACACTTCCTCCCTCCCTTATCTGGGGTAAGGAGAGGCCATGGGGTGAGGTGGGAGGGTGGGGTATAGCACTCAGTCTCTGGGGGGGAGGAGCATGACACTTGGTCTCTGAGTGGGGTGGGCACAACACTTGGTTGGGGGGGCGGGCTGGCACTCTTTCTCTAAAAGATTTGCCATCACTGGACTAAAGGCTTTACTGCAGGCCAGTCTTTTTCCAGAGTTTGGGACTTCAAGGGGTGGGCATAGGGTGCTCTGCTGTTGGCTTAGGCAGTGTCCCAGGTTCTTGAAGCTGTCTTGTAACCAGATTCAGAACCTGGAGCAGTAGGTGAGGGGTAGGTAACTTCCACTCCTCTGTGCACAGTTTTGCTTCAGGTTCCCCTCTTACTCCATGAAATTGATCCTCTTTGCCTACCTTTCAAGTTGTTTGCTGCAGGAGAATTATTTATCTTTATCCCTTTGTTGGTTCTGTGACTCTAGTATTCATTTTGAGGTGCTATTTTAAGATTGGATTGAGAGGATTCTCCCAACGGTTCCAGTTTTCCATGCTGCTATTCCACCATCTTGGCTCTGCACCTCTCAATTATTTCAACACATTTTCTGGATATATCCTTTGCTATCTGTGTACTTGGTGCATTCTTTTAATATTTCCCTCCCCTAATATAATTTAAGTTCCTTAAGGGAAAGTACTATTTTATTGTTATCTTTATATCAACTGGGTCTTATCTAGTGTCTTACACATAATAAGTATTTAATATTGTTGAATTTAGCCATAAAGTACTATAAAGTATCCTCATGGATGCATTATGTCATTCATGAAAACATGAAAGTTATTGGTCTATTTATACACAATGGAAAAGTAAAAGAGTTGAAACATTCATATCATCCAGATCAAGGAATATAATTGTATAGGAAGTCATTGAGTGTGGTGTTCAGTATATATGTATTAAATATATATATGTATGCATGTATATCTATGTATACATATAAACATATATAAATGCATATACATGTGTGCATAATACCCACACATATCTTGAAGATATAGATATATTTATATCTGAGAGAGCTATTGTCCAATGAGCTATTAAAACATTAATCAGTTTCTTGTGTATTGGAATGAAGACATTTTGTTCCAATTGTATGTGTGGATGTGGGGGCTCCCTATACCCATTGTCTTTGGATTTTGTATGAAGAAAGTGTTTGTGATGCACAAATTGGAGTCTTTGAATGGTTTACCACCTTTCAGTTTCATTCATGTCTTGATCTTTAATCATATCTCCAACTTAGTTTTCATCCTGCTTCTCTTTATTTACCACTGACTATAGAAGTATGCATTGACTTAGTCTGGAGGATGTTGTCAAAATACTTCAGAGATTATCTCTATAATTTGTAACTTTTAAAATATGTACTCAAATAATTTCCTTTAAAACATTGCATTCCTTCCTATTCCATTAAAACAGATCTCCCTGCATTTCTCTTCATATTTTTTAAAATTGTGAACAAGTTTATTTCCTAAGTTTTGGGTCTATCTAGAGCCTTTGGTCTTTTGCTAGTGATTATGTTTCCATTTTTAATGTAGGAGTAGAGAGGGGAACTTCCCCTGATTTGCTGGAAGTTGCCATGTTGCTGTGTATGTACTCTGGGGTCTTGCTAAAGGATGAGGACTTTATTGAGATGATACAACAGCAGTGTTCTTATACCTCATTCCCCTCCATGTACACTGCAATCCAGTAACACTGGCATTTTTTTGCTCTTCCTTGCACATGATGCTCCATCTCCATAACTTTTCATAGGCCTTGGATCCCTCATGTTTGGAATTCTATCATTTCTCATCTCTACTTCTTGGCTCCCTGACTTCATTTAAGTGCCAGCTAAGATCCTGTCTTCTATAATAAATGTTTGCTAGTCTTGCTTAATGCTAGTGTCTTTCTTCTAGGATTAGCTTCAGTTTATCAGGCATATATCTTGTTTGTATGTAGTTGTTTGCAGGTTCCTTCCCCCAATTAGACTGAACTCCTTGATAGCAAGAACTGTTTTTTTTTTTTTACCTTTCTTTGTATCTTCAGTTATTGTCCCAGTGCCTCCTAGATTAATATTTTAACAGCTCATTGGATAATAGCTATCCAAGATATATCTACATCTTCAAGATATATGTGGGCATGGGAGCAGCTGGATAGCTCAGTGGATTGAGATCCAGGCCTAGAGACAGGAAGTCCTAGGTTCAAATTTGGCCTCAGACACTTCCCAGCTGTGTGACCCTGGGCAAGTCATTTGACCCCCATTGCCTAGCCTTTACCACTCTTCTGCCTTGGAACCAATATACAGTATTGACTCCAAGATGGAAGGTAAGGGTTTAAAAAAAGAGATATATGTGGTATTTGGTCATATATTAATTAATTTGTGTTGACATGATGTGATCTGACTTGATTGAGCAATCTCCATTAACTGGGCTTATGTTAAAGACAATTGTCAAGTGTGTTAGAAAGAGCTGTCCATTCTATGATCCTTGAGGAGATCAAGGAGAAATGGCTTAACTGCTATGAGAGGCCCTTCTCTCCTTTGGGATATGTCCAGAGTTTTCTCTTTGGATCTTGTATCAGTTGACATGTATATTTTGCCCATTCTGTCCATTTGCTTAGGTGCTAATGCCATAAATGTATTATGCCATGTCAATTAGATATGCATCATTTTTATGATTTGTTTATTTGTATGTGCACTAATCATTTTATACCTACCATCAGCCAATTGATATTATTACTGCTTATATTGCTTTTTTGTTTATGGTTATTTGCTTAGGTACTATAGCTATATACATACGCACCACATATAGAGCTATATATGTATGTGTGTGTATGTATACATATATATATGAACATGATGGAAAGATATAATAGGTTCTGCTTTGTAATTCATACCTTTTGTCAATGAAGTAGCTTATCAAGTGATGCTTCAAATTATTATGACTACTGCTTGCAATATTAAGGTGGGTTGGACATAAGCAGTACTATGGAATGATTATCTGTGATGTTGGGATAATTATTATTGTTATATTGAGTGTTGGTGAACATTACCAAAGTATTTACAAATTATATTCACATTTAGATATCAGGTGAAATTTGAGTGATATTTTAGGGGTTACATAATTTTTGGCTGTGGGGAGGAAAGCAACTTAGGGAAGATCTTCTTTCCTAGAGATGTCATATAGATGATAGAAGAGCACAGGACTAGACTAGACTTCGTGTAGATGCACAGAAATACTTCAGGTTTTTCTGATTTCCAGTGGTCTAAAAGAGACTTCTTACCAGGACCTTCATAGACAGGAGGAAAAAGCAGCTATATCTAGTTAAAGAGAGTGAGAGACAGAATGTTGCCACTTGCTACTAAAAGCAAAGGATGTGAAGCATAAGGTTATACTTCATCATGGATCATGCATGAAGATGGAGAAATGGAAGTAAGATGTGGACAAATGTGCTTGCGCCAGCTGGAGGAGGAGGATTGGAGGAGAGAAAGCAATGCATACATTCCAAAAGAATAAAGGGATAAAAAAAGAAACAGAGCAATTTTTCATTACTCTTCTAATCCACAAAGAGTAACTCTGGCTCAGTTGATAACAATCTTTATCCACAGTAGAAACCTCCACTTTTCCTCCTCTAACTTTCTTCTTCCTTCTTTCTTCTCCTTTTTCCCTTACCTTCTGTATTAGAATCAATACTGGGTATTGGTTCTAAGGCAGAAGAGTGGTAAGGGCTAGGCAATGGGGGTTAAGTGACTTGCAAGGGTCACACAGCTAGAAAGTGTCTGAGGTCAGATTTGAACCCAGGACCTCCCATCTCTGGGCCTGGGTCTCAATCCACTGAGTAACTTTCTTCTTAACCTTTTTTAATATGGCTTCTGATATCATCATTCCATTGAAACTACTCTCTCTATAGACACCAATGATCTTTTAGTTGCCAAACCCAATGCCTTTTTCTCTATACTCATTCTTCTCGACCTCTTTATGGTCTTTGATATTGTTGATTATCCTTTCCTCCATAATACCCTCTTCTCTCTAGTTTTTCAGTATACCAGTCTCTCCTAGTTCTTCTCCTATGTATCAGCCCACTACTTCTCAGTTTTCTTTGCTGGATCTTCTTCCAGATCACACCCTCTAAGTGTCTCACAGGGTTTGATCCTGGACCTTTCTCTCTTTTCCCTCTATACTACTTCACTTGGTGATCTCAGCAGTTCCCATGAATTTGAATGCCATCTATAGGCTGGTGATTCTCAAATTGACCTGTCCTGCCCTAATCTCTCTACTGACATCTCCAGCTGTTTTTCAGACATCTTGAACTGAATGTTCAACATTTCCAAAACTGAACTCATCTTTCCCCCTAATCTGCCTTCCTTCTAACTTCTCCATTATTTTCAAAGTCACCACCATTTTCCCATCCCTCAAACTCATAATCTTAATTCCTCACTATCTCTCACTCTCCCATATCCAATCCATTGCCAAGGCCTTTCAATTTCACTTTTGCAACATCTCTCAAATAAATATCTCTCCTATAACACTGCCACCACTCTGGTGTATTGGTGCAGGCTCTTGTCTCCTTGAGTTTAGACTATTGCAATAGTCTACTGGCGGGTCTGCTGGCCTCAAGTCTCTCCCCACTATAATCCATTCTCCATTCTCATCAAAGTGAATTTTCTAAAGTGCAGATCTGACCATGCCATACAATGCCTGTCCCACCCCCACCCCAATTCAATAAACTCCACTGACTCCCCCATCACCTCCAGGATCAAATACAAGGTCCTTCATAACCTAGTCTCCTGAATATTTCCAGCCTTCTTATACCTTACTCACTGACTCATACTCTTTAATCCAGTTACAATTACCTTCTTAAGATGCCTTGAATATCAGATACTTCATCTCTAGGCACTGGGCATTTTTATTGGGTTTACTCTATGCCTAGAATCCTCTCCCTTCTCATCTCTGTTTATTGGCTTTCTTCAAGTTTCTACTGAAATCTTCTACAGGAAGACTTTCACAGTTCCTCTTAATTCCAGTGCCTTTCCTCTCTTAATTATTTTCTATTAATCCTATATATAGCTTGCTTTGTATATGTTTGTTTTCATATTGTCTCCCTCCATTAGGTTGTGAGCTCCTCGAGGGCAAGGACTGTTTTTTGCATTTTTTTTTTATCCCTAGTGCCTGGCACATAGTAGGTGCTTACTAAATGTTTACTTATGGACAATTGCAGTTGATAATAGCACTCCAATAAGAAGTTGCTGTCACATCTCAGCAAGACACATATTCTTCTCCCAGAGGCCATGTCCTGTTAGGGGAGATGCCCCAATCCAACAAATTAGGGGAGTTCCCCTGATTACTCCCATTACACTAGAATAACTTCTGTTCCTCTTTGTACTCTTTCTAATTTTCACCATATGTTGTACTTGTGGTAGAAAGAAGCATCAAACCCAAACATAATTTTCTAGGTGTGCCTTCACTGGGATTCCATAATGCATACTACCACTTCCTTACTTGAAGAAATGATGAACTCTGTGACACTACACTTATGTCTTCTGTTAAAATTGTGTCTTGTAAACTCCTCTTAAAATTTCACTTTCACTCTAGTTTCTCTCTTCCCCTTACTTTGCAGATTCACATCACCACGAAATAGTGACATTCTATTTTTCCTACATTTGGTTATAAACTTGTATTTCTCAAATCAAAGAGGAAATTTAAGACATGATTTAAAAATCTGAGCTCTATCATGATATTGCCAATGGCCTGTGGCAGTGGAGGGGAACCTTTTAGACGGGTGAGTGATGTGAGAAAGACGGAGAGAGGAGCAGCCCAGCCCTGCGTCCTGGCTTTCTAAGTAATGAATTCTGGCAAACTGTGCTGGGGTGATGGCTCACGTGCCCACAGAGTACCCTCTCTGGCACATATGCCAAAGGTTTGCCACCGTGATGGAGAATCTTTTAGAGACAGAGTGCCACCTTGCCCCCCTCACCTTGCCCCCCACCCCCAGTCCCCTCTTACCCCAGACGTGGGAGGGAGGAAGGGCTCCCATTGGGCTATTGGGTGGAGGGGCGGGTCACGTGAGAAATGTCCTCAGGCGAGTTCGGAGAGGCGGAAGGGAGCAGCCCCCTCTGGCACACTCCCACCCGCATGCCATAGGTTTGCCACACGGCTCTATGGAGTTGACTACTATTCAAAAGCCTTCAGCGAAAAGCATTCCAGGCACTGGGGGTAGCTGGTGAAAATACCCAGAGTGGGGGGTATGTAGTGCCTCGTGTGATGAACAGCAAAAAAACCAGTGCCACACAGCTCTCCAGAATAAGTTCACAGTTCCACCAATAGCGCGTCAGTGTCCCAATTTTCCCACTTCCCTCCCAACAGGTATCATTTTTCTTTCAATCCTGTTAGACAATCAGAGAGGTGTGAGGTGGTATCTCAGAGTTGATTTAATTTGCATTTCTCTTATCAATAACAACTTAGGGAATTTTTATATATGACCATCGATAGCTTTAATTGCTTCTTCTGAAAACTACCAGTTCATATTTTTTAATTATTTTTCAACTGGGGAATACTTTGTATTCTTATAAACGTGACTCCGTTCTCCATGTTTGTGAAGTGAAGCCTTTCTCAGAGACTAGCCCCCCCCCCCCCCCTCTACCCCAGTATCACTGGATGGAGGAGTCTATAGGATTGGGGGGATATAAGGCGAAAGAAGACTGGGAAGGTGAAGGTGGAGCTGAATGCCAAATAAAGCATTTTGCACGTGGTCTTGGAGGCCATAGGGAGCCACTAGAGTTTATTGAGTGCCCCCATATGTGTGTGACAGAGACAGGCATGGCTGGACCTGTGCTTTATTTAGAAAAGTTACTTTGGCTGTTAAGTGATAGACGGACTGGCATGAGGACTGGCATGAGGAGAGACGTATGGCAAACAGACTCACCAGCAGTTGTTCATACTTCACATAGGACCATATCTACTTTAGATAAATTAGAAACAATATGTAAGAAAGAGAGTTATATGGTAGCATTTTATGCTTTAGTTCAAGTATCATTTACTTTATCTTATTAATGAGAAGGTTGATAAGCCCTACAGCTTAATAGAAAGCACACTGGACTTAAGAGACAGAAGAGACCAAGTTTCAAATCTTAACTCTGACATTAGCTTGTGACCTTGGGCAAGTCACTTGACCTCTCTGAGTCTAGGTTCCCTAATCTGTCAATGAGAAGGTTAGTTGCAGCTCTAAATGATGGGATGATCAGGAATAGTCCTGAACCTCAAGAGAAGTAATTTGCTCATGGTCACACATCTAGTGCATAGGACAGAAATGAATGGTTCCACAACCTCTTTTAATATAATTCATTCTTATAATCATTCTTACTACCAAGAAATTATTTTTCATATTTAATTTAATATTGTTTAAATTTATTTTATTTTGTTTTGCTCCGTACCATCCCCTTTGATATCTCTTGGATGTTTAAACTGTATTTGTCTTTTTCTGGAGGTTAAATAATCCCAGTGCCTTTAATTTTAGGTCTTTAGGAAGCCTTTTGGAAATTCTTTTATTCATAGTCTCCCTTAGAGCTAGAAGGGACCTTAGAGATAATCTGGTCTAATCCCTTCATTTCACAGATGAGAAGACTGAGGCTCCCTGAAGGCCAAGACCACATAGGTGGTGATTAGTAGAGATGGAATTCAAATCTAGGCCCCTGACTCAATTTAATTTAACAAGCATTTATTAAGCATTCATTATGTATAAGGCATTATGTTAAACAAACATAAAAAGAAGTTCTGGGAATATTCTTTATCTATGCCCTCACTCACTATGTTTCCATAAGCAGGTCATTTCCCTTTTGGGAGTCTCAGGAATAGGATCACAGATATTGTGCTGAAAAAGACTTCCACTTCCCTCATTCACAGATGAAGCAATTAAGGCTCAATATGTGGTGATTTGTTTGGGTCACATATAAGTAAATATTGGGGATGAGATGTGATTTTTATATTAATTTGCCCATGACTAAAATGGGAAGTAATGGAATTTGTGCTACTAATCCCCTCACCAGGTTATCGTAAGGAAAGTTCCTTGATTAATTTTAAATTTTAAAGTATTATTATTTTTCTTAGACATCAAAGGTTTTTTCCCCCTCATCTATGGGAAGTATACATGGTTCCGCCTAAGGGCAGAGGGAATGGCCCATTTGATTTCTTAAGTTCTCTTCCATTTCTAATAAGTCTATGATTCACATGGTATCACTCCTTTGCAGTACCTCCCAAATTAGTGTCATTCAAAATTAATACATTGTTTACACCCTTAGCCGTATCATTAGTAAAGATATTAAGTAAAACTGAACCCAGCCCCAACCCCTAAGGCAGTCTTCCAGTATCACTTCTGATTTGACACATTGGTTTTGTCTACACTTGTATTATTATGGTTAATTGAGGCATTTGTCTTAATAATTCAAGAACCATCAGCACCATTTACCCTCCTCAATTATAGCTACATCTCACTTTATTAGCTTATATTCCTGAATAATGCACAAATCAAATTTATGTATATCAAATTATATTTTTCTCTTGACTTCTATAGTCATGTTAGGAGAGTTTTATCTTTATTTCTGATGGATTTCTAGTTGACAGTAACTTTTAAGAGTCTGGTCCCCGCAAGCAAATAACCAACATTCATAATAGATGCTATAGTTCTAAATTGTTTTGTAAATTAAATCTACAATGTTGGATTTTTTATTTCAAATTTTTTTGTTATTCTGAACATGACATCCACCAACAAATGTACTTCTCTAGAAATAATAAAGAAAAAGAGATTTGCATATGAAATCATGATTCTGACTAAGTCTAACTTGTTTACTTTTTCAAGATATACAATACTTTAGTTTCAAAACTATACTGTTTATCTGCCTTCCTCTGAGCTTCCTATTTTCTTCAGCCTTTTTTTAAAGCTTTATTGTTGCTTTAAAAAATTACTATAATTTACCAATAACTCTTCCTTTCCTCCTCCCAATAAAAGCTTCCCTTGTCACAAAGAAATAAAGTTAATGCCAGACATATCACCACACTATCCAGATCTGATATCAGACCTAGTCCACCACCATTTTTCTCTCTCCTTCTTTCCATCTCTCCTCTTCTCTCCCCCTCTCAAACTGTCCCCCCCCCCAGTCCCTCACTCCATTCATCATCAGTCTCTCCTGAGGTGAGAACTGACCATTGCATTGCTTAGAATTCTGAAGACTTTCAATGTTATTTTGGCTTCCATCATTATGATCATTGTGCAAATTGCTCTCATAGTTCTGCTTACTTCAGTTCATACATTTTCTCAAGTTTCTCCGAATTCTACATATTCATCATTTCTTATTGCAATGTTATTCCATTACATTCATATACCATAATTTGTTGACTTATTTCCCAATTGTTGAGCATCCACTTTCCTTCCAGTTTTTTTTTTTTTTTTGCTGCCTTCAAAATGTGATGGCATAAATATCCTTGTAAATATGAGACCTATTCTTCTGTGACAAGGAGCCTTATTGTGAAATATTTTGTAAAACTAATAACGTGAATAATGCTCTGGCTCTCTTGTCTCCATTTAGCTGTTTTGAGGTTCCTGCCATTTCCTTAAAAGCATGCTTTTTCAAATAGGCATTTCTGATGAAATGAGTATGGCTTTGGAGCCCCTAGGTCCTTCATCTCTGGCTTTTCGTGATAGTTCTCGCTCCCGCTCATCTGACTATTCCTTCTCAGTTTCCTTCCACTTCACCAACCTTATCCTGACCCCTTAAGGTAGGTGTACCCCACCGCTCTGTGCTGGGTTGTCTTCTATTCTTTTTCTATGCTCTTTCTCAGTGGCCTTATCAGCTTCCATGAATTGAGCTGTCATCTCTATTCGGACAACTTCCACATCGACATGCCTCGCCCTAATCTCTCTCCTGAGTTCTAGTGCCCCCTTACTAGCTACCCACTGGACATTTCCAAGTGGATGTCCTATAAGTATCTCAAACTGAACCAATCCATACTAAAGCTAACTCACCTTTCCCCTCTGATCCTTCCCTCTTTTGAGCCTCCCCATTTCTGTTGAGATCATAAAGCATTGTTCCAGTTAGGGGCTATTTCTTTTTGCTTTTGAGTCCTGGCACCTAGTACGATGCTTGGCACATAGCAGATGGTTAATTACTTGTTGAATCAGTTGGTTTTACTTCACCTTTGTCCTCACTTAACGGCATTTGATGACAGTTCTTTAATTTTCAGTGCTTGTGATGCTACATGGATCAAGTGTCCAGGAAATGGATGAAATGTTTAATTTCTAATTCTAATAAATGCCCACATGGGACTAATCAATGAAATTTGTGAGATGTTTCTGAAGGAACTACCAAACTTTTAACATAATTTGTTTTTCAAATCTGGTCCCCTCCACACCCATGCCCTGGCTGTTCATTGTTTACAACTCCATACTTCTCTTTTCTGAACTTATAGACTGTCTTTTAATACTTCTTAGAAGTTTCAAGTCAAAAATGTTCTCAGAGATCATCTGTTCAATTTCATTGCTTTTAGTTAGGACATGTAAATCCTCTGAGGAGAGAGAGAGATGGGTAATTTTTTTTATTCAAGATTTCTGACAAATGGAATTCATGCCATTCCCAGTGAAACTACTTTCTTAAATTTTATTTTGAGCTTAACTAACCCTAGATAAAATGAGCATTTTTATATGCAAAGCAGAAGTGAAAAAGGAGATTGCAAATGAAGCAGCAACTTTGCTGTTTACCATACCACTTGCTTCTCCTTCCAAGGAGCTCTCTTGATTTGTATGTAAAACTATTTTCAGTTTTCAGACAATAAGCATTTTTTAAAGCACCTACTATGTGTCAGGTGCTGTGCTGAGTGCTGGGCTTATAAAAAGAGGCAAAAAACCAGTCCTCACCTTTGAGGAGTTCACACTCTTATGGTAGAGACAACATGTAAACAGCTATGTACAAACAGTTATATATAGGATAAATGGGAAACAGTCAACAGAGGAAAGGCATCAGAATTAAGGGAGATCAAGAATGGCTTCTGAAGAAGGCACATATCTATGAGCTCGTTTCTTCCTGGACCTGAGCTGTTTCTTGGTTATAAAATAAACACTTTTGAATGCTGGAAAAAGGCCAAAAGGCTACTATTTATTAGTCACTGCTCAAGTGATCTAAACAACAGACTATGCAAACATACCAAGAACCAAAAACAAATCAAATCATTCTGGTCCGATTGCGTTTTTCACTAGCAGTAAGGCAACTGAATATTGGGCACCAGAAGGACCACATTTGGAATAAATTAAGGGACTGCCAGCTTAATTACCACTGTACTTGCCTATCTAGACTGAGCACAGATGAAACCTAACCCAAGCTGTGTCTGTCAATGGCTTCTAATTTCTCACCAGGTATTTCCTTTGCATTCTCACAAGAGGTGTTCATTCCCATAAGGCACCAGAGAGATTCAACTACCCTGTGACTCTACCCAGGCTTCAGGCAAATGCAATTAAATTTCTCCAAACTGCCATTATATGAACAATAAAATATTAGATGTACATCTCTTGGGCAAATACTGAACTGGGCAGAGTTGGTGGGGGATGGAGGTAGAGAATAATAATATACTTGGGTGCTGCTTCTGCTTATAATAATCAAATCATGGCCAGCAAAGATCACAATTTTATAGCTAGAAAGAACCACAGAGACAATCCAACATCTGCTTTTCAGAGAGGAAGTTGAAAAAGGAGAACTGATTTGCCCACCGTCCAATAGACTGTAAATAACTGTAAAAAACAAAAACTGTAAATAACAGTTTGAGCCATTCCAGAGCCAGCACTTTTCCCATTAAATTCTTCTGTGTGTCACAGAGCTTGGAAAGCATCTAACCCAACCATAAATCTCATTCAAGACACCCCTCTGCAGCCTGCTAACAGGTGTATCCACCCTTTTCCTGAACAGCAACAAGCTCCTTCCTACCTCTGGAAGGTCTCCTGCCTTTGTTGGATAGCTCTAATTGTTAGAAAATACCTCCAGATAGTCACAATCAGATTCTCTATAATTTCTACCCACTGGTCCTCATTCTATTCTCTGATGTTAACACAGGAAAAGTCTAATCTCTTTCTATACAATTTTCTTCACTTGGGAGGAATCCAGAACTAATTCTCAATACATTTCCCTATTCAAGGGGTGTTTTCTTTCCCCTTTTTAGCTGAATTTACATTCCTGGCATCTCAGGGCTGGCAGAGGTTACAAGCCCATCCCCATCTTCTTACCAGTACCTCTGGGATTGGTAATCAAAAGCATCTAGCATTTACCACCACCACCCCTTGCCTCATGGGACGAAGCATAGAACACAAAGCGGCAGCTTGCATGTGTCTTTGTATCTGCTGTCTGGCTCCTATCTTGATCTGATCTAGTAAGAAACTCTTGGAGCTAACTGGAGGTTTACACTTGAAAATATGAATAATACGTAATATCTGTATACCTCCTATGATTCAGAGAGACTTCAATATTCAAAAACATTTTCCATGACAAAGAATATTATGAATGCCCCAGTAATTACGGGTGGGGATTTTCACGCTGGCTGATGCCTTCTTGGATCAGAGCCATGGCCCTTATGCATTCACAGGCTAAGATAGCTAAATCCTTGCAGGTCTCATGTGAGCTTTTGGAAATAGGACAGGTGTGGCAGTTACTAAACCTGGGTACAAGAGAATATACAGTTTATTCCCAGGTGTGTGCCATTTTGTCTCGTTTGGACATGTTATTTTGGGTCTGCAGGTCCCTTTTAAAACAAAACTTAATTAGCATAGTGTATAATGTGGGTAGATTTTCTTTTAAAATTCAGGTAGGAAAATTTATTTGTAGGAATGGATCTCTTTCAAGGAATAGGTGTCTTTCTTTTCTCCTCATTACGATATTGATCTTTTCTCTGGGAACATCTCTTCAATATAATCTTTGTAAAGACAACAACAAAAAATTCTTCTCCCAAAAGAATGGTTTACAATAGTAGACCGTGAAAAGACCCAGCAGTTTCCTGGATAATTTGTTCCACTTGTAAAGCCTACCATAATTGAGATAACCTTATACATATGGGGAACTTGACTTATCTCTTTTGGTGTCTGCATCTGCTTCAGTGGAAAGGCCTATGAATGAATGCTAGAACCAATATTTAGCTGTTGTGTGATTTGGAAAACTAGCTTCCTCTCTCTGAACTCTAATTCTTGCAAAGAAGCAAATGTAGCGTATAATGAAGACCTCTAGGTTCAAAGCAGGAAGACATTGGCTTAATCTCTGGCTCTGCCACTGGACAAGTTACTTCGCCTTTTTTGGCCTGTGGTTTTCCTGATCCATAAAAAGAAAAGTTTGACTTGGAGTATTCCTAATATCTCTTCCAACTCCAAAATCATGCAATCTAAAAATAACTGTCAATATTTATTTAGCCCCTACTGCATGCCAGGCACTGTGCTCAGCATTGGGGATATCAATTAGAAGATAGACAATCCTTGCCTGTAAGGAGCTTATAATATAATGGGGAAGACAATAACAAAAAGAAGGTGAAAAGAGTGGTGTGCCACAGAGTACCCAAGGCAATGGTGTGATGCTCATGGAGTCAAAAGCAAGCAGAGCAGCTGGTGGGAAATGAAGAGTTGGATGGTGCATTTAGAGCCCTCTCTAAAGGGAGGCTTTGGGAGATTTTTGCTCTGCTCTGCAGCACTCCAGTCAGAGGGGAGAGGCAGCTGAGGATACTGAGGACTTGTTGAGTATCAAAGCTGAAGCAATCTCGACGATGATGAAATCTCTGGTGATGAGCTTATCCTAGGGAAAGCATGATATTTGTGGAGTCAGAACCAAGTGGAGCAGCTGGTGGGAAATGAAGGATAATAATACCCTACAGTGTGTGGTAACCAGGTGCCTCAGTGTATAGAGTAGACCTGCAGAGAGGTAGACCTGAGTTTATGATCTAGCTGCAGATACTTACAAGTTGTGTGATCCTGGGTAAATCACCTAACCTCTCTCTGCCTCAGTTTCCTCATCTGTAAATGGAGATAATAATAGCATCTAATTCCTGGGTTATTGTGAGGATAAAAAGGAAAAAATATATATAAAGCTCTTTGCAAACTTTAAAACATTATATAAATACTGGCTATTAGAGATTATTACTTGTGAGCAAAGTATTTTGTAAACCTCGAAGTGCTCTATAAATGTGAATCAATATTACAATGATTAATTTACCAGATTATTGACAAGATATTTAAGAGGTTTGTGCATTGCAACACAACATAGCAACAAAAGAGAATGTTTCTTTTATATGATCATGGAGATTTTATTATTACAATTAGATTTTCAGGGAAACAGTCAGATTTTGATACAGTGGAAAGAGACTAGCACAAGTGTCATTCAGATTCTGCCTCTGATGCTGACCACTTGCAAGTCACTCAAACTCCCAGAGTTTCCATTTCTTTTCTATAAAGTGAGAGGATTAGAATAGATGGTCTGAAGTTAAAAGTATGATCCTATGATTTTTGAACTCTGTAGGACAGTGATGGGCAAACTACCGCCCTCTGGCCAGATGCCACCCCCTGAAATGTTCTATCTGGCCTCAGGACATTATTCCTAATCTGTCGAACACAATGAGTAGGATACAATGCAATGAAACTTCGAAAGAGTTGCCTTAGAAACAGACTGAGATGAGCATTTCCTTTCCTTTGGCCCCCTCTTTAAAAAGTTTGCCCATCACTGCTTTGGGACATTGTTACTGGAAGCACATCAATATTTATAGAAAGCCAAGTTTCTAGTACTGTAAGGTATCAATAACCTGGAAAAAAATGTCTGCCATGAGTTCTGTGCTACACAGCAAAGATTCTGTCAAGATGAAATCAAGAATGTGGATTTTGTCTTTAATCATGGTAAAATGTTCATGTTTGACAAACACAACGGGAACAAATCAGTGACTAAAAGGAAAAAGTGGAACAGCATTTCATCAAATCCTGCCCATTCCTACCAACTAGAGCCAGTGATGGGCAAACTTTTTAAAGAGGGGCCAAAGGAAAGGAAATGTTCATCTGTCCGTCTGTTTCTAAGGAAACTCTTTCGAAGTTTCATTGCATTGTATCCTACTCATTGTATTCGACAGATTAGGAATAATGTCCAGAGGCCAGATAGAGCATTTCAGGGGGTGGCATCTGGCCAGAGGGCCGTAGTTTGCCCATCATGGAACTAGACTATTTTTTTCATTCATTCGTACATGCACAGAAATATTTCTTGAGCATCTATTACATTCATAATGTTATAAATGTAATCCTATGCTTTACAAATATTGTCTCATTTTATCTCCACAACAACCCTGGAAGGGAGGTGCTTTTGTTATCCCCATTTTATAGAAGAAGAAATTAAGGAAGAGAGCAGTTAAGTAACTTGCCCAGGGTCATAGAACTAGTAAGTACTCAAGGCTGAATTTAAACTTAGGTCTTTCTGACTCCAAATCCAGTGTTCTATCTTTTGGGATACCTAGCAGTATTAATGATCAGCATGGAAAATGAGTGCTATAGGAATTCAGAACAGGGCAAAATTAACATGGGCTAGAGTGACTGGGGAAAGATATTTGGGATTGAACCCCTGGCAAACATTTATATATTTATTGATTTTCGACTACATGATTCATTGCATCTATCACAATAGTTAAAATTTATATGGCACTTACTTTGTGCCAGGTACTGTGCTAAGAGTTTAGCTATCCCTTCCACAATGGTGACTTTCCCCATCATGGTTTTGCTGTATCAGAAGTTGGCATAAGAATTAAATGGGAATTTGGGGGGTGTTTTGTGGAAACCACAATGTCTAAAGGCCAGCAGACAATACAGAAAAGGTTTAGAATTTCAGAAATGCATAAAATATATGCAAAGTATTATATAATATCAACATATTTTATATTTCCATACCATAACTATATATAATTTCTTTTATTAAAATTTAAATAAGTAATAAGTTAAAGTTTGTGAAAAGTACATAAAAGCTAGCATCTTACACAAAAAGGATAGAAATGTAGAGATATCTTAACATTGACCCACATATAGCCTATGGTCAAAAACTTAACCCAAATTTTACAAGAAAGTACTATAAACACTCCATAAATAAAAAAGAAAAAATTCAGATTTCTCTTCTGGTATGAATATTTTACGCCAAAATATTTTACACAGATTTTTCAGATTGTGGTGGCCATATACCTCTAAGCCTGGAAATGTGGAAGGGATACCTGTATTATTTAATTTGATACTCACAACAATCCTGGGAGGGAGATACCATTTCCCCATTTTACAGTGAGAAAACAGGCAAACGAAGGTGAAATGACTTGCCCAGAATCACAAAGCTAATAAATATCTGAGGTCAAATTTGAACTCAGGTCTCCCTGACTGCAGGCCTGGCTCTCTAAATCTGGCAATGTCAGGAAAGGGCTCCTATAGTAAAGTAGAGCTTGAGCTGAGTCCTGAAGAAAGCTAGGATTCTAAGAGGTGGAAGTGAAATTCTGAAGACAAAGAACAGATCATGCAAAGGCATGGAGCTGGGAGAGAGAAAGCATTATATGTAAAGAATGGCAAATAAGTTAGTACGTCTAAACTCTTTGGAATGTATGGAGCGAAGGGATATGTAAGAATTTTGAAAAGGTAGGAAGAAGCAAGATTTTGAAGAGCTTTCAGTGTTCATATGAGTTCATATTTGATCCCAGAAATAATAGGGAGCCACAAGAGTTCATTGAGTAGGGGAGTGATGTGGTTACACCTGAGCTTTAGGAAAATCATTTTGGCTTTGGTGTGAAGGATGAATTGGAATGGGGAAAAAACAGAGGCAGGGAGATTGATTAGAAGACTATTACAATAGTCTAGGCCAGCAGTAATGGGGATATGAATCACAGAACATCTGTTTGAATGGAGAAAATATACATAAGGGACATGTTGTGATAGCAGAAAAGGCAAGATTTGTCAACTGTCTGAATATGGAGGAATGAGAAATAAAGGGAGACACTGAAGTGTGGAGCTGAGCCACTGGGAAGATGGTGGTGTTCTCAACAGAAACAGGGAAATACTAAAGAGGGATGGGTTGGGGTGAAAGGGTGAGAATCCACTTTAAAATGTCTTATAGACAGTTAGTGTTGCAGACCCCAAACTCAGGGAGAGACTGCTTAAATATTTACTTAAATATTTGGTACAGATAAAAAAAATTGGAAAGGACCTGTTTGTAAAAAAATATTTATAGTTGCTCTTTTTGTGGTGGCAAAGAGATATTCCTCATTTGGGGAATGTCTGAACAAACTGTGATATATGGTGGAATACTATAGTCCTAGAAGGAATAATGAAAGGATAATTTCAGAAAGAGTTGGAAAGCCCTATAATATATGAAATGATACAGAGTGAAATAAACAGAACCAGGGAAACACTGTACACAGTAATAGCAATATTGTGGAGCAATCGAATGTGACAGACTTTGCTACTAACAGCAATACAATTATCCAGGACAATTCTGAGGACTTATGAAAAAGAATACTGTCTACCTCCAGAGAAAGAACTGTTGCAGTAAAAATCAGATGAAAACATATGAATTATCATTTATTTAGGTCTGTTTTGGGGTTTGGGTTCTATAAGAATATTTGCTTACACAAATGAATAATATGGAAATGCTTTGCATAATAAAAATTAATAAATTAAAGATTAAATATTTGGTGTCTATGTAGCTGAGAAATTTACTTTCTTATACTTGGAAAGATAATAGTAACTATTTTATTTAAACAACATTCTTTTAAATTAAACTTTTATTTCATTTAACAAATATTTGTTTATCTCTCCTTCCCATTTTCTTGCCTCCAAATTAGAAAAAAAAGAAGTAAAAAATCTTTGTCATAAAAGATGCAGAGTCAGGCAAAACTGATTCCTACATTGGCCATATCCAGAAATGTGTGTCTCATTCTGCATCTTGAGTCCATCTCTTCTCTATCAGGAAGTGGGAAGTATGCTCCATCATTGATCCTCTGGAAATGTGGTTGGTCACTGCATGGATTCGCGTTCTTAGTTTTTTGGTGTCTTTTTTCTTTACGATAGAACTATTATACAAATTGTTCTGGTTCTACTCATTTCAATGCATCTTCAGTCCATACCAGTCTTCCAAAGATTTTCTGAAATTGCCCCTTTCATCATTCTAATAGTGCAATAATATTCCATTACTTAATCTACCAAAATAGGTTTACCTATTCCCTAGTTAATGGGTATCCCTTTAGTTTTTAGGGTTTTTTTTTGTCACTACAAAAGGCACTGCTATAAATATTTTTCCCTCTTTAATATAATATCCCAGAGTGATATTTTGGGAGCCAAAGATAATGTAAAGAATTATTATCATTCATCAAAAAAAGTGAAATTTTAGCATCTCTTTTTTTTATGTTGGCAAAGAATTGGAAATTCAGTAGATGTCTATCAATTGGGGAATGTAAAAGGGAATCCTTTATTCTCTTTGCCTAGTTGGAGCTAACACTTTAGTTAACACTAACTTAAGTACCTCACTAGATTGTGAAGACAGGACTAACTCTCCTTTGTCCAACCTTTGATTGAATCAACACAAACTTGAAGTAGGTGGAGGAGCTCACAAATCACTTAGTGAATTTGCACCCTCAGAAACTCAATCAGCCAGGAATCTGTGAACCCTTTTGATGAATATTCACCCCTCTAAAAGGTGAGAATTGGTTCTCACAAACACTGCCTCCTGGGCCGTGCTAGATAATTTGGAAGACAAGAAGCCACTATACAAGACCCTGAATGTCTGGGGCTAAGGAAGTCAACTCCAAGAAGAAAGTCAGCTTCAAGAAGGAGTTGGACTTCAAGAGGGAAGTTAGCTTCAAGAAGAAGATTGGCTCAAGGAAGAAAGTCAGCCTCATGAATCACCTTCAGTTGGAGTCATTGTCTTGACCTGCCTCTTGGAGGGAATTTGGGTGAGTAGATAGCTGGCTTTCCCTTCCTGTCTTCTGGAGAGAGTTTAATTCCTGTTGAAAGTCAACAAGTCCTGGCTGAGTCAAGCACCAGAGCAATATTTAGTTAGATAGGCTAATGTCTTCTTTACCCTTTTGTGTTTTTCTTTCACTCTTTCCACCTCTTTTGTAAATAAAAGCTATTAAATTCATTTCAACTTTGAGCAATAATACTTTGAATCAGCAACCACCACTATTATTTATAATCTTCATATATTTTAGCCAAACCATTAAAATTTAATCCTTACAGGAATATGGCTAAAAAAGTTGTGGCATATGATTGTAATGGAATATTATTGTGCCATAAGAAATGATGAGAAAGATGACTTCAGAAAAACCTGGAAAGATCTATAAGAACTGATGCAACGTGAACAGAACCAGGAGAACACTATATACAATAACAGCAATATTGTATGGTGAACAATTGTGAATGACTTAGCTATTCTCAGTAATACAGTGATCCAAAACAATCCCCAGGGACTCATGCCATACGTCTACAGAGAAAGGACTGATAGAACCTAAATTCAGACCAAAACATAGTATATTTCACATCCTTTCTTCTTTTTTTGGTTCTGGTTCTCTTCTACAAAATGACTTCTATTGAAAAATGTTTTACATTATTACACATGTAATACCTACATCAGATTGCTTGCCATCTCAGGGAGTGGGGAGGGGAGAAGGAGAATTTGACTCAAATCAGAAAAAAAAAAACAACAAAGGTTAAAAATTGTTTTTACATGTAATTGAAGAAAAAAGAACAAAATATTATTAAAAAGCTAAAAAAAATGAAATCTGCCCTTAGGTAGATGATATTCTTTCTTTTAAAAATTTATTTAGAATATTTTCCCATGGTCACATGATTCATGATTTTTCCCTCCCCACTCCTGGAACTGACAAGCAATTCTACTGGGTTATGCATGTATTATTGTTCAAAACCTATTTCCATATTATTAATATTTGCAATAGAGTGATCATTTAAAGTCAAAATCCTCAGTAATACACCCATTGAACTATGTGATCAATCATATGTTTTTCTTCTGCATTTCTATTCCCAAGGTTCTTTCTCTGGATGTGGATAGTGTTCTCTTTCCAAGATTGCTCTATATTGTCCCCAATCATTGCATTGCTGCTAGTAGAGAAGTCCATTACATTCGACTTTACCACAGTGTATCAGTCTCTGTGTACAATGTTCTCCTGGTTCTGCTCCTTTCACTCTGCATCAATTCCTGGAGGTCTTTCCAGTTCACATGGAAATCCTTCAGGTCATCATTCCTTTCAGCACAATAGTATTCCATCACCAGGTATTCTAAACACTGTCTAGATTATATCAAGGTCCAATTCTGATATTAGACAAATAGGAGAAATTAGGTTTTTTTCTTCACTTCAAAATTCTACCCAGAATGATGCTTATTCATCATGCAAGTAGCTCCCCAGAAATAGAGAAAAGAGAATTGGCTATCATATCAGACCAGCAGTCCTAGTTGGGACTGTGGCCCAGTGCTGATACATCTGGGAAAGGGAAATCAAAATTTGAAGTTCCCAGGCTGCAAGTCAAGCTGGTATATGGGGGTGGAGAGGTGCCTTCTAAGGCCAGGTGTTAATTGTAGTTTGGCCCAGAGCACAAGATCTTATCTGCAGAGCCATAATATTATGCCTGGTCCTGGAACTATTAAAGGAAGAAGCTTGGATGACCCATTTACTGGGGATGTTTTTGCAGCAACTCTAAAGTAGTTTGTAACATTTGACAGTGTTAATGTGCTAATTCACTTAGATATATCAAAAGTAGGCATATTTAGAGCACTTAAACTTAAGCTTAAAACTTCCTCAACCCACAAACTGCAAATGTGAATATATGAATTAACTCTATCAAGATGATTCTAGTCTGCAACACAATTTGAAAGCTAAAGTTGTTTTGGGAAGGTTACTTTAATAGCTATTTTTAGATTTGGGACAATTGGGTAATTACTAAAGTATTTTTTAAAAAACGAATCCCTGAAACGTTCTTTAAGTACCCTGCACTTGGTTCTCAAAGGAAACATAGTGAACTTGTTTTTGTCTTTTTTTTTTTCCTGGGCTATAATTGGTTGCAAGCACAAATGTCGTGTATGTAGAAGGCTAGTATGTAATTAATTATCTAGTTAGGCACACAATAGACACACCCTCAAAACCAGGGGATTGGTAGCTATCTGAGCTTCTCCCACACTAAAATAATTGCGCACACACCTTAAGGACATGCCAAATATGTGTGCAGGATAAATTATAATCACCCAAGTTGCACCTCCAAAGAGGAAGCCAGTTTTTTTAGAATATGGCTCATCAAGTTAGGTGGGGATTAAATACCTAATAGAAGGCATTTACTATCTCGAGATGGAATCTTAGAGGAAGAATACATCTGAGGCAAGTGAGTCAATCACAGATATTTCTGTAACATAAGCCAGTATTAGAAAATCCCACAGTTGGAGAAATTAATGAATTTATGCTGGCAAGTTCCCAGGATGTCACCATGGATCAAAACCCCACTGAAGCAATCAACCGCATCTAAGCTGTATTTCTTGGCTGATGGTGGGTACTTCAGGTGTTCTGTTAAAGTGGAAGGCTGAAGGCCAAAAGCTTCTAACCACTTGAGAAGCGTACTAGAGGCCAAGTGGTACACACCTTGATGCGATTTGCCGGGATTAGAATATAAAGACTAAAATGACTGCAGTTAATTTGTGACACTAACATGAGTATAGCTTTAAAGGAAATGTTTCCATGCATTACTAAATCTTAATAAGGGGCAAGAAAAAAAATGAATTTCTTTTCAATCCATTCTCCAGTAGCTACTTGAACTAGTAGTACTTAGGTAGAAGACAAGATACATCATCCTTGCCTTAATTATCTCTGAGAAGAGGAATTTTTTTATTTACCCAGGGAAAAAAATGTCTTACATAATTAAAACAATACTGGAAAATGGATTGAAGTCAGGTATGTAGGTCAAGAGTACAAAAATGAAAACAAGCAATAGAACCAGTTATCGCATGTCAAACACCGAAGTCAAATGGCATACATTTTCCTTGGCACATGAGTTCATAATTTACTGCATCAACTGCCGACTGGTTTGTGAGCAATCAACACTGATCCAGAAACCCAGCATCGTTTCCCTAGCAACCTTCACATCAAGTGGGATTGTAATAAACTCTTTAAGACTTTCCTAGACCAAATTTCTCTTTTCAGAAGCCGACACTCATTTTTACTCATGGAAATTACTGAGACTTGAAGTCAGTAAGACTATCCTTGAGATGCTGAGTGGGACTGCCATCTCACTCCTACTGGAAATTATGCTAGGCAGTTAATTAGCACAATGGATTTAGTGCTGGGCCTGAAGTTTGGAAGACCAGAGTTCAAATCTGGCCTCAGATTCTTACTAGCTATATGGCTCTGGACAAGTCACTTAACCTCTGTCTGCCTTAGTTTCCTCAATTATAAAATGAGAGTAATAATAACATCTACTTTCCAGAGTTGTTGTGAAGATCTAATGAGATGACATCTGTAAAAGTGCTTATAGCATAGAATGTAAATGCCTTCCTTTTTTATGTAGCCATGTTACACTATTGACTCATATTGAGAGTACCTCATTGGAAAAAGATCTGGGGGGTTCATTAGAATCTACATTCTACATCTACATCTACATTCTAATGAACCCCCCCCCAGATCTTTTTCCAATGAGGTACTCTCTGCCCAGAACTGTAGAATAGAAGGAGGGATAAGTTAGCAGTGATCAAGTAAAGTGAAAAATCTGCATAATTCAGCCCCCAAATACATTTCCCCCTTGATTATCATCATAAAGCAAGAAAATGCATAATTTAGAACCTAATTTTCCTTAATAGCTGCAGTGGTATAGACATGGCCTAGAATATTTAGAGTTTATTTTCAGATTCCTAATTCCAGACTGAACCCAAGCAAAATTGGGAAGTAGACAAAGTAACTCCCTCCCCACCATCTCTCTCTACTGTCCCTGGACCCTCTCAATAACTCCTACTGAAGCCTGCCTTTTCTAAGTGCTTCCCCCAAATCTTCATTCCCTTTACCCTTACCATCCCACTTTTGGAAGAACTTTCATTCTGTCAATATTTTTTTTAGCAATCTGATTTACTAACCTACTAACATGCTAGTTCATGGTAAAGCTTACTGGCACAAATAAGTAAGCTTCCCCTCCCCATTTTCTACAGGACATAAGGCCACTACCAGTGGGCCACGTCTGCTAAAGGGCTTGGCATTTTGAGGTAATGCAACAAAAAATAGGGAGGCTGCTTCTGTTCTTCTTCCATTATCTTAAATGTATGACTTAGAACTCCCCCTCTCTGGGCTTGCCCATTAGAGGTAAGAAGACAAATGCTTCTCTAAGAAACACTGTGGAAGCTGTAGGAGGTCCCCAAGTATAGTGCATCTGGAAACCATGTGCTCATTCAGGTGACCCTGAAGCAGGACCTTACAACCTCTTAAAAAAATTACTCAATTTTATTTTATTTTCAGATTCGGATTCTCTCCTTTCCTGTATCCCTCTCCCCGCCCATTTAGAAGGCAAGAAACAGAAAATCTATTTTAAATATAAAATAATTTAAAATAAATTTAGGCAGTAGCCATGTTCTAGAGAAAACAACAAGAAAAAAGAAAGAAAATATGCTTCAATGTACATTCTGAGTCCATCAGTTCTCTATGTTGAGTAGGATTGCATGTTTTATCATGAGTTCTTTGGAATTTTAATGGGTTATTAGGTTGATCTGAATCTTTCACAGTTAATTAGCTTTTGAATATCATTGTTACTGAATAAATTGTTCTCATGGTTCTGTTCAGTTCACTTTGCATCAGTCAACATAATTCTTCCCAAATTTTTCTGAAACCATCCCTTTTATCATTTCTTACAGTATTCTATCACTTCATATTTCTTAACTTCTTAGCCATTTTCCAATTGGTATTTATTCCCTTAGCCAAGGCCTCTTTTACTTATGTTTCTTTACCTGAGCAAAGGTAATAGAGCAGTGATCCTAAAGTGGATGTTTCCAGGCTTAGAAGCAACCTGGTGAGTTCATGAGGTCAGGATCTGCCCAGTGCTAAGTACAGTATATATAGGAAATATTCTCTGTAGCTACCAGAGTACTTCTTGGAGAAGATAACCATGTACAGAGATACCAGGACAACTTTGGTCCCAGCATGCTAAAAGACATGGATTTGAAAGACATTCAGATGGCGCAGAGACGTGTTGAAGACCAAATGCCTATTCAACAGATTCACTAAGTGTTTCGTGTTTTAAGGATCAATTTCCTGGGAGAGTTTAATAGTAGTTATGTTATTGCTTCATGATGCAGGTTAGAGACTAGATTTTGTCAGTGCATGTTTGTGAGTCTTACATTTTTGTGTGTGTAGAAGAAATAAATAGCTACTTTATACTCGATCTCCATTGTATACTAAAAACTTTTCTTTTCCCATTTTTGGGGAGAGCCTCAACATGTGCCTAAGCTAAGCTTTAAGTAATGATCCGTTGGCTTGTAGGATAGGGGTACTAAGAACTAGAGAGCACAATAAAATGCTCCTGGATTATCTCTTTAAAGGCTGGCATGAGTCGGCTAAGGGGGTTAGGGGATTTGGGGAGAGGGAAAGAACATGAAACATGTAACTATAGGAAAATATTAAAAAAAAATAAAGGCTGGCATATCCATTACAAGGATCTAGAATTAGTGAAACCTTGGTGGGAGGTAAATCTCCCAGGCCCCTAGGTCTATTGTGACAAGTCCTTTTAGTAGTATCTACATTTAAAAAGAAGACTATGACAAATAACAAACAATCAAATAAATAAATAAACAAACAAATAAATAGGTGGGTAAGTGGGTAAGTAAGTAAATAAATAAATAAATAGGAGAGGCTTATGAAGTTCACATTCTAAGACCAAAGGAAGGAATTTCTAACCTTTAGACTCCAGGTAGTATTTTAGATGGAGCAGCTAGGTAGTTCAGTGAGCCCAGGCTTGGAGTCAGGAAGACCTGTGTTTAAATCTGGACTTAGACATTTAGTAGCTGTGTGACCCTGGGCAAGTCACTTCACCCTGTTTGCTTCAGTTTCTTCATATGCAAAAGGAGCTAAAGATGGAAATGGCAAACCACTCCAGTTTCTTTGCCAAGAAACCCATAAATAGTATCAAGAAGAGTCTGACATGACTGAACAACAATAGCCACAACCACAACTGCAACATTTTTAGGGAACTGGGAGTTTTTAGAGCTCCTCAGCTTGCAGCGCATAAGAAGTTACTGACTCCAGTAACTTTTTTATGCCAATGGAATTGTTTTTTCTAGGTTTGTACATACATCTTCTGGGTCAGGCTAATATTTCAGAGGTCATTTTAATGGTATGTGAACAGCATTAGATTCAACAAAATACTCAATAGATTTACAAGGCAGAGGAAAGAAGACTGGGGATACCTATTATAGGTACTAGAGAAGAGACTGAGTGAATGCTTATTGACTTAGACCCTTAGGCTGGATAAGGAATGCCTTATTCTGTTTCAAGTCCAAGGATGGCCCAGCACAGGAGGGAGCAGGCTTCCTTGGAGTGTTCCTTAAGATCCGAGGAGACTTTGATGAGAATAAGTTGTAGTCGGGAATGCTTCAATACCTCAAGGATCTGGGATTTTATATTCGTGTGGGTCCCTCTGCTATAGGTTGTATTCCATTAATCAGCAAGTATTTACTATGTACCTACTTTGCCCAGACTCTAAGGATACAAAAGTTAAACAATGCTTACTCTCAAGGAGCTTATATGCTAAAGGAAATACGATTAAGTGACTACCTCACAACTTGGTAGATAATCTTCTAGTTACTATTGTCAAAATATCACTATGAAGTCAAGGAGTTGTTGTGCCTCTGAAAACTCAGGGAAGCTGATCCTCCTAAGGCACATAAAGTCCTATTGGACCTATTCTTGAAGTCTTTCCAATCTTGCTAGAGGTTGTGCTCTGCCAGAGTGACCTTGAAGAGCTCAGGGTAATATCCTTGGAGTAGTCAAGTAGGACATGAGTACAGGGAAATAGGCTGATGATATCAGAAATACTCCCCTAAAATCTGGGGAACTTGTAGTTTTTTTTATGAAATCCCATGGGAAAAAATGATGAAAAAACTGTAAATGGATATTTCAAATGTAGATTTTTAAAAATTTTATTCCATTGTGAATAGCTACATTTTATAAAACAGAAAAAAGACAGATTTTTGAGTGTGTGGGAGAGTTGAGGAAATATCTGATTCCAATTAACTAAAAAAAGAATTCACTGCTGCAAAATGCTGACATTCAATCTCTTTTCACCACTGTGATAGAGATAAACAGTATTCTTTCTCACCAAGAATTGAAAAGGAAAAGGAAAACATCAAACACTCATATGGGAAAACTAACTTCATTAAGGTTATGTTATAAAATGAAGAAGTAAAAAAGAATATGTTCTAATGCTCTAATATAGTGAATTGATTAATTTTGCTGTATCAATCTAGCAATCATTTAAAAAAACAGTTTATGACAGTCTGTAATCTATTCAATTAGTGTATTTTTAAATGTGTCCAAATATTTGAAGATCTCTTGAGCCATATACCTAATTCTTCTACATTTACACAAAAAATGCATGAAAAAACTGGAAACAAAATATTTTTGGTCAAATAGCTCCCTTTATTATCCTTCAAAGTATGTCAAACTATTGCATTGCTAAGGGCAAAAGATCTGGGCCTTCCAAGGAAAGGAAGACAATACTAAATCAGAGTTTTTCACTAATGCACTAGATTTCTAGCCTCCTTAAGCTGAAAATTGGTATTGAATATTTCATGTGGAATATGGAAATTATCCATTACATTTCATGAAATCATTCTAATGAGAAAACACCAAATGACATTTAAAGTCATTGTATGCAAACTATAGGGCTTATCAAAATTTGTACCCGGAATTAAAATGAAAAGTCAGTATAAGCCCTGCGATGTTGATTGTTATTTGTGTGTGCTTTTGTGAGTTCACAAAATTTATAGTTTTACAAAGTGTCATGTTTTAAATGTTATTTAAAGTAATTGTATTGTCAGTTTATCTGTAGAGCATGTCATCACCCCCATTTGAAAGCATTCACATTTTTACATTAAGTATAATATGAGCAGATGAAAGGCATGCATGCTATATGATATACCACCTAACTTCCTTATCTTTGTCCAGTCACCCATTCATTTCCTAGGAGTCTTTTCTCTCATCCGTTCCTATTGTCCAATCAACTGCCAAGTCTTATCAGTTCCATGGCTTCTGTATCACCTGCCCCTTCTAATATCCGAGATATAGGAAGAACTAATGCAAATGTGTAAGGCCAAAAAGACATTCACTCTAAAACGACCCTAATTCAGGACCTCATCAACCTTCACGATCACCTCTTTATTGGTTTCTGTCCTAAAATATCTCCCTTCTCCAATTCATTCTCCACACAGCCAAATTGGTCTTCCTAAAGCACAGGTCTGATGATGTCACAATTGCTTAACAAGCTTCATTGGATTGCTCTTACTAGAAACTAGGATGAAACTCCAAAATTTTCTGCTTGGCATTCTAAAGCTTTTGGCAATCTTGGCCCCAACTTGCATTTCCAGACTAATTGCATATAATTTCACCCTAATTTGTAGAACTCTGCATCCAAACTGGCCCATTTGCTCTTCCCTATACATGTTCCTCCTATGTTCTCAGAATGCTTTCCCTTCTTACCTTTTGAAGTACCTGCCTTCTTTTGAGTTTCAGGGTAAATACAAAATCCTCAAATGTCATCTTCCTGATCCTCCTGGTTGCTAGTGCTCCTACAAAATGATCTTGTAAATAGTTTATATTTACATATATATTTATATCTATATCTATCTATATCTATCTATCTATCTATCTATCTATCTATCTATCTATCTATCTATCTATCTATCTATCTATCTATGTGTGTGTGTGTATGTATTTCTTTCCAGTAGGATGTAATCTCCTTGAGGCCCGGAACTGTTTCATTTTTGTCTGTATAGGACTTCTTAGGACAGTGCCTGGCACGAAGTAGGTTCTTTAGAAAAGCTGACAAATTGAATTAAATTCTTCTTCACAACCTATGGTTCAATTAAACTGACCTTGCTGTTCTTCATGTAAGACACTCAACCTTCAAAGTTCAGTCCAAATACCTTTTTACCATGAAGTCTTTCCTGACAATCCCTAGCTACTAGTGCCTCCCCCTTCACCAAATTACCTCACATTTACTTGGTATATACTTGTAGGTGGACTTGTTGCCTCCTCCAAATCAATGTAAGTTCGTGAGGGTAGAGAGAATCTCATAAATATTTTTGTATTCCTACTACCTAGTTATAAGATATGGCATGTATCTGTTGCTTAAAAGAAGCGGTAGCTTGATTGACTGAATCTATAATATTGTCCACAGGGAATTAACCCCTCTTTAATTTGGACTCTGTACTAACTTGTAAGAAGGCCTCTAAGGCAGTAAATTGTTCTACTAAATCAAATGCTTAAAATTTTTTTTTTACATTCTGCAGTAATTTTATTTTCCCCCAATATATTTTTATTTATCTCATTAAGTATTTTTCAATTACATGTAAATTTTTTTTAACATTTATTTAAAAAATTTTTTTTGAGTTCTAAATTTGCTCCTTTCTCCCCTACTTGAAAAGGTTAGGGATTTGATATAGATTGTAAGAAAGGTTTGGCACAGAAAGGAGATTTTGGAATGTTGCAAGCAAGGAAGCTCTTGAAGAGCAGGAGCGACAGTTGAAAAAGCAAGAAAGGCTTGTGGGAAAAAGAACTGGGAGGGGGACTTCATCTCTGGACTAGGGGGGAGGGGGAAGGGGAAGGGGGAGATGGAGGACTTTTACCTCACCTCAGGATTCAGATTTGGATACCTGGGGTTTTCCCTCTCTTTCCCTTTGTGCCTGGAAGATCTGAAAGTGTTCCTGTCTTTCCAGAATAAGACCAAAGAGGCTGATTAGACTCTATAGCAGCTGGAGAGAGTTTTGACCCAGAAGGCTTGCTGAGCCAGCCTGAAGACATCCTACCCAACTCTGTGCCAACTAAAAAAGACCTTTAATTCCCTGTCTGTAGATTAGATTAGATGACAGATTAGAGGAAGGAGGAAAGAGCATTTTTGGGCCAAAGCCATTGGCTTGGCCCAAGCCAAAGGACCCCATACCTATAGTGACCGAATAGGGTTTCTTACCCCACTTCCCATACCCATGCTTGACCTTGTGTTACAATAAACCACCCTGTTAAGATATCTGCAGTCAAACTGGTTCTTTGTGAATATCTGTTTAAGGTTGAGGGTGTGAGGGGAAATTTGGGGGAGACAGCTTTGGTCAAGTCAAACTCCAAAGCTGTCCATCATTGTTGCTTTCTCCGATGGGGTTGGGTTCAGAAAAGGCTTCTTGGGGTCCAAGCAAATCATTAAGTCCTAGAAACCCATCTATATCACACCCCATAGAAGTCTTTCATCTGAACACTGGTTCCTGTCCATCCCTGTATCAATACCATCACAGGGATAATCCCCAAGAAGCCCTCAATGTTATAGTAGAGGGTAACCCAGATAAGATAGGCTTCGCACATACATACGTCTGTCAAACAATCACACCTTTGGGTTTCTCTCCATTGATCAATATAACAGTTTAACAATCATTTTAACAAGACTATACATGAAAACTCATGTAAAACATATTTCCATATTAGCCATGTTGCAAAAGAAAAAAACAGAAAAAAACAACAAATGAGGAATAAAGTTTAAAAAGTATGTGTTGATCTTCATTCATATTCCATCAATTCTGTCTCTGGAAGAGGATAGCATTTCTTATCATGAATCCTTTGGAATTATCTTGAAGAAATTGTATTCCTGAGAGTAACTAAGTCATTCACAATTGATCATCTACAAATTTGCTTTTACAATGTACAATGTTTTCCTGGTTCTGTTCACTTCACTTTGCATCAGTTATTAAGTTTTTCAGACTTTTCAGAAAGCATCCTGATGAAATACCACAACTTGTTCAGCCATTCCCCAATTGATGGCATACCTTTGGTTTCCAATTCTTTGCCATCACAAAGGTAATGGCTATAAATATTTTTATTCATTCAAGTCCTTTTCCTTTTCCCTTGATCTCTATGGGACACAGACCTAGTAGAGAAAATGCTGGGTCAAAGGACATGCACAGTTTTATAGTCAGTTGGGGATAGTTCCAAATTGCTCTCCAGAATGATTGGATCAGTTCACACAAATCTACCAATATTTTTCCCACATCCCCTCTAAGATTTGTCATTTCCTTTTCTGTCATATTAGGGTACCTCAGAATTGTTTTAATTAGCATTTCTTTAATCAGTAGTGATTTAGAACATTTTTATATGATTTTAGTTTTGATTTATTCTTCTAAAAATGTCTCTTCATATTCTTTAACCACTTATTGAGGAATGATTCATATTCTTATAAATTTGACTCAGTTCTCTATATATTTGAGAGATGAGGCCTTTATCAGAAAATTGTGTTGTAAAAATTTTCCCCCAGTTTCCTGCTTTTCTTCATATCTTGGCTGCACTGGTTTTGTTTGAGCAAAACATTTTTTTTTTCCTGTTAAAAATCCTACCTTCTGTCTTAGAATCAATATTGATCCTAAGGAAGAAGAGTGGTAATGGCTAGGCCAGTGATGGCGAACCTTTTAGAGATTGAGTGCCAAAACTACAACCTCTCACCACAGGTGAAATAACCCCTTATCCCAGACAGGGGAGGGAGGAAGCACTCCCATTGGGCTGCTGGGCAGAGGGATGGGTGTTATGAGAAAGGTCCTCAGGCATGGTGGAAAAGGGGAAGGGAGCAGCCCCACTCCTATGGCACTCATGCCATAGGTTCACCAATATGGGGCTAGGCAATGAGAGCTAAGTGACTTGCTCAGGGTCATATAGCTAGGCAGTGTCTGAGGCCAGGTTTTAACCCAAGACTTCCTATCTCTAGACCTGGCTATCACTCACTGAGTCACCTAGTACCTGTTGCAAAATCTTTTTAATTTATTTAAACCCTGGGGAAGTCACTTACCCTTATTTGCCTCAGTTTCCTCATTTGAAAAGTGAGCTGGGGAATGAGTGTTGTATTTTGCCAGAAGCTTTCCCTGCCTCTATTGAATAATCATATGGTTTTCTTGGTTTTGCTATTAATATATTCAATTATGCTTGTAGTTTTCCTAACATTGAACTAGCCCTGAATTCGTGGTATAAATCCTACCTGATCATAATATATGGTCCTTGTGATTTATTGTTGTAATCTCCTGCTAGTATTTTATTTTAAAGCATTACATCAATAGTCATTAGGAAATTGGTCTATAATTTTCTTTCTCTGTTTTTGTTCTTCTTGGTTTAAATATCAGCATCACATTTGTCATAAAATGGATTTTGTAGGACTCCTTTGCCTACTTTTCCAAATAGTTTATATGGCACTGGAATTAATTATTCTTTAAATGTTTGGTAGTATTTGCTTATGAATCCATCTAGTCCTGGGTATTTTTTTTTTTTAGGGAGCTCATGGATGGCTTGTTTAATTTCTTTTTTCTAAGTTAGGGTTATTTAAGTATTTTACTTCCTCTTCTGCTAATTTGGGCAATTTATTTTTGTAATTATTCATCCATTTGATTTAGATTTCTTATCCTTTTTATTTTTGATACTGGTAATTTGGCTTTCTTCTTTTTTAAAAATCAAATTAATCAATGGTTTATCTATTCTATTGGTTTTTATCTCATAAAACCAGCTCCTAGTTTTATTTATTAGTTCAAAAGTTTTCTTGCTTTCAATTTTATTTATTACTCCTTAGGTTTCCGAGGTTTCCAACTTAATGTTTGGGAATTTTTAATTTGTTCTTTTTCTGTTTTTTAATTGCATGCCCAATTCATTGATCTGCTCCTTTTTAATTTTATTGATGTAGATACTTATGAGATATAAAGTTTCCTATAAGTACTGCTTTGGCTGCATCCCATAAATTTTGGTACCTTGTTCCATTGTTGTTATTCTCTTTAATGATTTTATTTATTGTTTCTATTATTTATTATTTGACTCACTTATTCTTTAGGATTCAATTATTTAGTTTCTGATTAATTTCTAAGTTGTTTCCATGCTTTTATATTGAGTACAATTTTTATCACATTTGTTATACTATTATCAATTATTAAATATTTTCAATAGTTCTGCTTTAAGGTACCCCATATAGCTGAGAAAAAAGTGTACTTTCTATTTTTTCTCCAGAAGTCTATTATATCTAAATTTTCTAAAATCCTATTCACCTCCTTAATTTTTATTTGTGGGTTGTTTTTTTTTTTTGTTTATTTTATCTGGATCTGAGAGGGGAAAGTTGAGATCCCTTGTTAGTATATATTTACTATTTATTTCTTCCTATAACTCACTTAATTTTTCCTTTAAGAATGTGAATGAGGGGTTGGTAGGTGACTCAGTGGATAGAGAGCTAAGCCTGGAGTCGGGAGGACCTGAATTCAAATCTGACCTTAGATACTTCCTGGCTATGTGACTCTGGGCAAGTCACAACCCCAGTTGCCTAGCCCTTATGACTCTTCTGCCTTGGGACTGGTAGTATCAATACTAAGACAAAAGGTAAGGGTTTTTTTTTTTTCAAGTATGTGAATACTATACCATTTGATATATATGTATCTAATATTGATATTACTTCATTGTTTATGGTATCTTTTAGCAAAATGTAGTTTCCCTGCTTATCTCTTTTAATTAGGTCTATTTTTTATTTTGCTTTGTTTAGGATCATTATTACTACCCCTACTTTTTTAAATCTCAGCTAAAGCATAATAGATTCAGTTCCAGCCTCTTATTTTTACTTTGTGTGTTTCTCTCTGTTTCAAGTGTGTTTCTTATAAACAAGATATTGTTGGATTCTGGTTTCCAATCCAATTTACTATCCACTTCTGTTTTATGGGTAAGTGCAACCCATTCACATTCATAGCTGCGATTGCTAGCTGTGTATTTCCCTCCATCATATTTTTCCCTTATTTGCCTTTTTTTCTCTCTTCTTTTTGCCCTGTTCTACCCCAAAAGAATTAAAAAAATAACCAACAAGCAAAAAGCATAATGGGACCTTGTTTTCTCTACATCTTTCAATCAATAATAAGAGAGTAAAGATGTGGTCCATTATTGAATATCAGTTGCCAAAGTCTGCTTATTCCTAATATCCTCAAAAAGGGTGCCCTCAATACATGTGTAGAAGAAGTCTTTTAAAGACTGTGATAGTAGAGATATCAAACATAGGTCAGTGGTTGTTCTTTTGGTTTCCTTTTTTCAGTGCTGATAAGATTTGAGATTTTTTCATGCTAGCGATAATTTCCCCTCTTTTGTATTTCTTGTGAACTGATTTTTCAAAGCCCTCACAACTATAATATCACCATCAGAGAGAGATCCAATTCGACTTTCCCATATCTGTTCTTGGTCCAAACATATGTACAGAAATAACAATAATACAAGAGAAAATGTAATATATAACAAAGTAGAAATGTTCAAGCATATGTTGGGTAAGCATCCACTAATGGTATTATAAACATGATTCCCACTGTAGGTATGACTTCTGTGGTTCCTTCTAATTCTATGATTACCTTAGTTCAACACTAAGGTTATAAGCCTATGAATTTGCTCATTCCATTAGCCAGGTACATTAAACACAATCTGAGCATTCTTGACCACAAGATAAATGAGGCATGTGGATCACAATACAGGGTAGTCTTTGGCAAATATTACTTCTTAGAACTCAATAAGGAACATACACTGAATAAACAGATTAAGTTATAGCATTTCTCTGCTTCTTTATCCTTTACAATATGTGATGATATGTAACTTCTAATTATCTTGGTTTGTTTGTTTACCCTGAACATCCTGAGATGAAGTGACCAAATATCCCATGAAATGGTGTTTCTTATTACCGTTGGGCATATGTTGGAGCAACTAATTCCTTTATTTGCTCCTCTGACAAGCATCACTTTTACATTTAACTGAACTTTTTATGTCTTCTTGCTTCAGCTACAGCCATGGTGGTGAACCTATGACATGTATGCCAGAGGGGATACTCAGAGCCCTCTCTGTGAGCCCCAGCACAGAGTTCACCAGAGTTTGTTACTAGAAAGTCAGAGGGACATGGGGCTGGGCTGCTCCCCTCCTCCTCTCCACAGGCACCTGAGGACATTTCTCACATCACCCACCCCTCTAAAAGATTTGCCATCACTGATCTATAGTAGCAGTTCTCAAACTTTTTTTGTTTCAGACCTCTTTATATTCTTTTCCTATTTATTTAGCCATCTATTTGTTTATCCACTTATTTATTTACAATTCGATTTTATTTTAGATCTGATTTCTTTCCTTCCCATCTTGCTCCCCTTTGAGAAAGCAAGAAAAACAAAACTAATTACAAATGTGTTTTGTCAAGCAAAATAAATTCCTGTATTGGTCATGTCCAAAAAACAAACAAACAACAACAACGAAAAAAACATGTCTCATTCTATATCACCTCTCTATCTGGAGGTGAATGCAGGTTTCATCATAAATCCTTTGGAACTATCTTTCAAAGTCCTAAGTCTTCCATAGTTGTTTGTCTTTATAATATAATTGTTATTATAGAGATTGTTTCTTTGGTTTTGCTTTCTTTGGATCAGTTCAAACAATTATCCCACCCCCCTTACCATTTTAAGACTCTTAAAAATTATTGAAGACCCTCTTTCAAAAGTTTTTTTTTTGTGGGTTACGTTTAGCTATATGTATATTATTAGAAATAAAAATTTCTTAGTATTATTATAAGAATAATTTTCACCTTGCAAGGATGCCTTAGGAGTCCTGGACCACACTCTTGAGAACTGCTGATCTGTAGCAAGAATAGTTGATATGAATGTTGATATGAGCTACTCTTCGTTGTTCATAAATTGGAGGCAGGTTGGTAATAAGAAGGCTGCTAAGCCTCACTTGGGCCTGACAGGCTCTGTAGCAGAGTCTGCCAAGCAGGCCCTAAATTCACAGGTACTGGATGAATTTGGGCTAGTGAGTGGAGTGTTTGCCAGGTGGTTACTTAATGTGTCAGTAACCCCAGGACTTATGAAGATCAGCTTAGCCAAGCCTCTGCCTCTACAACAGTGCCCAAATCAGGAACCTAATGGGAGTCATATAAATGTTTAACAACTCCTCTAGCCCTGGCTTGGGGTTGGATTTGATGGTAAAGGGTTGGTTCTGGCTGGTATAGATGTGCTCGCTAGATAAATGCTATTCCCTAATTACCTATGGATGATTCACCAATTAGGAAAGGAACACCAATCTTCTTTGATTGAACTGCAACAGGATTTATTTGCTATCTATAAGGGTTAGAAACAAGGAAGTAAGGATAGGGAGTTTGGAGAATGCTAAGCTAAATCTAAGTAAATAAAGGTGATCTAAACCAAATGGATGATGAATTTGATAATAGACTGGAGCTTTCATCTCCTTCTCTCAATCCCTGGCTTGACCCGGCCATGGCACAAACCAAAGGATAAGGAAGGTTAGTGGTGTTCTTCTTTTTGGCTGTGGTGTTGTCTCTCTCAGCTCTATAGTAGCAGGTAATTGATTTCCAATGGCACTCAGATATGGATGCTGGATTGCTGGCCTAGGGCCTAACCTCCCTCCAATCCTCCTTCCTCCCAAGAATTCTCAAAAATGAGCCCCAGTGTGCTGTTGTCCCAGGGTATTTATAGGGGTGGTTCCAACTGTCTTTTGGCCCTGGCTCATGCCACCCTGGGCACATTCCAAAGTCTTTAACCAATGTTCCTGACTCAAGATGTCCTCCATCTTGTTCCAGAAGTTTCTTATTACATCTTTCAATAGTCTTTTGCCTCATGGTCTGTTGGACAAAACTTACATGTTAAGGGTACTAACAATCAAATTAGTGTTTTTAGATCCTCTAAAAAATAGTATGTTTTGGGGGATACCTTGACCTCTTTTTATATTACTCTCCCCCAGTCACTGAAGAAACAGAAGTCACAGGACAGGACTGGACAACTCATTTCCTATTTTTTTCCCTGTCCCATGAGTTATTGTAGTAAAATAAAGCACACCTTAATCTAATATTAATACCATTAATGCATTTTATAGAATCCAAGTTGACTGATCCCATTGTTTTGTTGAAATGTAAGGCAATCAGTGTTTCAGTTCAACTTTTCAGAGTATGTTACTTCTGTCATTATTTAGTCTATGTCTTGAGAATGAATATAAAATATCTATTATTTGGAAGAGATCATGAATTTCCCTTGTCAATTGATACTGTCCCAAAATAAAACTTTATAAAACTATAATATAAAAAGATATAATTTTATGGTAATAGAATAATTATGTTAAATACATAATACATAATTATAAGTATTACACATATAAGCCATAACTTTTTCAAAAGGAATAAAAGAAATATATTCATAGCAAGAACATAAATCTTTGCTACAGAAGCTAGGTTCTCCCCGTCTCTTATCCTCTTTGCACTCATTCCCTGGATCATGCATCACTAGCCTTGTGCTGACAACAGCTACCAGCCCTGCTCTTTCCCCTACTGCTGGAAATCTTCAGAAAGACTCAGGAAAATCACATAACAATTTTCCTTGCGTGGCCCAGCTGTTCAGGAAGAGGCTGGGAAATCAAAAGGCTTTGTTATCTATAATATAAGGGGATTGGATTAGATGAGCTCTAAAGTCCTTTCCAGCTCTAAAGCTATGATCATTTCATCAGCTATAAAGGGTTATAAATGACTTTTCCAGTCCCCAAAAGACATGTGGATTGCTGCCCCAATGGGAGGCATGCTGCCCAGAGACAGGAAAACTTAAGAACAACTTGCCCTAATGTGCCCAACCATGAGGAACCATGAATTTTGGCAGAGTATTGAAAATAGAAAGGTTCCTAGAATTATTTAAGGCATTCTTTTGTATGGAGGGCAGGCTATGACACTGGAGATAAAGGATAGAAAATCTCAAATGGTTCAGAGGCATTAAAACCCTATGCTTGCCAAAAAGCTTCTCAATGCTTCAAATAATTCCTAGGCATCATAGAAACCGGTTATTTCATTTTGAAAGAGCTGCAACAGTTATTAAACTTCCAGAGTAATCCCTCCAGTCAGCCTCCCTAAGAGATAGTAAAATCTCCAAGGTAGAGGAAACAAATATACTTGGAGAAACAATGAAAGAGTCAGAAAAAGAAGGAAGGTGGGAGAAAGAAGCAGAGTCAGAAAAAGGAAGAAGAGGAGAGAGGGAGCCAGGAGAGACTGGAAAGGGGGAGGAAGAAGAGGGAAGAGAAAGGAAGGGAGGGATTAAGAGACAACAGAGACAGAGAGGAGAGAAAGAGGGAGCGAGAAACACACAGAGAAAGTGACAGAGAGGAAAGGACGAGAGAAGAGGGAGAAAAGGAGGAGAAAAAGAGGGAAACAGAGAGACATAGAAACCCAAAGTATACCGAAGCCTTCACCTGGAGCGAGCCTCTGAAATAAGGGCTTAGAGATTCGGCCAATTATGCCACTAAGACTGATATTAAATTATTCTGTTTGTACAGACCGTCCTCTAGGGCCATTTCCTCTACTGGAAACTCAATCTCGGGTCTTTGGGATCCCAGAAGGCCAGCTGACTTAAGCATAACCCCAAGAACCTGAGGTTTCTAGTATTCTAGTTCGTGAGCCTTGTCTGGCGTACTCTCCATTAATAATGATGTCACCTAGAATTAATTAGCTTTTAGCAAAAGTATTTATGGAGAAGGTATAATTGGAGAATATGTTAAAGGGAACGGGAGCTAAACAACGCAGAAATCGATTCTCAGTCGTCCGTCTTCAAAATGGCGGTAGCGTAAGCGCAATCACTCCGTCAGGTGACCCTAACATGTGGGGGAGGGAAGGAGCTGGGGCTGAGACTGCGCAAGTCTGGGCTGCTCTGGGTGAGGGGTTTCTTGGCGAGAAGAAGTGGAGGAGAAATTGGTCTTGGTGGAATCATCAGGAGTTATAGATTCAGCGTTTTAAACAAGATATGGAAACAAATGCAGGAATTGGGGGGTTGACACACAGAGACCTATTCGTCAAGCGAACAGTAATGGCGCTGCCTGGGAATATGAAGATACTCCTGGGACCTGGGTTGTGTTTAAAGAAAATACAGATCAGGTCGATGCAGGAGGGAACCGTCAAACAGCTGAAATATAGATGCCACACAGGGAAGAAGATGAGTAAGATGAGAACCCTCCTGAATGAGGAGAGGGAAAAAAACACAACAACTCGTAGTTGTTGTAGAATGACTGCTGATCAAGGACAGTTTTATTATTATTATTTTTTTATATGGACCTAATATGACTTGTAACTTTGCGCAATAGAAGAAAGATAAGGAAGTTAAAACATAAACCTCAGATGCAGCTTTGGAAATGGAAGAGCAAGAGATGCAAGCCAAACAGAACACTGGCATGGGCATGATCTGGAAAAATCAGAGCACTTGGAGATGAAGGATGCTGGTTCTCTTCTAGATATCCTTT
The DNA here is from genome assembly GCF_016433145.1 of Gracilinanus agilis. Classification (NCBI taxonomy): domain Eukaryota; kingdom Metazoa; phylum Chordata; class Mammalia; order Didelphimorphia; family Didelphidae; genus Gracilinanus; species Gracilinanus agilis. The sequence goes on from NC_058131.1 coordinate 311,037,815, forward strand.
CTTCTTTAAAATTTCCTTTTTAACTTTTTTACCTTTTGTCTTAGAAGCGATACTCAGCATCGGTTCTAAGGCAGAAGAGCCATAAGAGGTAGGCAACTGGGGTTAAGGGTCTTGCCCAGGTCACACAGCTAGCAAGTCAGATTTGAACCCAAGAATCTCCTCTCTCCAGGCTTGGGTCTCAATCCACTGAGTCACCTCTCTGGAGACAGAAAATTCTAATTCTTTAGAAACTGAGGAGCCTACCGTAGAAGCCACACCTATGTGACATCATTCCTGTAGGTTCTAGGAATGGGCATAACTGGAGTACTGATTTTGAAAAATTGGGTTCATAGTTTTCAGTTCTTCATAGATTCCTGACTTTTGTACGTGTACATAGTACAGCTGCATATATTTGGATATGTCAGTACAAAGCAAAAGCCAGATAATTGTTTTCATTTATTTATGTATTTATTTTTTTATTTTAGGTCTCCTCTCCTTCAGATTTTCTAAATTAGAGATTTTGGTTGAAGTGAGTGTTGTAGTTTTTGTTTTGTTGTTTGTTTTTTTTCCAGAGGGTTTAGAGAATTTCGGTAAGCTTAAGCAGAAGGATCCTAAGTATTATATAGCTACATATTCAAAACTTTCTGTCTGGTCCTGCTAATTAATCAAAGTACTTTGTTCTGCCCCAAGGATTTGACTTTTTCTCAAATATGAAAATTCATTCCATATTGCTGATGCAATCCCCATCCTTTACCCCAAACTCTCTACTCCCCTACTTAATTTTAGAGAGTTGTAAGGGGTCATCAGAGGTTAAGTGATTTGCACATAACCTCTGATTTACCCAGGAGTCATACAGCTGGTATGTCAGAAAGGTACCTGGAACTTTCTGACTCAAGGCTCTCCTCTCTGTGCCATAATTCTACTCAATCTTGGAATGATTGGTAGAAATTCAATTTTCAGAATTATTACAGACTTCTGGCTCTATAAAATTGGTTTATATAACTTATTTCTATAGTGAGAGGAACTACAGGGGATCATTTTGTAAGACTGTATCATAAACCATTCCAGATAAATGAAGATCAGATAAATGAGATGGTAATGTAGTCTATTTACATGAAAATGGAGTAATAAATGCTATGGAGAATCTGGGTGAATTTTAGTTTCTCGGTTGTTTATACTAAGTGTCTTTTTTGGTACATAGTAAAATAAAGTTTTAATTTTTAGCAAAAAAAAAAAAGAATAGCATAAAATATTTTCCTCAAACCAGGTATGTATTCTCCCCTTACAGACACAAGAACCCTAGGGAGAATAGCCTGCAAGTTATGGTACTGAAGTACCAGTAGTAGTGAGACACTTTATTAGAGAATGTGGATGGTCAACAGATACTTCCCATTTGGCCCTGGAAGACATTTCCTTTTATGGAACGTTAATGAACGTCCCCTCAGGTGTGGCTCTTTGATAGGTTCCAAGATTGGTGGCTTTCTAGGATTCATAGCTGGCACTTCTCTCCATCAGGAGAAACTACAATCCCTGAAGCTGCTGCTATCCTCAGGTGTTTCTAGCGCTATGTATGTAACATTTCCACTGCCATAGGCCACTACCAGTAGGCTGCTACTGGTGGCCCATGAGATCATTGATGAGAACTCTAGATGTCCTATTCCCACAAGGTTGTTGTCTAGGCATAACCAAGAATGCTTATTTATATGAAGTTAGGAAAAAGCAAACACTAAAGATAAAGATGATCTTGTGCTCATAGTCACCATAATTAGGTGGGAGATAGACCCTGTCTCCCTCCTCCCTTCCCAATAGTACTAGCCTTGGTCATTCATGACTGGAAGTCATCTTAGACTAGGCTTGCATACCATCACTCTGAAACCAGAAGGAATATCTGTGCATACCTCAACCTACATTTATTGCATAGCCACACATTTCTTATTGGAAAATAAATTAAGATTTTCTATGATAGTGTATTTTTCTGTAGGAAAATCCTAATAAATTGACACATGAATAGTGAATATGAAGTGACCTATAGAATTCTGGATTGCTTCATTCCTTTCCACCTTTTCCATATTCTTTACTTTCTTTTTCCTCATTACCCATAAAGTACTTTTCCTTCCCCACCCCTTCCTTGATAATATCATGCATCATTTTTCACTCAATACCTTCTGTAAGCTGGAATAAAGAAAATATCCTGGTCATTTTTTTTTTATTCATTTGTTTATAAGACTAAAGGGAAGTAAATTGCACAGATGGGTCCTCATTTGGCATGATTGTTTTCAAATATTTATCTTTAGTTATAACTATTTTAAGATTAAATAATTGGTAATGTTTGAGTGGCATTTTCTTTCATTATTTTCTGTCTCCACTCAAAGAGAAGCTTGGGAATTATGTTCAGTTTAATAAAGAAAGCACACAACTGATTAATCTTTGTAATGTTAAAATAATAACCCAGAGGAGACTATTTCAAACCAACACCTGAGATCAGGTGGGAGTGGATTGAGTTCTAAACGCTAATGGCCAAATTACAGAACAATCTATATAAATGTGCATTCGATCATAGCTTCCCAAAGGACAAGAAGACAAAAGAAAGATAAAAAAAATCGAAATGTAAGCCCAGCCATCATCCTGTTAACATAATTGTAGGTACTGAGGCAAATGCTACTTTCCCAATAACCCTTCCCTCTTATTGATTTTATAGCCATAATCATTTGTTCAGGAATTATTAGAATTGCTAAAATATCTTTTTTTTTAACTACTTAGAGAGCCTTTGAAAGCATGTTTTAAAACTATATGGTAGAATATCAATGAAGTTAGCATAGGTTCAAGCAAAATATAATTGATGTGAACCTGATTTAAGTTTCGTTTAAGCAATAAAGCTATAAAATATGTTATTTAGAATACATCTAAAAAGTATCACCCTTCATTTACATTAAAAGCTTCTATTTTATAGGCTACAAAAATGAAATCACTCTGTACCTTAGGCATTTTCCTTAAATAAGGAACTAATATGCTAAATAGTAAAAACAATAAGTAGTTCTTGAATACATGTTGAATGCCAGTGATAACAGAGACCATACATATGGTATGTTTCCTATAGCTGAATAGTTTAGACCTGTGATTTCCAATAGTTTTTTGGAATGATGACATCACTGATTGATTTTACAATATTGTGTGAATATATAAAATATATTTTAAAAGTATATTTAAAATATTTTTAAAAATAATTTTTTAAAAATTAACCAGAATAATTTCATCTCTATCTTTTATTTTTCAGACTGTTTACATTCCCAAATGTATCCCTCCCCCTGCACTGTCTCCAAAAGAGCCATTACTCTTATACAAAAAATAAAAAAGAGAAAAAAACCCAGTTCAACAAAACTAGCCAAAATATTAAAGAAAAGTCTAACTTTTGCCATAATCCACATCCACAGTCTTCCTCTTCAAAGAAGCTCCGGAGGACTCTTTTGATATCTCTTCTTTGGAGCCAACCTGGATTGTTAAATTTTACAGCAGTCTAGCAAGGATCCTTTCCTCCTCTGTCTTACCCTCCCCTCTATCTGGGGGAGAATTGGGTCAATGCCCAACACATTCACTTCTAAATTTTGCCAGTCAATGAACGAATGGTACTCTTGTTACAGATTGCACTGCTTACTGCTGTGATCACTGCTAGGCTTGATCTTTAAGAATGCTTGACCACCAGCAGGCTCTGACATGTTCTCTAGTTCTTATATCTCTTTTGGCTTGTACTTCCAATCTTTAAAAGCTCATAAAGTCATAACCATATCTAAATACTCCTTTGCCTAAAAGCAAGAAAGAATAAATACGAGGCAAAGAACAGAGAATCCTTGTATTCATAGCCACGTGGGGTTGGGTGGGGAGAAAAGGCTGCTGATGCTCTCCTCCAATCTAGAAGCTGCTTCCTCACAAAAACACAGTCTTCAGTTTGGATTGTTATATTATTGTTGTTGTTTCCATTCACACAAAATCATTATATTTGTATAATTTCATATATAATTGTGTTGATTCTGCTTTGTTTCCCAGCAGTTTATATAGGTTTTTGTCATGCATCATCTGAAATTTTCCCATCCATTATATCTCACAGCATAGTAATATTCCATGACATTAATTTGTTTAGCTATTCTCCATTACCCCAATTTGTTGAACTAATTCCCAACTGATGGGCATCTGCTTTGTTTCTAATTCTTTGCTACCACTACAAAAAATACCACTATAAATATTTAGGCATATATGGAGCCTTTCTCTTTTCTTCGTTATCTCTTTGGAAACATATGTCTTGTAGAATTTCTGAATCAAAAGATAATTTCTTCTGTAATTGCAAATCACTTTCCCAAATGGTTGAACCCATTCACAGTTCCATTAACACTGTAGTAGTGTGCCCACCTTTATATAACCCATTCAATATTGATTATCTTGGATATCAGACCTTTATCAAAGATATTTAATATAGAAATTTTCTCCTAGTTTAATCACTTTCCTTCTTATCTTACTTGCATTAATTTTGTTCATGCAAAAGTTTTTCAAGTTTATGTAATAGAAATTATGTATTTATCTTTTATAATTTCCTCTGCCTCTTGTTAGATTAAGAATTAAACAACTAGCTCTGACTGTGAAAGTTGCCTATCTGGCTCTCTTCTAATTTTTAATGATATTATCTTTAATATTCAGTTCTTGTAACAAAAAATTCATCTATTTTGTTCATCATAGTGCATAATATAAAATATTGCTCTAGAACTAATTTCTATCAGGCAATTTTCCAGTTTTCTCAGCAATTCTTATCAAATTTAAAGTTCTTTCTGTGGTCATTTATGACTTAGAGTTTATCAAATCCTGGGTCATTGAAAATTCAATGATTTCTGATGCATGTATAGTTTGTTCCACTGTTCCACTTATCTATTTTTTTATTTATTTAATGATATGATAGGGTACCCCTTCAGTAGTTTGAACTGTTCTTATGTCTTTAAGAAACACTGTAATCATATCTTTGGCAAACTGATTCTAGATATTCTAGATCGAATTTGACTTACCATTGTTTTATTCTTTCTTCCATTTTATTATTTCTATAGAGAAACATTGGTAATTTTTGTGAGTTTATTTTATCTGCTATAGTTAGTAAATTGAAACGATTAGCTATTTCAATTAGTTTAGTTTATTTTTTGCTGATTCCTAAGTAAAGTATAGTAATCACATTATAATATAGTTTGAGATCCAGAAGCACTATTCCAGCTTCACTACTATTCTCTTCTCTCCCTCCCTCGTCCCCACATTATTTCCCTTGATGGTCTAGATCTTTTGTTCCTACAATTTAATTTTGTTATTATTTTGTCTAGCTCTTGAACAATCATTTATTAAGCACCTATTATATGCTAGGTACCACATGTGCTAAGTATCCCTTTGGTAGCTTGATTGGAATAGCACTAAATCTATGAATTAATTTTGTTAGTATTGATATTTTGCTATTAATATGACCGAGCCATGAGCATAAGATATCTCTCCAGTTATTTAAATTGTTCTTTACTTTTTTCAAGAAATACTTTGTAATGATATCTTTAGATGGTATTGAATGTACTTTAGTAATGGGACTCCAGATGTTCTGTGCATTTACTAGTTAGTTTAAAAATAACTTACCTTTGTCTTATTGTTTCTTTGATTCTATTATTGCTCTATAGAAATGTCAGCGATTTTTGTGGGTTAATTTTGTTATCTGCTAATTTAGTAAACTGAAGCTATTAATTGTTTCTAGTTTCATTCAGTTGGGTTTTTTTCTGATTCCAAAGCAAACTATAATGTCTTCAACAAATTATAGATAGATTTGTCACCTCTTCACTGCCTTTTATTTTTGTTCTCTTCTTTTATTGCTATTACTAATATTTTTCAAACTGTCAACATCAGGGAAAGGAGACCCCCTTGCTATATTCCACTATTCATTGAGAATTCTTATATTATTTCCCTGTTGAATAGGTTTAAGATAGATATTTTCTCTTACATGAAAAAAAGAGGTTTTATAGGGTTTTTTTTTTATCATAAATGAATGTTGTACTTTTTCAGTCTTTGTTGTTGTTATTGAATCTAATCAGCCAATCATTTGATTTGGGACTTTTTATATTTAATTTGTTTAATAATGCAAATTCACTTCTCAATATTGAATCATAATTTTTGCATCCTTGTCTAATTTCATGATGGCAAATGAATTTTTTCCTCCAGTCAATGACTTATTTTTTTTTCTGGGTCATACATGTATTATCATGCAAGACACACTTCCATATGGGTCATTGTTGTAAGAGCACACTCATACAAAACCAAAACCCCAAAATAAAACTGTAAATACACTGATGTGAAGGATAGTATGCTTTGATTCACATCCATTCAACTCCAACAGTTCTTCCTTCGTGAGAGTAGCCAAGTTTTCACAGTTGATCATCATACAATATTCCTGTTATTGCATACTGTGTTCTTCCAGTTCTGCTTATTTTGTTCTACATCATTTCATGCAGATCTTTCCAGCTTTTTCTGAAATCATCTTGCTTATCATTTTTTATAACACAATAGTATTCCATCACCACCATATATCACAATTTGTTCAGCCATTCCCCATTGTTAGACATCCCCTCAGTTTCCAATTCTTTGCCACCACAAAAAGAGCCACTAAAAATATTTTTTGTACAGGTAGGTCCTTTCCCCTTTTTTATGATCTCCTTTGGGATATAGACCAGTGATATTACAGGATCAAAGGATATGTACAGTTTTATAGCCCTTTGGTCATAGTTCCAAATTTCCCTCCAAATGATTGGGATCAATTCACAACTCCACTAACAATGCATTAGTGTCCCAATTTTTCCACATCATTTACTACTTTCCTTTATTATCATATTGGTCAATTGGATAGGTGCAAGGTGGTACCTTAGCAGTGTTTTAATTTGCATTTCTCTAATCAATAGTGATTTACAACATTTTTTTCATATGATTATTGATAGCTTTGATTTCTTCATTGAAAATTGTTTGTTCATATCCTTTGACTATTTTTCAATTGGGAAATGACTTGTATTCTTATAAATTTCACTTAGTTCTCTGTTGATTTGAGAAATTAGATCTTTATCAGAGAAACCTGTTATAAAAATTTCCCCCAATTTTTGTTTCTCGTCTAATCTTGGTTACATTAGTTTTGTTTGTACGAAAGCTTTTTAATTTAATAAAATTAAAATTATTCATTTTACATCTTAGAATGCTCCCTCTCGTTTAGTCATAGATTCTTCCCTACTTCACAGATCTGCCAGGTAAATGTTCCCTAATTAAGTTACAGTGTAACTATATCTAAATCATATACCCATTTTGACCTTATCTTGGTACAGGGTGCGAGATATTGATCTATATCTAATTTCTGCCATATTGTTTTCTAATTATCCCAGCAGTTTTTGTTAAACAGTGAATTCTTATTCCAAAAGCTGGTGTCTGAGTTTATCAAACACTAAGTTGCTAAGGCCATTTACTCCTGTATATTGTGTATCTAATCTATTCCATTAATTTGTCATTCTATTTCTTAGCCAGCACCAGACTATTCTGATTACTGCTTTATAATATAGTTAGAGATCTGTTACTGCTGGACTACCTTTCTTCACATTTTTTTCAATAATTATCTTAATATTGTTGACCTTTTGTTCTTCCAGATGAATTTTATTTTTTCTAGTTCTGTAAAATAATTATGTGGAAGTTATGGTTGTCATGGCACTGAATTAGTAAATTAATTTGGGAAGAAATTGTCATTTTTATTATATTAGCTCAGCCTACCCATGAGCAATTAATATTTTCCCAGTCATTTAGATCTAGCTTTATTTATTTGAAAAACCTTATAATTGTGTTCATATAATTAGTGTGTCTTGGCAAGTAGATTTCCCAGGTATTTTATATTGTCTGGAGTTATTTTAAGTAGAATTCCTCTTTTTATCTCTTGCTTCTTAACTTTGTTGGTAATATATAGAAATGCCAAAGATTTATGTGTGTTTATTTTGTATTCTGCAACTTTACTAAAATTATTAATTATTTCAACTAGTTTTTTAGTTGATTCTCTAGGATTCCCTAAGTATACCATCTGCAAACAGTGATAGTTAAGTTTCCTCACTGCCTACCTTAATTCCTTCCATTTCTTTTCTTATTGCTAAAGCTAACATTTCTAATACAATATTAAATAATAGTGGCGATAATGGGCATCCTTGATTCATTCCTGATCTTATTAGGAAGGTTTCTAATTTATCTTCATTGCAGATGACACTTGCTGATGCTTTTAGGTAGATACTACTTATTTTAAAGAATGGCACATTTATTCCTATGCTTTTTAATATTTTCAGTAGGAATGGGTATTATATTTTGTCAAAGGCTTTTTCTGCATTTATTGAGATAATCATGTAATTTCTGTCAGTTTGTTTATTGATATGGTCAATGATGCTGATAATTTTCCTAATATTAAACCAGCCTTCCATTCCTGGTATAAATCCCACCTGGTCATAGTGAATAATCTTTGTGATATATTGCTAATAGTCTCTTTGCTAGTATTTTATTTAGGATTTTTGCATCCATATTCATGAATGAAATTGGCCTATAATTTTTTTCTCTGTTTTTGCTCTACATGGCTTAGGCAATAGTATCATATTTGTTTCACAAAAAAAGAATTTGGTAGGATTCCTTCTCTGCCAATTTTCCCAAATAGTTTATGCAATATTGGGATTAATTGTTCTTTAAATGTTTCACAGAATTCACTTGTGAATACATCTGGCCTTGGCAATTTTTTTCTTAGGGAGTTCATTGATGTTTTGTTCAGTTACTTTTTCTGAGATGGGATTATTTAGATATTCTATTCCCTTTTGTTAATCTAGACAATTTGTATTTTTGTAAATATGCATTTTTTTCACCTAGATTGTCAGATTTATTGGCATCTAATTGGGAAAAATAGCTTCTAATAATTGCTTTAATTTCTTTCTCATTGGTAGTAAGTTCACCCTTTTAGTTTTTGATACCGATTATTTTATTTCCTTCTTTACTTTATTAAGTCAAATTAACCAATACTTTTTATATATTTTGTGTTTTTTAAATAAAACCAATGTCTAATCTTATTTATTAGACCTATGGTTCTCTTTCAATTTTATTCATTTCTCCTTTAATTTTTAGGATTCCCCATTAGTCTTTAATTGGGGATTTTAAATTTGTTCTTTTTCTAAATTTTTTCAGTTGCATGCCCAATTTATTGATTTGCTTTTTCTCTGTTTTACTGATGTAAGTATTTAGAGATAAAATTTCCCCCAAGTTCCCTAACTGCTTTGACTGTATCCCATAAATTTTGATATGTTGTCTCCTCATTAATATTCTCATTAATGAAATTATTGATTGTTCCTATACCTTGTTCTTTGACCCACCCCATTTTTTAGCATTACATCATTTAGTTTCCAATTTTTGCTTTGTCTTTCCTTGGACCCTTATTGATTGTAATTTTTATTGCATATAGTATAGTTTTACTATGGTATAGTTTTACTATTTCCTCCTGAAGCTCATTTAATTTCTCCTTTAAAAATCTGGAGGTTATATCATTTGGTGCATCTATGTTTAGTATTGATATTACTTTGTTGTCTAGTATCTTTTAGCAAGATGTAATTTTCTTCCTTATCTCTTTTAATCAGATCTATTTTTGCTTTAGCTTTCTATGAGATAATGATTGCTATTCCTGCTTTTTTTTTTTTAACTTCAGATGATGCACAAAAAATTCTGCTCCAGCCCCTTACCTTTATCCCTGTCTTAAATGTGTTTCTTGGGAATAACATATCATAGGGTTCTAGTTTTTAATCTACTCTGCTATCTGCTTCCATTTTATGAGTGAGTTTATCTCATTCACATTCTCAGTTATGATTGTCAGCTGTGTGTTCTCCTCCATCTGTCCCTCCTTATGGGTGTTTTTCTTTTAATCACCATCCTCTACATTCTCTCTGAGCCAATTACTATCAGAGTAAGGTTTAAATATTGCCTTCTACCACCCTCATTTTCTCCTCCACTGTAATACTTTTTTTCACCTCTTTAGGTAAGATGATTTACTCTATTCTACCTCTCCCTTCTAAATAACACATTTGTCCATGTATATACTTTCTAACTGCTCTAATACTGATAATTACAAATATTATCTTTCCATGTAGGAATACATACCACTTGAACTTATTGAATTCCTTAAATTTTCTCTTATTTACCTTTTGAGGCTTCTCTTGGGTCTTGTGTTTGGACATCAAAACTTCTATTTAGGTCTGGTCTTGTCATCAGGAATGCTTGGAAATCTTCTACTTTATTCATTGACCATTTTTTCCCCCTGAAAGGATATACTCAGTTTTGCTGGATAGGTAATTCTGGGTTATAAACCTGGATCTTTTGCCTTCCTGAACAACATATTCCAAGGCTTCTGGTCTTTTAATGTGGAAACTGCTAAATCCTATGTAATCTTGACTAGAGCTCCATGGTTTTGAATTATTGAAGTATTTCTTTCTGGCTACTTACAGCATTTTCTCCTTGGCTTGAGGCTCTTGAATTTAGCTATACAATTCCTAGGAGATGTCATTGGGAATATTTCCAGTGGTGATCTGTGGATTCTTTCAATTTCCATTTTACTCTCTTGTTCAAGAATATCAGGGCACTTTTCTTGGATAATTTATTGTCCAGGTTTTTGTTTTTGTTTTTTGGCCATAGCTTTCAGGTAGTCCAGGAATTCTTAAATTGCCTCTCCTATATTTATTTTCCAGATCACTTTTTTTCAGTGAGATATTTCATGTTTTCAGTTTTTTTATTCTCTTGATTTTCTTTTATTTTTTTTCTTGATGTCTCATGAAGCCATTAGCTTCTAGTTGCCCAGTTCTAATTTTTAAGAAATTATTTTCTTCCCAGATCCCAGATTTTGGGACAAAAAATCCACTAGTTGACAAAAACTGCTGGGAAAATTGGAAAACAGTATGGGAGAGATAATCAACATCTCACACCCTACACCAAGATAAACTCAGAATGGATGAATGACTTGAACATAAAGAAGGAAAGTATAAGTAAATTAGATGAACTCAGAATGGTATACCTCTCAGATCTTTTGGAAAGGAAAGATTTCAATACCAAGCAAAAGATTTCAAGACGAAGTAAGAGTGAGAAAAAAATTACAAAATGTAAAATAAATAATTTTGATTACATTAAATTAAAAAGGTTTTGTACAAACAAAACCAATGCAACCAAAATTAGAAGGGAAGCAACAAATTGGGGAAAAAAATCTTTATTACAAAAACCTCTGACAAAGGTCTAATTACTCAAAGGTATAAGGAGTTAAATCAATTGTACAAAAAATCAATTGTACAAAAATGGGCAAGGGACATGAATAGGCAATTCTCAGATAAAGAAATCAAAAACTATCAATAAGCACATGAAAAAGTGTTCTAAATCTCTTATAATTAGAGAAACACAAATCAAAACAACTCTGAGGTACCACTTCACACCTAGCAGAATGGCTAACATGACAAAAAGAAAGTAATATATATTGGAGTGGATGTGGCAAAATTGGGACATTAATGTATTGCTAGTGGAGTTGTGAATTGATCCAACCATTCTGGATGGCAATTTGGAACTATGCCCAAAGGGCTTTAAAAGACTGTCTGCCCTTTGATCCAGCCATACTACTGCTGAGTTTATACCCCAAAGAGTTATTAAGGAAAAAGACTTGTACAAAAATATTTATTGCTGCGCTCTTTGTGGTGGCAAAAAATTGGAAAATGAGGGGATGCACTTCGATTGGGAAATGGCTAAACAAATTGTGGTATCTGTTGGTGATGGAATACTATTGTGCTAAAAGGAATAATGAACTGGAGAAATTCCATGTGAACTGGAATAATCTCTAGGAATTGATGCAGAGTGAAAGGAGCAGAACCAGGAGAACCATATATATACACAGAGATTGATACACTGTGGCACAATCAAACGTAATGGGGTTCTCTACTAGCATCAATGTAATGATCCAGGAACATTCTTAGGGACTTATGAGAAAGAACACTATTCACATCCAGAGAAAGAACTGTGGGAGCAGAAACACAGAAGAAAAACAACTGCTTGATCACATGGGTTGATGGGGATATGATTGGGGATGTAGACTCTAAGTGATCTAGTGCAAATATCAATAATATGGAAATAGGTCTTGATCAATGATACATGTAAAACCCTGTGGAATTGTGCATTGGCTATGGGAGGGAGGTGGGAGAAGGGGAGGGAAAGAATATGAATCATGTAACTATGGAAAAATTTTCTTAATCAAAAAATAAAATTTTTAAAAAAAAGAAATTTTTTCTTCTGTAAGCTTTTGAATCTCCTTTTTCATTTGGCCAATTCTGCCATTATTTTCTTCTTGCATTGGTTTTATTTCTCTTCCCCATTTTTCCTCTTCTTTTACTTAATTTTTGAAATCCTTTTTGAGCTCTTTTGGAGCTTGAGACCAATTCATATTTTTCTTTGAAGTTTTGTATGTGTTTCCTTTGCTTTCATTGTCCCCTTCTGTGCTTGTGTCTTCGTCTTCTTTGACTCCATAAAATTTTTCTATGGTTAGGTGGTTTTTTTTAATGTTTTCTCATTTTCCAAGTCTTTTTCTTGACTTTCACTAGTATCTTAAAGGAAGCTCTGTTTTCAGGATAAAGGGGACATTCTCTTAAACTTCAGTTTTTCCTTGATGCAGCTCTTTGTTTCTGCAAGTTTTCATTCTTCAAGGTGGTATGCTGGGAGCTCTGAAAATAACTTCCCACTGCTGATTCAGTCACCCCCAGAGACTGCTTCTTTAAGAGCCCAGAGCATTTTGAGCTACCCTTTTTTGAGGCTCAGAGTCTAGCCTTGGGCTTGGGAAGGGACTTTTGTTCTCACTCTGGGCTTGTTCTGGTCAGGCACACTGACCTGAGCCTTGCCCTCAGGCTTGTAACTTTGCCTTGTGCTTGTGTAGGGGCTACCTCTAGGTCTTGATCTGGGTTTACACAGGTCAGTGCACTATGGATTGTCTTGTGCTGGGGCTCAGGGCCTTGCCCTGGACTTAAACAATCCACAAGTCCCATGGACTGCCTTTGTGCTGGGGTTTAAGGGCAGGAACATCCAGCCTCCCTCTGGTCTTACACAAATCAGTCATGCTGTATAGACCTTCCTTCTGCTGGGATTCTGAACCTTACTGCAGGCTTGGAACTTTATAGGGTGTGTGTGGAGTTGCAATGCTGTTGGCTTGAGCCAGTACTCCTTGGAGTAGCCCCCAATAGGCTGTGTCTCATCACAGTGAAATAGACCTTTTCTGTCTATCTTTCAAGTTGTTTTCTGCATGAAAGTTGCTCCACTCTGTCTTTGGTTCTTTCACTCCAGTATTCATTTTGAGGTGTTATTTTAAGGTTGGTCAGAGAGAATTCTCATAGCAGTTGGAGCATTCCCTGCTTCTACTCTGACATGTTGACTCCACTCCTCATTCTTGAATAATTTAAAAAAAATAAATTGGTGCTTTTTTTCCTTTGCTGGGATAAAAAAAGGGTTTTTTTTATTAGATATTTGTAAAAGCTATTGATTTATAGTTTTTTCTTTTATTACATTTTTCTGGCTTAGGTATTAGCATGATGGCTTCATAAAGGGAGTTTGGTAGAGTCCTATCATAATTTTTGAGAATACTTTGTATAGTACACATAGTAATTGATCTTTAAAAGTTTGATAATCTCTAGTAAATTTCTCTGGACCAATTTTTTTTTCCTCTTTGGTAATTACTTTATAATTAGTTCAATTTCCTTTTTGGAAGTTGGATTATTTAACATCTTTTATTTGGTATTCTATTAATTTGTACATATTATTTTTTATAATTTCCTATTTCTCTTGAATTCTCAATTATTCGGGCATATAACTATAATAAATTCTGATAACATTTTATTTCTTCTTGTTCATTTTTTGTTAATTAAAATTTTCTCCCTCTTTTATACTTGGTTGGCTAAAAGTTTGTAAATTTTATTGTATTTATTGTATTTTTTTAGTTTTTTTCATTTTTTTTTCAACTCTATCATTTGGGGGATTTCTAATTTATTTACTTCTTTAATTTTTATGACTTGTTCTTTTGTATTTATTTTGTTTTTCTTATTTTAATTGCTTATTCATTTCACTAATTTTAAAAATGAAATTGCCATCATTAACTTTTCATTAGTTTGCTCTTGATATAGGGGTACAAGCTTTCCCTAGATATGCCAAAACCCCAGATTGTGTCCCAGTCAGAGAGTATATAAAAGACTAATTTTTCCTTGTATTCCTGCAGTGCTAGGGAAGGTGACTTTGAGCTAAGAAGATCCCCTTTGGCCTCTCTCCTCATTCTTGATGAGTACAGATAGGCACCTTCTAACATGCTCCTGATAGTCATCCACTTTATATCCCAGATATTTGATTATCCTCTAAACTGAACAGTTCACCCCCTTTTGACTTTGAAGCATAGGACACAACCATATGATCCACCTTGAGTTCCATCCCATCATTATCATCCTATCTCTAGTCACATAGACCCTGTTGTGAAAAGGGTATAAAAAGCCCAGACACATCTCCTCTAGGAGGCAATATTTCACCCGCTCTGCCTCCCTTAGCCATTCAATTTGACTTAACCATTTGACTTACATTCAAATTAATAAATCTGTTTTTAAGCTAGTTTATTAGAGTCTGTCATTCTTGACAAGGGCAACTTGTCCAGATCCAGGGTTTTACCTTAAAGCTCTCCCACAACACTCTGAGGTTTGTTTTAACTGCCTCTTGGAAATGCTGGCATATAGTCTTATCATTATCATTGTTTTTCATGTAGTTAACATTTCTGTGACTTAGTCTTTGGCCCATTTATTTAGGATATTGTTATTATTTCTCCATTTATAAATGTTGAAGGGAATGTGGCAAAGTTGGGACACTAATGCATTGCTGGTAGTGTTGTGACCTAATCCAATGATTCTAGAGAACAATTTGGAATTATGCCTAAAGGGCTACAAAACAATGTATACCCTTTGATCCAGTAATACCACTACTAGGTCTCCCAAAGAGATCAAAAAAGGGGGGAAGGGACCTACTTGTACAAAAATATTTATAGCTGCTCTTTTTGTAGTGTCAAAGAATTGGAAATTAGAGGGGTGTCTATCCATTGGGAAATGGCTAAACAAATTGTGGTACAGGTGATGGAATACTATTATACTGTAAGGAATGATGAACAGGATGATTTCTGGAAGAGCTGGAAAGACCTACATGAACTGATGCAGAGTGAAATAAAAAGAACCAGAAAAAAGTACAGGAAAACACTGTACATACTAACAGCAATATTATGGAATGATCAATTGTAATAGATTTAGCTACCAAAAGCTATACAATGATCCAAGACAATTTTGAAAGACTTATGATAAAGAATGCTATTTACCTCCAGACGAAGAACTGTTGGAGTTCTTAAAATAAATAATTTGGAAATATGTTTTATATGATAATACATGTATAACTCAGATTGAATTGCTTGCCAGCTCTGGGAGGGAGAAGAGAAGGAAGGGAGAGAGACAAATTCAATTATATAACTTCGGAAATTTTACATGGCATGTAAAAATGAAAATAAATGTAACATATAATAATTAAAATGCTACATGTAATATTTAAAATTGGTTTTGTTAAATAACATTTGTAAAAAAATTATTGTAATTATAAAATTAACTCAAGTCACAAGGATGATAGTAGCTTTTAACAATTTAATAAAGTATAAGAAAGAAATAAGGAAGGAAGGAAGTAGAAAATTTATTTCCTAGCCTATCACTCTTAAAGTCTGGCCTGTAGAATTTCAGCTCACTCCCTACAAGGTTCCAGTCTCCACATGGAAGTTTGGTAGTCTCTTCAGAGCAAGAGTCTTACCAGCCTGAGCCACCAACGATGAATAGAGTAGAAGAATCAGTCCCAGAAAACTCATACCAAGGACATTGATTGCCTCTATGGTCTTACCTTTCATAGCTCTTTTCTCCATGTTACTTCCTGCCTCTCTAAGCTGTTCTATCACATCTTAGGAACAAATCAAAGTCTCTCTGACTTGGACCTGTAACCCTTAGTTCCAGTTCATGTTCCTAGGGCTCTTAACCCGTGACCTCTGTTTGGAGGGTTCTAGCCACCCTAATGGGATGGGTCAGGCGAGAAGAAAGTTTACAACTCTGAGAGGGAGGGGTTCCATTTACACAGGAAATTTGTTAAATTATGTAATATGTAAAAAATAAATTTTACTTTTTAAAAGGTCTCAATTTAGGTATGTGTATTTTGCTTATGTTCTCTATATGTATTGCTGTTTATTATATTATGCTTCGGAAAAAAGGTTTAGTGCTTCATCTTTCACATTTATCTGTAATTTCTTTGGAACCTAGTACATGATCTATATTTGAGAAGGTATGATATGGTACATAAAAATAAGTATTCTTTAATATTCCCATTCAGAAGACACCATAAAAATTTTAGCTCATAATTAAATTCTGAAATAATTTGTTCAATTCTACGTTTTTACTTTTTCTTCTTTTTCAGTTTGATTTGTCCAAGAGACAATATTAAAATTTTCTGTATATATTTAGTCAGTATTGACAACCTTGTTTTATGAAATCCCACATTTATTTTTGTCCCTTGGGAACTTGCCTTCAAGGAACTCCCAGACTGACCCTCTCCCAGACTCAGCAATAAGCTATCAAACTCCCATTAAGCAATCTGAAAAGGAGTGATGGAAATACTCAAGTCCTAAGTACATTCTTGTCTTCCAAGTTTCTCCCATTGTATTTAGGCCTCTTCTAAATAGTCCAGCCCCTGGCTGGAATCCTCCTTCCTTTGTCCCCATATAAGCCAATCAGTTGTCCTTCTTTTCCTACATTTCCTAAAGTGTATATAAGATCCCAAGTTCTTTAGTTCAGTGGAAATTCCCTTGAAAGAAATTCTCATAGTGAGAGATTCCCATTTTGTGATACATTTTCCAGGAGACATTGTACCCAGAGTCTTGAGCTTAGCTTGGTGTGGTGTTGTATATGTTGTGTGTTGTGTGTGTGTATGACTCTATGTGGTGGTCATAGAGCACTGTCTCCCTTGTCTTGATTAAAGACTTGTTCTTTTTAACTATTTTAGTGGTTTTGTATTTTTCAAGGTTGACCCCCTTTGTATTTTAGCAATTTGTTTAGTTTTTCCTTTCAATGCATATATATTTAATGTCTATATTGGTTAATTAGTGAAGTGCCCAGAGACTTATCCCAATAAATGAGTCTGGACCAACAATGCAAAATGCAAAGGGACTTTATTATCTTAGCTTAAGCTAAGGGTCTCACATGGAGAGGCTGATGTGGGACCACAAGCTGTGCTGAGCTGGGTTTTTATAGAGTGGTAGGCAGCAGGGGGCTGGATAGGGGGATGTCTATAGGCATCAGGGGACAGGATAGGGGGATGTCTTCAAGGTTGGTGTTCCTTCAGATAAGGGGGCGAGGTCTGGAAACCAAAGGTCTATAAGTTAGGAATTCCTATAAACAAGCCTGTTTCACTATAATGCTATACAGGGGTCTGGATTTTTAATTCTGACTCTTTCTAGGTTCTACATTAGCTAAGATTTAAGTATAATATAATTTTCTTGCCTATTTCAAATAATATTATAGATTTTTATTTTTGCTTTGTCTTCTAAAATGATTGTAATTTTTGCTTTTTTTAAAGAATTATTTTTATAGAAAAAGTAAATGTTCTAGATCCTCATTTTGATTTTATGTGGTTTTGGTTTTTAGATGTATTCTTAACAAATTGTGAGCATTTTGTTTTATTATCCATTCTACTATTCTTTTTTGTTTATTGGGTTGTAGTCTGTTCACATTTTTTTTTAAATCCTTCACTTCTGTCTTAATGTCAATTCTAAGACAAAAGAGCAGCAAGAGTGAGGCAATCAGGATTAAATGACTTGCCCAGGGTCACAGAGCTAGGAAGTGTCTGAAGTCCCATTTGAACCCAGGTCCTGCCAATTCTAGGCCTTGGCTCTCTGTTTACTCTGCTATCTTATCTGCCCTAGTCTGCTCACATTTAAATTTACAACAATTAAATTCATTTTTTTCTCCATTTGTTTCTTTAACATCATTTTAAGTTTTTTATTCCCTTTCTCTTTTATGTCAGTGCTTTGCCCTTCAATTAGTTTTGTTTAAATTAGTTTGAAGCAACTTCATTTCCAAAAACTGTCTTCCACAACCACCCTTCATTACAATTCAGTTGCTTACCCTTTCCCTACTTAGAGGATTTGACAAATTATTTGAAGTGTATTCTCCTCTTTTCTTACTCTTTATCCCATCACCTTGGAACATGCTTAGTTGGCAATCAAGTCAAGCACATTGAAGATCAAAGTGGGCTTGCTTTTAAACATGTATGTTAGAAAGTCTTTTCCTCCCTAGATCCATTTTAGAACAGATAGATATCCTCTGACTACTTTCTATATACCATGATAAATAAAGGTTTCTACTTTGTGGTGATAAGTCTTCCAATTGAATAAGGAACTGGAACTGAATTTGTAAAAATTTCAATATATCCCACCTTCTTCCCTTTATACTTTTCTTTGGGGTCTTTCAACTGAGGAGGACTGCTGTGAGCCTCCAGATGGAGAGAAGGGTAGTGGCTATTTTGTCTCCTCGCTAGGCCCTATGGGTCCATGAGTGCATGGTGTCTGCTTCTTTTGTTTACTCCTTCCTGGTCTAAGTGAATGAGCATCTGTAGGTAGAATTGACCAGGTCACAACCTTGTTTGCTTCAGAAGATTGGAAGAGTCACTAAAATCAGCAGCAGAAACCCTCATAGCTGGTAGCCACAGTAACCGGCATTGTAGGAGCCATCCTACATGAATAAGAGAGGCTTATCCTTTGTTGATACCATGCCACAAAAAGAACTTGTGGGATGCTGGGTTTATGCCCCAAAGAGATCATAAGGAAAAGACTTGTACAAAAATATTTATAGCTGCACTATTTGTGGTGGCAAAAATTGTTAAATGAAGGGATGCCCTTTGATTGGGGAATGGCTAAATAAATTGTGGTATCTGTTGGTGATGGAATATTATTGTGCTAAAAGGAATAATGAACTGGAGGAATTCCATGTGAACTGGAACGACCTCCAGGAACTGATGCAGAGTGAAAGGAGCAGAACCAGGAGAACATTGTACACAGAGACTGATACACTGTGGCACAATCAAATGTAAAGGACTTCACTACTAGCAGCAATGCAATAATCCAGGACAATTCTAAGGGTCTTAGGTGAAAGAACGCTATCCACATCCAGAGAAAGAACTGTGTGAGTAGAAACACAGAGGAAAAACAACTGCTTGATCACATGGGTTGACAGGGATATGATTGGGGATATAGACTCTAAGTGATCATTCTAGTGCAAATATTAATAATATGGAAATAGGTCTTGATCAATGACACATGTAAAGCCCAGTGGAATTGCACATTGGCTAGGGGAGGGAGGTGGAAGGAGAGGAAGGAAAGAACATGAATCATGTAACCATGGTAAAATATTGCAAATTAATTAATTAAATAAAAAACTTCTAAGGAAAAAAAAGAACTTGTAGAGGAGTTCTTGGAAGAGAGGACTCCCAGGGTCAGGGGTAATGAACCTACTCCATGACCATCAGTTCCCCACACAAGTGCCTCACAACTTTTGTGGTTAAATTTGATTGATTCTTAGGGACTGAGTTTATGCTTAGGGGAGAGTATATCCCTGCTTTAGAAGAGTAGTTTTGTAACTTCTGCTCTTCCTTTACTTTCTCATTAACTATATTTTTGCAAAATACTAACAGAGGTCAACAGGATGATTAATATTGAAGGAGTATACCAGATAGGATTCATTAATGATATTATTATAAGCTACAACCTCTCAGAGTTACCCCTAAATCCTGATGGGACTAGTTAGCTCCCCTTAAAGGGATTCAACCCGCTAGTGTGAAATGAGATTTGGGAGAATGAACTCAGAGAGGGTACCATATATTGATTTCTTTTTCTTTCATGTATTCATTTATCTAACTATTCATTCCCCCCTTTTGTCCCTTCTCTTCAACTTTTCAGTTAAGGTGAACATCTCTTATCTTCTCACATCTACATGTGCTTGTTAGGTTTCCTTTTACAAAACTTTTCCTATAAGTTATTTCCATGCTTTTTTTCTTCATTAGTTCTCCTTTTCTAATCTGTTCTGAAATTTAATTCTCTAGTTCATGGATATATACATATTAATTCTTTCTTTAATTGTGTTCATATTTTGAAATACTGTATTTGGTCTAGTCAACATCTATGTTATTGTCATTCTAAATATTTTCCCATCAGCCCTTTTTTTCTATTGCCTCACTTTAGATTATCAATTCGTAAGGGAAGTTATGTTGCATAGAAGCATAGCTGAATAGGAGAAATTACTCTGTGTCTTAGATTATGTGATCCAGTTGTATCTCCTGTCTTCCTCATGCTTGTTCTCCTTCCCAGTGACCATACCATTTCATTTCTGGGTCCTTATCTCCCTCCTTCCTTTGTCTGTAGTGAAGGTGTTCTCCCAGTGCTCCAATTCCCCCCGTATTAAACCCACCTTGAAGTCCCCATTTCCCATAGCAGTCATATGTTCCTTCCCCTATAGTAGTACTCTTCAGTAGGATTAATTGTCTCCCATTGTGTTAAGAACCCTATCCTCCTTTTTAGTCTTCCAAACTTAATCCCTCCTTTCCTTCTAAGAGACTCTATTCCTTTGCCATTTAACCATGCAGTCGGCAGAAGTGTACTATTCAATTCCCTCTGCTCTCTAGACTCTTTCTCCCCTTTATGCATCTTCCCTCTCAGCAATTCTATTCCACAAAATATATTACTTCATCCATAAGATGGCTATGAAGTTTAAGGTGCTTCATTTAATTCTGTTCCTTTGCCTTCATTTATATTTTATTAAATTTTACGTATATATTTGTCCTCGTGTGAATCTTTATCCCTTAATGGTTTCTGATAGTTTCTGTTATTTTTTTTTTACTTTTTGTCTGTCTGAATCTCTCTGTCTCTGTCTCTGTCCCTGTCTTTGTCTCTGTCTCTGTCTTTCCCCCTCCCCTCTTCTCTCTCTCTCTCTCTCTCTCTCTCTCTCTCTCTCTCTCTCTCTCTCTCTCTCTCTCTCTCTCTCTCTCTCTTTTTCCA